>NC_134487.1:140968680-141303680 GCF_040206685.1 Ascaphus truei
AATCGAAGATCACACAACCACGCAACAGCAGTTCTCACAAGATTGCCCATTTGTTGCTTGTATGTCTGAAGATGTAAGCGTCTGGATAGTTGCACGGTAATCATGACTGAAAGAAGCATACGTCTTTATGATTGGTGCAGCATGTTGATCCAGAACAAAGCAGAACAAAAATAAATATCAGTTCCTCAAAAGTTGGCAACTGTGGATAACAGTAGTATAGGTTATACTGTACGTCTATTACTGCGCTGCTCATATTGCAAACACATTTTCCACACGTGAAAGGACATGATACAAACATAACATGCGTTAGAAAGTAATAGAACGGGAGAAACTAAGATTGGAATTGGCAGGTGGGTAGTGCGCACTTAACTCCTATCTCCGCCATTAACATCTGCTGTGCTGAAAATATGAACAAAATTAAACTGCTAACATAGGTATGAGAGCTGTCTGATAACCATTCACATAGTATTTGTCTTCTGTGCCTCTGTGTTAATTCAGCGGTGCGCAAACTGGGGGGTGCGGGCAGTTGCAGAGGTCCCGCGCTCCCCCTCCAGGCATTTAAATTAAACATCTGGGGACCGCGCAAGACCTTTGCAACCTCTACTTAACGAGGATCAACCGGCTCCAGGACGCGTGACCATGGCAACGCGGCATCAAACGACGCCGCGGGGTCATGTGACGTCACGGTTGCCATGGTAACGTGACGTCAAGTTACACCGCTGGTCACATGATACCATGGTAAGGTACGGGGGGGGGGGGGAGACGCAAAAAAAGTTTGCGCGCCCCTGTGTTAATTGACCAATGTCTGGGCACAGTTTAATTTTGATCAGGTGACTTAGGCCTATATATTTAGAGAGTGGGGAAGCAGTGTTCTATATTTCAAGTCGCCCATTTTTAAGTGGTATACAATATGGAGTTCTAGAGGACAGGAAGAGGAACAGCAGCACATGCATTGCCCCTGGATCCTGACATTACATGTATGCTTCACTTTGTTTTAAACCCTTGAAACCTCCTCTTCAACACTTTTTACAAGACTACAGTTGTACGTTCATAGGTCTTATAATCGAAAATGTTTCCGACGGCTATTCTCTTCATGTCTGTGACCGCTTACTCGTTCCCAGTTAAATACCGCTTCCTCGGTAAGCTCAGGCTATGTAATCATACACCCTGGCTTACTCAAAAGCTTTGCATTACCTACTGAATGTTGGTGGCGTGTCCTGACAAACAGCCCACCTAGCACTAGTAAATCAAACTGTCATAGCAAACATCATTACTTTGCAAATCACACACAATTATTTACATGTCTATTCCTTTTATTACTATCGCTAGTAGGTTATCTGGAATTAAACCTAGGCCGTCCCTTTTCTACACCACAGAAATGTAGAATTCCCAAAAGCAAGATCTCTTGTCCACATCAATATTCCTAGCTTACTGCCCAAACTAGATGAACTAAGGACATGGTGCTTCTTGTAGAAGCCTCAAGCCATAATTTGTATCAAAACTTGGCTAAGTCACAAATCTCTTGATACATCTATTTCTATTCAAGGTGACTATCTTTAGGAAGGATGGTCCAAGATGAGGAGGGGTGTTATGGTATATTGACGACTCCATAAAGTGTGTGTTATTCAATAACCCTTGTAACTCATCCTAGTTTGAAAATGTAGCTGGCAAGCTTTGCCCCCCTTCTCTAAACCTATCATAATTGTTGGCATCACCCCTACCCCCAAAGCCCCACTGCAATCCATAGCTATGTCCAATTTTCTTGGCAGTATTTCCTAATTGAATAGAAACAGTGAGCGTCTGGTTCTTGGTGACTTCATCCTCAATTGGCTTGACCCTAAAAACACATTATGTGCACAATTCAAATCACTACATTTAACACAGCTAATTTCCCAACATACTGAACTCGCTCAAATGTTAAATCCTGTAACCAGTCACTGTTAGATTTGTTCTTATCCTCCTGCCCCATTTTCAGTGATCATGCAATAGTGTATAGCATACTTCAATTCAAACCATTAAAATGTAGCCCTAAAGTCCTCTTCACTAGAACAGAAGGAAATGTTAACTGTCAACAATTTCTTGCCGACCTTACAACTGCTCTTTGTTCAGAATCAGTTGGATACCGGTTCCTGATTTTACACTTGACTATTTCCACTCATAATTCCTAAAACTCTGTGATATTCATTCTCCACTGCAGTGTCAGTCTGTGGGGCTCATCTTTCCTGGTTACATCCAGTCTTATTGAGCTTTACCACTTTAGAGATGCCTCATGGAGTAGATACAAATTAACTGGTTCAACACAAGATGTAGAAAATGATAGTGCCCTGTGAAATACATGCACACCATAAACTAGACTTGCAAAATCACAATACTACTCTACCAGTATATTTTTTATCAAAACCTGCAAAATTCTGGAAGGTCATCAATAATATATTTGAGCTGTGCAGCCATCAAGAACCTTCCAGTATCAAAAAGAATGATGTCATTTTGTCTGATCACTCATCCATTGACAACACATTCAGTGAATACTTTGTGGGGGTGAGCTACTTACAGATTAAGATTACATTTGTGTCTTGCAGAAAAAAGCAACCTCCTCTGGGGCTGAGGCAAGGATGTAGATAGGTGAACTCGAATTTCTTCTGTTGAACAGTGACCTCAGGAAAGAAGGTTTTCTGGCACCGCAGGGACACCGTAGCAGTGGACATTCAGTGATGACGTCCAAGAAGCAATTCATTACGGAGCACAGAATTTGATCCCCCGACAGCAGCAGACGAATTACACCCCAAGGCAAGCGGTTGATCCGGCAGCAAAGATCATTAAACCAGTGCTCATGACCTAGTCACCTCTGGTGAGTAGGATTCCAGTTTTAACCAGGCGGAGCAATCACAAAGATCTTGGCTAGTGCTCAAGATCTTGGTTAGTGCTTAGGCACTCATTCAATTATTTATTTTATTTCATGTATGTATAGAATTGTCTTTTTAACGGTCATTTTTAACCCTGTGTAATAAATTGCTCTTCACATTTATATCTTTGTTATCCCTGGGTAATGCACCATTGCAGGCTTTCTGCATGTTTTGTCTTTTTTCTTCTTTCCTGAGGTCACTGTTCAACAGAAGAAATTCGAGTTCACCTATCTACATCCTTGCCTCAGCGCCAGAGGAGGTTGCTTTTTTCTACAAATCCAAGTCTGGGTGGAAGATACCAGAACAATCTCTTTAGGCAGCTCCAGGACTACCATTTGGACATTATATCTAAGGTTGTTTCTTTATTCACATATTTGTTGTTTGCATAAGCGCTGGTTTTACACCTATTTTTTTCACTACATTTGTGTCTTGATAATAAGGTAGCCCAGACTAAGTGTACTCCAAAAACAGAACCCGCTCCCCCTCACTGTGCTAATACATTTCAATTTATCTCAGTGTCTGGAGAGGAGATTGCACTAGAACTCCTAACAGTAAAGTTAAACAACCAATGTGGGCCTGACCAACTGCAATAGAAGTTCCTACGCCTTGGTGCCACCATCATTACTAAACCAATTGCCCCCATTATCAGCACTATTTTGTCTTCTGGACAAATCCCTTAGACATCGGAAACTGCTAGCGTTTTCCCCATCTTTAAAAGTAGTGAGAAAGACATAGTCAACTACAGACCTCTCTCTTTTAGATATAGTGCAGCACCCCAAATTCACCCCAGCAAACTTGGCATTCTTTACAACTCAATATGCCGCTTTGTCTTATTATGCAACTTTAACACCCACCATTGGGATATGTTAATTAGACTTGGTTGGCTATCCCTTGAGCCCAGAAACAATGTACATCTTTTCTGTCTCACTGGACACATTACCCAGTTATCTGAGGTGGCTTCTCACCCCTACTGTACACAGCACTTCTCTCCTTAGATCTGCTGCCACAAACCTGCTTATAGTTCCAAGGTTCAATAAAGAATTCGGTTGCTCTTCCTTCTTGTTACAAATCAAAACACTGCTGGACCAGTTCACTGAGGTCTCTCAAATCTGCATCCTGTCTAAGTTACATCAAGACTTTAGCAGTTTCCAACTTTAAACAGGTTTGGAACTATAAAATTGTAATGCTGTCAATATTTATTTGTGCCCACCACATACTTGAAAATGGGTAACTTTTTGTAGTTTGTTCCTGGTAAAATATGTAGTAAATAAATGTAGACAACTAACATACAGTAGGCCGATCAAAGTACAAAGGAGTTAACAGTGAGAGTAGAGGTTACGCACCACCCAGTAGCGACACTGCAGTACTGTGTTATAGGAGGTATAAAGGAGAAGAGCATAGGATTCTGGGAGAGAGTTCCAGCATGGCAGCAGAAGAAAAGCTTAATTGATTAGAGGTAGGGAAGATGTTCCCCAAAGTATAGTATAGATTAGGCCCCCCTTTTATTGTGTTTCAGATTGAGTACATGCCCCTTCAGATAGCATCCAATGGAATGGTCATATGAAGTAAAAGCATGTCCCAGTAACAGGAATGCATACAAGCCTTGGTGGGCGAAGCAAAATTGTCACCAGGATGCCTGGGGATGTGCCCTACAAACAGATCCCTATCCACAGTGTTCAATACGACCTGAGGAAGTGGCAGTTCCAAAGCAAGGAGGGGAGAGTAACAGTAGTGTTACACAGACAAGGCCAGTATCTCGGCAGGGGCCCACAGCAAAAGGGACTTCAAGGATACTGATAAGGGAGGACCAATCCGCTAGATGAGTATCAGTAAACCAACAAGTACTTACACCTCCCATGCGTGTTAAGAGTGGGCACTCAGGGAAGACCTGTATCAAGAGTGATGTCAGAATGGATGAAAATAAGTGCAACTACGTCAATCTACATGTACTGTGAATGCAGTGTTCCCAAGCATGGGAACATTAATAAAGATTGAGATTAAAGTAAAAAAATTCCTGGCACCCATCTTTTCCTTCGCCCAGCTGACCACAGACAACCCCTGAAACCAAAGTAAATCAATGTGGATGTCTAATACACACCTACGCCGATGTAACCTCCCCAGGGAGCCGGGCAGGGAGGTTTCAATGGTGTGCTGTGCTGGAACAAACATGAAATTGAAAATGCATAAACATAAAAGGACACTCCTCCAATTGAGAGAATAGATGACTCCTCATGGAGCATAATTGTGCTTTTTATAGCCCTAACGAGTTCCTATGTCCTGATTAAGGCTGAGTGACTCCTGCAATGTTTTTTTTCTTGTTCTTTTGTAATACTGGATGGTCAAGTAATTCCACCAGAACAGGATTTTACTCTCACTGGGTTTTATTTCTGCAACCCATGGAGGGATGCACATTGTATTGCAGTGAATTCATGAGGGCAACAGTGGAAGGGGTTATTAGAGATTTAACCCCTGACCACTTTGATATATCAGCACATTTGTGTTGCAAAACAATGCTCATCTGTAAACTGCTGCTGCCGAGTGTTAAAAAAAGATAATCGTAAATTACTTATTTTTGTGTGACACACACACACACACACACACACACACACACACACACACACACACACACACAATGGCTGGAGAAGCTAGTACATGCAAGTCATGGGTACAAATGAAGCAGTTCAATATCCCACAGAGTTCCTTAACTCAAACAAACCATCTGGGATGTCACCACATAGTGATGCTTAAAATTGGCTCACCTATCATGCTTCTGCGAAATTTAGATGCTCCAAGACTATGTAATGGAACTAGACAAATAATGAAAAAAATTTTGCCCAATGACATTGAAACCACGATTTTAGCAGGTTATGCCATGGGAGAAGACATTCATAGCAAGAAGCCTCCTCCTCCTTCCGACCGACGCTTCTTTTCGAATTCGTACGACCAGTTTCCAGTGAAGTCTGCTTTTGTAAAGTTAATGAATAAATCTCAGGGACAGTCAAAAAGAAGCAGGACTGAATGTAGAAAACCCATGTTTTGCACATGGTCAGCTTTATGGTGGATGCTCCAGCGTGGTTACTGGCAAAAAAATATAACAAATGTACAGTACAGCATGTTTTTTTGTGCCTGATAGAAAAACCAAAAATATTAGTTTACCCAACAGCACTAGAATGAAAATACAGTATTTTTTTCATTAACAAACTGAAGAAATGTAATTATGCATTTATTAATCTCAGTATTTTTTGGTTTCAGAATTCCTGAGCAACACAATGTACTTTCAGCTAGTACAGTATGTTTTAGCTATTTGGTTAGCTACAGATTTTCAAGCACTTTCTTACACTAAAACATGGCAATGCAATTAAAAAAACAAAAATGTGTTTATGCATGATCACCTTTTTTATATTAAATTACAGATAATCAAAATCCTCCCATCTGCAGAATTTGGTACGGTCCCCTGTGGCCTCCCATGTAAAGACAAAGCAATGTGAACTAGGAAGGAATGAGTAAGTGAATATCTGTGGTCAATTGAAGCTAATCAGCCCAAACCCCTAAAGACAGACAAACAAAGCAGAGTATTGTTTGAGGAAAGATATCTGCAAGATGAAAAAAAAAAAAAAACCCACAGAAATAAATATAACATTTCGCTGTATCTCAGAATTAAACTTTATATAATTAAGGTCAACAACATTTAGTATGTACACTGCAAGAAAGGAAGGAGAGAGTATGTGAAGTATGATTAAGTATTTGAACATAGTATACAGGTGGGTATATAGTCAGGGGTCATTTGTGTGATGCACTTCCCTATGACATGAGCGGTAAGTTCTACTAACTCTTTCTAATACAAAGTGCACTGGTGAGAAGGTACTTTTGAGGAAAGACTTACATGAGAAGAGCAGAATGTGACAATTACTAGAATGCAATGTGTGTAATTTCCTTAGGGCACCACAAGATTAACACGCAAGGAACTCCCTACCTGCGGGCCATGGGACTTGTATTAATCCTTCTTATTGCTGGAGGGACTTTCAGAACAGGTTCCATCAAAACCAAAGGCTGAGAATAAAAGCCAACCCATACATATGAATTGTAACATTTACAAAGTGTGACATCACGTAGTAGTCAGAAATACAACAAAATGGCTGCAGCTGGTCTGTGGTTGTCATGATCTTGTATACCAGTCGAATATAGTCGAAAAACTTGGTAGGCGTGACACCTATCCCCTGCACTTGGATCACAAACAATCACAAGTGACTTGATGGAAAGGAAGGTCGAGGAACGAGACTGACTGCATGCAGATAGAATGAGATCACACTCTCGGCTTTTGTACTTCTAAGGCCGTGATTATAGTGGAGGCGCACGCGCGCCGCAAACACAAATTTGTGTTCCTCAATGAGGCCACCGATAAGGCGTGCAAGCGAATTTTGAAAATACAATTCAAATAAAAAACATTTTGTGCAATGGCTGCGTCACGTGTGCAGTTCAGCCAATGAGGACAAAGCAGCCGAGTGACGCATTCTCCTCACCTCCAGCCTAGTGCATGTTTCGCGCGCATGACGTCACGCGGTCGTGCGCATGTAGTAGTATGCGCGGCCCAAGATTGATGTCCTGCACAATACAGGAAGAAGCGTCATCAACGATATCCAAGAGAAGTTCTAATCATCTAGTTACAAATCGTGGAGACCTCTTCATTGGGCCCATCCTTATTCTGTAACTCTGGTATTATTAAGCTATACTATAAACATTTCAGGGCTGGGTTCACTGTGAATTGAACTGTTCTTATTACAGTTACATAGTAATAAAGAGTATAATGCTAAGAGAAACAAATAACAAATAATTAACATGGTTCACGAACACGGTAACAGGTCGTGTTTGTAATACACTGCGTTATAGGTAATTATAATGATCGTTTAGTTACAAGTTGTATCTACTTAACATGCACTTTAAAATAAAACAAAAAGCTATGGGCACACAGAAAAAGGAGAGTCGTTCTGCACCAGTAACCACACTTGATCATTCTTGCAGAGAATAAACCACATACAAATTGCTCTATTTTGTGAAGCTGTTCTTGCTAATTATACTCGAGTGCTTCTTACAAATGTATAATCTCTTAAAGCCGCTCCCACCAAGAAACCTATAGGAGTTTAACTTATACCATGTGTTAGTTAGTATCTTGTGTTCTGAGCATGATAAAAAGAAAACAATTTAGACTCCAGAGAGAGCTTCATTTTAACCTCCCGGACACTTAATATCTCGAATTCTTATATCTCATGAACAGAGCATTGCATTTTAAAAATAAAAAACACATTGGAGAGGGCAAGAAGTAGAGATTGGCAAATTTGTTTTGCGGATTTCGATCTGCCTCGGATTGATCAATTCCTTTGGTCCGTGGATTAACGTAATGAGTCTCAGAAAGGGCGATTCGACTGTTTTTTTTTTTTAAATCACGGAAAATCCACATGGCGAAATCCGCAATCTGGTGGTGGGTTTTTAAGGATCCAATCCGCAACCCGTGCGCAGATTCCACAATCCGTTGGCGGATTTTTTAAATCCACCACGGATTGCAGAATCCGCGGATTGGATAATTAAAAACCCACCAACGAATTGTATCCAATGGCGGTTTCGGATTAATTTGCACGGATTCCAACTGTAACAATCCGTCAGCGGATTTTACACAGTGGAAGTGATTTTGATTGGAAAGCTCGGGAAACTCCAGGAAACGCCAATGTCTAGCAAGAAGTGATCCTAAAGCAAATCAATGCAAAACAATTGGCCAGACTGCTCCTTTAATGTGCTTCTTTGTGAAGCAAGAAGCGGAGGTTACCACCCCTCCCCCTTTATTCATAGAGGTGTGCGCACCAGCATTAGGAATGGGTGTGCGTGTGTATATGTAGCCAAGTCCCCCTTACCTCTATGCCCTGGGGGTGGGGCACGGCTGCCAAGGCGCCTAGGTGCAGGGAGAGCTGCAGTGGGAGCCGAGTGGCAATCGGCTCGCCGGAGCTCTACGGTGCACCCAAGTGGGGGCCGCCATCATATGTGTAGTGCACACGTGCAGTGGCCATTACAGTTCACGCATGCGCAGTAGTTATGGGGCGCATGTGCAATGGGTTAAACAGTTGCGGCAGCCATCTTCAATAGGGTGCAAGGGACTACAGTTCCCAGCAGCCTTAGGGGCTGCAGATCACATGTAGGCACAGAGCCAATAGGGCTGCTTGGATCTCGGCGCAAAGAGAGATACAATTGGTGCGCTTGAGAGGGACCACGCCAGTCAGTAGCAAGACGCAGAAGAGAGGTAGTTTTCCAGGTGCCTTTAGCCCTGGGACTATGCCAGCTTTCTCCTGTAGGCCCCAGCAAATCTCTGACTCAAAGTAGCTACCAGTGCATGTGTAGGGAAGCCCTATCAGTTAAGGACACCCCTTTCAGTGTACTGTTAGAGCTGCCGCATCAACAAGCAACGCCACACGGTGCGGCCTGCAGTCTGGGACCAGAACCAGGCACATATATTACAGACTCTAAAAGGTGAGACCCTTCAATGGGAGTTCACCCCATGCGGTGATTGGACGCATGCAGAGTGGAAGGATTTGTAGGGGCCTCATGTCTGGGGATCAGACGGATCCTTCTGTTAAAGTCAGCGGTACCTGGGTACAGGAGTGCCCAGGGAGGTAAATGTGCACCAACAGTCCACAGGGGCAGCGCTACTCCCTACACTTCTGGGTGCGGACTGACATTGGGGGAAGGACACTGGGGAAACAGCACCCAAAGTACTGTGGGGGTACTCTCCTGTTTTACTATGGTGGGTACTGTGTTGTATAGGTATTATTAGAGTTGCATGTTCAGTAAATACTCCTTTATCATACCAAGTGTGTATATTTACTGCTGTATTGTCCTGGGAGGGGCTATCCTACTGTGTTAGGAGCTTTCTCCGGTGGAGGCGCTGTGTGTATTAACGAACGTGATCACCCCAGGCTCCCAGTGGTGGGGGTGGGGGGGGGGAGATCAGGCCTCGTTGTAGAGGTAAAAGTCATTAATTTAATTCTTTGAGGACCGAGGAAAAGGCGATTAAACGTTCTTTTTTATAGGAAGAATTTGGGATTTAAAAAGGAAGGTATTTTGATATGACAAGTTCTGAAGATTAGGTATCTTTGAGTCCGTAGAAATTTTTTTCTTTAAGCATATTTTCATGAAAAAAGGGTAAAAAATGCACTTAGTTTTACCTCTTTAGGACATATATACACATACAGTACACGTAATTTGCGGCCCTTGATGTAGATCAGGTAGCCTACGTCTGAATAACTTCTCTTGGTATTAAGGTTTGTGGTTCAGATAGGTGGAGTAAACCATCATCCACATACTGTACTGTATTATATGTTTGTCTGTTTGTATGTCTGTATGTCTGTTATGACCAGTCTGTGCCCAGGACATACTTGAAAACGAGAAGTAACTCTCAAATGTATTACTTACTGGTAAAATATTTTTATAAATAAAATAAATAAAAATAAATAATTTAAAGTCCCCATTGTTTATGGTGATCCCTTTAATTTTTGGACGCTGTAATGGCTATTGCAATGGGTTGCAATGCTATGGTGAAGAAAAAAGGAGAAAGCAAACTCCCATGTCTTGTTTAAAGGATGTAGTTTGAAAAAACATTAAACCAGGTAGGTTTAGGTAGTGGAATTAACGTAAAATATTGATATATAAAATCAATTAAATATTTTGCTTGAGCCAAATAAACAATTGAACATGTATTTCAATTCAACCCTGTTTAATTCCTTCTCAGCACCCAAAGACATAGCTAAGGATGCGCCTGTGCTTTTATTGGCATGGTATATAATAATGCATCATATCCTAGCACCGTAAGAGCCGCGTCTTCCATGCAAAAAAAAGACTTGGTCTATAGGTAACATTTCAGGCAAAACAGTCTATGTAATCTGAGAGAAAGCACATTAATCAGACTTGATTACATTGATTAAATAGAACTAACACTTCCATATTGGTTAGGATCTTTATCAGGTTTTGGAAGAACATTACAGGCAGTCCTCGTTTTACAACGCTTCGCTTTACAACGAATGGCTTATCCAACGCTATGCAATGCATACCTATGTTCATTTTTACAACGCCAAAACGGCTTATCCAACGCTCTTACGACGGTTTGCAAAGTTGTTTATGTGTATATAATATATATATATATATATATCATATAATATTATACTATATAATATATTAACTATATACTATACTATATTAATATATTATATTATTAAATTACATGATATATTATGTTATATTATATATATAATATATATACTATATAATGTGTGTGCTGCATATCTTATTGCCTGAGTAAAATATTTTGTGTATTTTAGCATTAAAAATGCCTTCAGGAATGGAACCTTTCATTTAAACAGTGTGCTTTTGGGAAAACGTGTTTTGCTTTAAGACGTTTCGCTATCCAACGCCATTTTGAGTAACGCATTGTGTTGGATAACCGAGGACTGACTGTAATCATAGCTTCTGAGAAAGTGCCATTTGACCACTCAGGGATCTGTCCCGCTGATATTTTCATCATTGAAATGGATTCGCTCAGGGGTGTGCAACTCCAGTCCTCAATGGCCACCAACAGGTCAGGTTTCCAGGATATCCCTGCTTCAGCTTAGGGGGCACAATCATGTGCCGAAGCAGGGATATCCTGAAAACCTGAGCTGTTGGTGGCCCTTGAGGACTGGAGTTGTTCACCCCTGGACTTGCTTGATGAGCTAACAAATCTGTGAATACGATGTGCAGAGTAGAAAAGTTGTCCTGGTTAGATCTGGCATTTCAAAGATTAAAACGCTGTGTGTTCTAATCATGGGAATTATGCAAATATGCAACAATAAGTGTCTCCTTGCTTTCAAAAGGGTTTAATAAATGTCTCTTAAATGTATTGGATTTACACACAGTACAGCACACAGTATGGCACACACTAGTCATGCGTCCCAAACATGCCATTGAATGCTCAATGTTCCTTTCTCCCTGGAAATGATCAAACAGACGCTTAAAAGCCATACCGGCTTCAGTTTCAAAAGAGAGGACCGGCATCCAGATGCAAAGCATCAGAAATACGGCAAAACAGAAATTAATGGAGAATATTTTGCAGTATTTTACGGTACGGATTTTAAGCAAGACGAATATTCTACAGTATAGTGTTTCATCATAATACATAAACAGTCTAATCAAGCACTGTGTGTAACCGGGGGATAATTGTCTTGGGAGTGGAAATTGGCTTGGGAGACCTGTGACTTAAACCTCAAAGTACCCAAAACGAATAACAAATCCAGTGTCTCCGTTCTATCATTTTCCTGAAATTCGTTCTATATTTGGGAGAATTGTGTTTCTCTTTAATATAAAGGTGGATGTATTACTGCTCTTCATACTGTACATTGAATACAAGATAATATTGGCATGTGCAATTGTAAAGTATTACTAGGCTTGCTGACATTACCATGTGGAACTATACCTAGTACTGGTATATGCTACTGTCCTATATACCTTCCCTCAATGGGGTAGATCCGCAGAAGTCCGTTAAATCTGGGCTGGTAACGTCCGTTATCTTCCTGAGTTTAACAGGTATCCACAAAGCTAAATATATGCAAAACCAATGTGCGTTTGAGATCTCATTAGCATAGGCTTAACACCATGTGAACGTCGCACTGACCTGCGTTAGCTTCAAATAACAGAGCGTTAAACCTCTCTTACCGAAAAGGTGACGTTACTCCCATACTGACCCTGAATAGGTGGTTAAAGTAAAAGGGAAGACAGGAGAGGGAAAAAATAAAAACAATATGATCATTAAATCATATCAAAGTGTGGTCTTACACCTATCCAGACCCTGTCAAATACCTATTTCAAGGTCTGGGTGTGAGTATCGCCACCTTTAGCTATAACCTAACTAACGTAATGTTAAATCCCTGCGTTCACTATAACAGAGCTCTGTGGAAATGCGATGTTACAGGGAACCACTCTTTAGCATATCATTAGCACATACGCCCGTTATAGTAACGCAAGGGCTCATTATGTCAGAAAACAGCACTTAGCGCATCGCTACTGATTAATGAGATGTTAACGGCTCATTAACGAACTTCAGAGGAGCTACCCCAATAAGAATTAGCCTTTTTTGTTTTTGAAGAAATGACCTCTGAAGTGGGAGGCTAAGGTTTGATGCACTATGACAGCTCCATGTATCCTCAGGTCCAGGTTTATGTGTCATTGGAACTAAAGTGGAGTGGTTCTACTGGCCACGTATTTATTATTCTACTAAGTACACACTTGTGTTGATTCATTGAAAAAAACCTACTCTCGTGCTAATCAAATACATTAGCTTAGCATTAATACTCCTAGTAGGTCTACTGTAGATAATATAGCTTAGAATTCATTTTTGATTATTCATTTCCACATGTTAATGATGCTTCCCATATGAATCACTTCTCTTATGTTTTAATGTACACCATGTTACATGATTATAAATTACATTCACTAGGGAAGCCAAACAGAATATTACAATTAGGTCTCATTCCTTATAGAAATGTCAGAGCATACCCAGGCTGTGTACAACTTAATCCACCCACGTTACACATTGAAGTGTTTTTGTTCGTGTAAAAATCCCTGTGATGTGCCACTTAGAACTACTAACAAATATGCAGCTCAGTAGGGATTCATCTGATGTCATCGGGAGCTCAGCAGACTTTTCATCTAGGAAACTTTACCTGCTGATCACACAGTATCTCGCTCTATTTATTTCTAAAATGTTTTACCAGGTCGTAATACATTGAGAGTTACCTCTCGTTCTCAAGCATGTCCTGGGCACAGAGTTATGGTGACAAATACATGGTTGCATTAAATGAGGTTATACTGTACATTCAATTTATAGACATTTCGTGGACAGTTGAGAGATAGGATTATGGAAATATGTAATATTTACAGAAAAATTGTGTTAGAAGAGGTAGGATAGGTCTGCAATGTGTTGTTAGAAGAGGCCCTGTCCCAAAGAGCTTACAGTCTATAAGGCAGGGTAAGTTGAAACTTTGAGTAAAGGGGATGAGAGGGTTGGTGAGTTTCAGATTATTGCAGCTTTAACATTACCAAACATCAGCAAACGGCTGACATCCGTGGTGTCAATTTAAGACAATCTAAAAAGCAGTCTGCTTTTTCACATCATTTTCACCAAACCTGAAACATTCCTTGGGATATTAGTGTCTTTTAGCATCACATTTCCACTTCGGAGTCACACAAATATCTGAATTGGGGATTGTAATTTTTTTTGTAAGGGATTGATTTAGAAAGTACCCATGGAATATAGCCAAGAATGACCACTCGGGATCTAGTAAAACCAGGCTAAGCCGTCCTAAACAAAGCAGCTCGGGCATCTTGAGAATCTTTGCAAACCTATGCAAGAGAGATGCATGTTTTCAATGTTCTTCATCTGTCTCTGAATTAGTACCATCTGCTTGCTAAATTGTTACTTCTGTCATTTACTCTGGGCAAAAAAAGCATAATGAGAACATATCACTGTGTGCTGCATAGTGTATGCGCTGAATGTTAGTCAACCTTTCGCTGAACGCTTATTCAATTTACTTACAGACTGGATTGATTGAATACAGATTAAAGATGGTGCAGTGCACTGAACCCCAGTGCCTTTAACAGCAATAATTTGCCGAGTAGTGCTGTGGGGAAATAGTGGTTAGTGTGGGTGACAGAACAGGGTCCAACAAAGTTCTTCATACTTGATATTTGCTTAGTACATACTGCGTCACAGACTACATTTGCAGCATAAAATCCCGTTTACTGGGACACTCGTAAAAGGAAGTGCCCGATAAAAAGGGCTGGGACCCTTTCCGACTTCCTTTTGAGTGAGAAAAGAGACACTCAGGAGACTAGGTGCAGTACACATTCTATGCAACCCCTTCCATACAACGTGTTAGTGATTGGCTATTTGCTTCAGTGTTCCACATTAGAACACCTTATTGCCTTGAAAGTTCTTCCCTCTGAAAACGTATTTGTATTTTTGTAGACGGCTGTTCCCAGACCATGGTTATTTTTTTTTTGATGACAGGGCATATTTTTCAAAGCTCAAATACAATTTGAAAAATGCTAAATAAATTACCTGGTGACTAACTAAGCATCTCGTGGACTTGCTACTAATACCTGGTCCAAAGTATAGGAGAAGCCTTGTGTGTCACATCTCCCTTTGCCCTACGCTTCCAACCCTGCCAATCCGCATAAGCTGTTTTCATTCATAGTTTGATTACTGGCCAATCAAGTTACATTCCATGACACGACCAAGTTCCATTCATCTTCCCGCTGTACCCACTTCTAATTTAAGCATCAAGGAAACAAGCCTGGGCACAAACAGCTCATAATGATGCTGCCCAGGGAACAAATAGGAAAGCTGCAGAACATGCCAGGGCACAACCAGGATGTGCATTGCAATATTATACTGTAGCAGTAAAACCATCACCACAGTCTTGGAGCACTATAGAAGTTGGGTGTTTGTCAGGCAATGAACGTTTTCTTTGGACTTTTCAAACCCGCTAACCGTTACAGGACTGGCTATGTGGCTAAGCAGCAGTTCCACTTAGGAACAGTACAAATTAATCACAGTTATACATTTCAAAGGTTATATTCAGCTGACCGAGGGTAATGTGATTGCTAAACTAAAATAAAAAATTACATTACAAAATAAATTGTTCACTTTAACACACACACACACACACACACACACACACACACACACACACACACACTTTTATATGAGGTGCTGACAATAGATTGTAAGTTCTCTGCAACAGGAATTCTGCCGTTTTATGTGTACCGTCAGCTAGAATTAGAACTTGGTGGTATTGTAAAATGCAGAGATTCTCACTATAATCACTGACTGAAGGCACAACAGCCAGCAGCTAATACCTTGTATGTTGAAATTATGCATCCAACAAAACAATGCATACTGTATATAACCAAGATGCTAAATTCGACATGACACTGGAATGGAGTTAATTTAGGAATAGGCTACCCCACCAAAAGCAATTATCTGTTTTTCATGGTCTTTATCCATTTTGTGCATTTTACATAAGAAGCTCTGAAAATGGATATATTGGGAAGAGGGTTTATAGTACATCATTTAGTATGCATTATTGAACTTCACCATGTCCCACTGTGTATGTACATGGAATACCAGGCCGTGAGTCAGCGTGACTACAGCTATTCCAGTCATTTGTATTTATATACAAAATACATTACAGCCGGGATTAAAGTAGGTTAGTATACAGAGGTGCCAAGTACCACTTGGATTATGGATTCCTGTATTGGAGCACAGGGTTTCCAATTCTCTGTATGAGCCGTTTATAGGTATAAACTGTGATTAGTTATGCAGCAGCAGCAAAGTTACAATGTAACTAAGGCTCCACGCTTGCGCTAAGCGTGCGGCGTTTGCTGCTTTTAATCCTTATGTTGACGACCCTGCTAACGCAGCACGCACGCGGGCATGCACGCTCTCCCAAGCTAGGCGCTTGGGGAGACAAAAAAAAAAAAGGAGTTTGAAGCGCACTCAATTCGCCCCCACGCTTGCGCTTGCAAAATGGACAGGACACCCGGCGTCCATGCTTGGAGAGTTGGTGACGTTACTGCTCTCAAGCATGAGCGCAGTCAGCACCAGCGGGGGCGCAATCTAACGCACTGCGGGCCACTCTCGCAGCATATGGGTTAAAGCAGCAATACGTGAAATCTGATATGGGTTTTTTTTTTTAAATAAATTTGTTCTGTAGTATTTAATAATAGTGACTGTTTTTTAAATTTTTTTTAATTTATTTTTTATTCAAAGCTTATTTCCATTTTTAAGGAGTTTTAGTATACGAATCCTTTGATTTCTATGGCAGGTTTTAGCCCACCTCCCCAGCAGTGCAAGATCTTTGCAACACTTTCCTTTTTGTGATAATTTGTTGCCAATGTTCCCTGCAGTTTGATCTGGAAATTGTCCCAATAGTAAATGTTACCTAAGGCTGCGTCCCCCGTGCCGAGGACCGCGCTCATGATTGCGAATGGTGACGTCACCAACTCTCCAAGCTTGAGCGTTGGATTGTCCTGCAACTTTTCCGGTAAGGGCGAGCGGGGGGAGGGAGTGGGGGGGGGGGGGGGCGGTAGGTTTGTGGCCTAAACAGTGACAGATGCTGATTGGCTGAGATCATGTGACCCCTCAGCATGCCTCAAAGTCAATTTAATTTGTCTCGGCAAGCGCCCAGCGCCCGCGAGCGTACATGCACGCTCACGGGCGCGTGCCGCATGAGCATGGCCGGACAGACAATTTGATTGTGCTGACCGCGCCAAGCTCCAAATGTGGTCAGCGGTAGCGTGGACGCAGCCTTGTTAATATCATTATACATTGTAGCTGCTGAGTTACGCTGACTGAAGGATTGAGTGAAACTGAAAGGCGGCCATTTCATTAGGCACACAATCAGGATTTTTACAAATGTACAAACAGGAGCACCAAACGATTGCCAGCTTAGGTAAGAATATAGAATAATACAGTCACATGCTTTACATATCTAAAGTGAAAAAAAGGGGGGGAGGGAAAGATGTAGTTTTGCTGCTTTAAGAAAGAGATGTCAGGTTCAAGACAATTCCGTAAACTTGAGAGATCGAGAGGACTAATTTAGTGAGCGAGAAGACGAGAGAATGGAAAATAATATAAAAGAAATGGACTGAAGGACTAAAAACATACAAAAATAATAGTTACCACTGTACAACCAAGAAGCCCGTCTTTACATAAAAAAAAAAAAAAATAGCTGTTCAGATTTTATCTGTACTTATTTGTAAAAGAGACTGTTATGTGCTGCGAGACTTATCTGCAAGTGCCTGATACAAATGATTACATGTTCTGTAAAACCTATTCAAGATACAAGTATTTATGTTCACCATAATGTATATAGAGTGTAGGAGGAAGAGAGAGAAAGAAAATACTGCAGACAGCGAGAACAAAGTCAGGGATAGGAAAGAAAGCAAATAAATAAATTATGCTTTTGAAAGAAGCAGAGATAAATATGGACCAGAGATAGAAATGCTAACAAAGCTCTCTTGCCGAGAGAAAGCGGGATGGCAGTGATCCCAAAAGACATTTACTGGCTAGCCTTGCTCAAACAACTGTGAATAAAAAGCACTCTGGCAGATCCTTTACTAAAGCACAACAACACTCCACGAGGGTGGCCTTTCAATATAATGTACCCGCCATCCTGCCCTTTTCCATCTGTCAGTTTCTTCATTCCTTACTCCTCTGGCTTGTTCACATGCCAAGCAGGTGGTAGCAGGACCGAGCTAACAATGACAGTGGCAGGAGTGACATTTTGCAGTTTTGATACAGAAGGATCAGGGCTAGAGTGAAGCAGGAACACACTGGAACGCTGATCCAGCACTTATTTTAGCAATTGGAATGGTGTTCCGGCAACTCTGCAGCCACTTTGCCACCTTCCTCAGACCTTACTGTACCTGGTGAACGAGGGTGCGGAGCTCGACAGTGACACAGAGGGGCCCGTCCTGGCGATCTGAAGTCGCAAGTTAGGTCCAGCCTGGATGGGCCATTCTCCATCACCAGTCAGTAGTAGCACCTTTGTGGAATTTATAAAATATAAAAACAGTATAAATGTTCTTGTATTGTTTCCAAGGGTTCTCCTCGTTAGAAATCAAGAATTTAGATTTTATGTCAGTCAATAAAGCATCACTATTATTTCCCTACCTAAGGTTCGTTATGTGCTAATAAAACAGTTTTTATCTACTAAGCAGTCTAGCCCTTTTTCAAGCAGTGCACCGCCGTGGTTCTATTTTTTCCACCTTCATCACCAGCTGGAGGGGGTGTAAGAGTAAAAACCGAGGAAGGGTGTGAGTAACAATGGAAGGGGAGGGTGTGAGGAGGGGAGCAGGGGCGGGGAGAAGCTGGTGAGGAGGGGTGTATGGGCAGGGGAGAAGCTGGTGAGGAGGGGAGCATGCGCTGGGGAGAAGGTGGTGAGGGGAGCATGCGCAGGGGAGAAGCTGGTGAAGAGGGGAGCATGCGCAGGGGAGAAGCTGGTGAGGAGGGGAGCATGGGCAGGGGAGAAGCTGGTGAGGAGGGGAGCATGGGCAGGGGAGAAGCTGGTGAGGAGGGGAGCATGGGAGAGAGAAGCTGGTGAGGAAGGGAGCATGGGGAGGGAAGAAGCTGGGAGAACCCTTTGTGACCTTACGGCCCACGTGGCTTGTTCTAGACGGACTATGTCACCACTTAAACAAATAGTCCCCACTTGAAATAGGTTCTTAAAGGGAGGTGATCCAATTTGCATGTGTTTTTTGGCCAATTTGGTGCAACACCAATTGAAAACGACATTAGTACCAAAAGAGGGAGAGAGATGAATGTAGCACAGGGCCCACTGAAGAATATTGCTTCAAATACTCCATGTGCGAGCTTACATGTGAACACATCGGAGATACCTGGGAAGTATGCCAATATAAAATATGATACAATTATTTAATTAGCAAATTTAGCTGTTCAAAAACCCTACTTCGCTTAACTGAGGGAGCGGGATTTGTGACCGTGACATTCTGGGCTATCTGCATGCTCTAAGCTTCACAAATGTCTCATAATGATGCCATTTTGAGAGTTCTCATTTGTAGATAACATTGGCACATCACACTGAATTGCACTGCAGGGACTTAATCACGCCACAAAAACATCCATGTTTGCATGATTTAGACGTGATAAAGGGCTTAATAGATACAGTGAGATGCCCTTCTGTGCAATAATATGTTTGCCCAACAAGGCACTTGCAGGAGTTTAATGAATTGGCCTCATTGTTTAAAAATATATATATTTATGTTATTAAAATATTTACAGAGATCTTCCTTTTCTCCGGCTTTTTCCTATACGAGATTACCTGTATTTGGGGTGAGCAGGACAGTTTTTGTTGAGAGCTGAAGCCAAAAGACTTGTGTCATTATACATACATACATACATACATGCATACATACAATACCAACTACTTTTTTTTTATATATAGATATAGACAGTTGCTCTATTTTCTTTATATTCTATTCTGCGTCCGGTTATTAAGAATAGTGCTGCTTGTTTTTAGAACTATAAAAGTAGATGATTGAATGCGCACAACCAGACGACATGAAGTCCATGAGCCACGTTGTACCACTGAGTATTAATAATACTATTAATAATAATAAGAAGAATTCTGCGCTTAAATGAAGCCCTTTAATGTCAGGGGGACTGCAACAAATCACAGGAAATCAATAACGATTAGCAAAAGGTAGATGAAAGATGTTGTGTGAAAGCAGTCCAAGCACAAATCATAATGGCACATTCTTTACAACACGAAATGTGCATGCCTTAACATGGCTATGAAGTTAGACTTTGTGAACTAATGGCTCAACTCTGCTATGCCCAACTGGAACCATGTTTAGGGGATATAGGGACATATTTACCAAGTGGTGCTACGCCATAAGATACGTATCTTTTGGAGGTGGAAGACACCTTATGGCCCATACATTTGGATAGGCTGTAATGTATATCTTTGGAAACCAAAAAGTATTTTGGCATTGCACCGCCTAGTAAATATGTGTGGTTAAAGGTACTATTGATAATGAGAAGAAAAAAAAATCCTCATCTACACAAATAGAATCCTGTGGGTGCATTCTGGATGTCCAGCAACAAGATAACATTATAAAATGATGTCATTGTTTCTTTTCCTGCTTGGACCTGTAGTGTGGCATAATCATCTGATGAGAGCTGAGCATGCAACACAAGCTCTCATTCCTGACTAACCCATCACACAAATTATGAACAGGAAGATTACATGTGTGACACTCAACGCTCTCAGCTGCTTGTCTACCTTGCTGTGGGAATGCTACTCTTCTCAGTGCAAACCAGTTAGGAATCTAGATTTCCCTGCTAGGTTAGATAGCATTTGCTTTAGTCCACATGGCAGCCTTTGCTAGATTACAATTGAAATACAGAGCAAAGGCATTCTCAAGCTTTGCTTCCCATTAGATGCCTGGAGGTCGAAGAGTGATTTCTAAATGTGTTTCTCATTGTAACATACTTCGATTATTATTAAAATCTTCAAGGCGAGAATTCCCCTATATTTAATTCTACAGCTTATCTTACTATTGTTCAGTGCTATCCCTTACATTTCAAATTGAAAGCAGCAATTTTAGCACCAAACAAACCTGTTGCAATAGGAATAGAACTACTCCGTTCTAACGAACATAAGGTTCTTCTGTAGCTCTTGGTTACCACCACCTACATCTAATGCCATCTAACCTGAAAAAGCTCAAAGGGAGGCCTGTGGATTTGGTTGTGCTGTAGTCCAGGAAAGTTTACAGATGATGATGGGGCATTATCTGCCCTAATGTCACCTGCCTCCTACCAGTACTAACCACATTAAACCTTTATGTGAGACACACTAAAACATTACATTTTTAGATACCCCACTGTAAGTTTTGTACTAGCTCAGAATAACGCTTGTAGGCTCAATGCCAAGTGTACAAACTGAAAACAGGAAAAACGAACAACTACCTGTCACCCTAAATTTATTTATAAAATGTTTTTACCAGGAAGTAATACATTGAGAGTTACCTCTCGTTTTCAAGTATGTCCTGGGCATAGAGTTATGATGACAAATAATACATGGTTACTAATGCTTTAATCCTTTTGTTACTGGACGGGCCAGTACACACAGATTGACAGTACTATGTTTCAGGTATCTTGCAGAGCAAAAAGATTGAGCAACTCATTATGCTGGAAAACAATATATTTACAAAACCAGAATTTCTGCATTGCAGTTACATCATCATCAAGAAATGGCACTCAGGGTGAGGAGTAGGCATTTTTACAGCTCTAAAAATATCTGTGTTTAGATTACAGGGAAACTGTTTAAGGAACTTGCTTGTCTGCGATTTTAAGAGAAACATTATTCTTTTATGTACCCCATACTGTTCTCCTGGAAAAGATTCTTGTCCTGAAAAAAAAATTTGTAATCTAAATATCTGGCAAACGTGGTGGTCCGCGGAAGTCTGAGTAATTCAAGTAATGTGATAACAATTTTTTATGTAGCCCGCTGCATGTTTCGGTGTATGAACTACAATTCGGGGCATGCAGTGGGGGCAAGAGGCTGCATGACGGAGTTGCCAGACTCTAGGAAATGTAGTTGGAATACATCACCCCTGAGGCTTGAAGAACAACTGGGTCAATCAGAGGGAAGCCTGGGAAGGTTGTAAAAATGGGAAGTTTTGAGAAACTTGCTCTCTCTCTGTGCAGCTCTCCTAGGACATCCCACTCTTAGCAGCCAGTCTGCCAGGAGGTAATGCCGTCTGCTCTACCTGAGTGTTTAGGTCTTGTTTCTGCTGTGACTTGGACCTTGCTGGCTAGCTGGGGTTAACGGAGGAAAACACAGAACAAACTACAAGCCTACAGTTTAGCCCTTAACACACTTGGTGAAAAGACCAGCACAGATTTTAGCTGACTTTTCTGTTTGTGATAATTTGTTGCCAATATTCCTAGCAGTTTGAGCTATAAACTGTAACAATAGATAATGTTACCTTAGTAATATAAGAATACATTGTAACTGCTGAGTTACACTGACTGAAGGAGTTATTTAAACTGAAAGGCGGCCATTTCGTTGGGCACACAATCAGGATTTTGACAGATTTAAACAGGAGCACCAAACGATTGCCAAATTAGGTAAGAATGTAGAATGATACATTCTCACATGCTTTACATATAATAATAATAATAATAATGAGAAAAAAAGTTGTTTATGTTGGGGGGAGGTGGGGTAATAGTATTGCTACTTTAAGAATGGTGTTTTGGGAAAAGTCACAGGTTGCATGATTTGGACAGCAAGGCTATCTTCCAACTCTTCCACTGCAGAATGCCCCACGTTTTGTGTAGGGAGGTTTTGAAAATGGATCACGCCCATAATCCTGCGGTGGACATAGTACTGTACATTTTATTTGTGCACGCAGCCTAAACAACCGATAATTCGAAACCTAACGTCAGAAGATTGAAAGTGACTTTTCCATACTATACTGACGTTGGTTATCTTGTCACAAGGTATTGAGATTATTTTTTGACATGATAGAAGAGATTGCTTTGCTACTTGGGAGGGAAAAAAAGGGCAGAAAATGTCGGATTTTAAGACGACTATTAGGGTAGCAGGTAAACAACATCTGATGAAGGCGCTTGTACCCCGAAACATAACGCCATAGCCTCACCCCAGGGTTACTCCATCATTATTTTGTGGTATGATTATCCTTTGTTGAGATTGCATATGCTTTATATTTCTTTATTATTATTATGACTGATTATTTGCTTTGTTAATTTGCATCCTTTGTAATATATTTTTGCATCAAAATAATTTTTCACTGAGTGCAGTGTCATTTTGGATCTTCAAGGACAAATTCATACCTTTTTTTTTATTTATTTAACATAAGTTTGAAGCAGGGGGTCTCCGGAGCTAAAGCATATTACATTTCAGCTCTGGGGATCCCCCGCTGCCATAGAGACCTCCAAAAGGGGTTGGCGGTATCTTGGCAAAGTTTAAAGCTCCCGCATCACGAAGGCCAATAGGAAGCCGATCCTTAACATATCCGATCCTCATCACATCATGGCTTCCTTGCAGATGAGCACCGGGTGTATACCCAATCTCTTACCCCAAATATAGCCTAACAACTAACAAAAGATGGCAAACATCTGTAAAAAATTTTTTTTCTAATCCTGCAAAACTACACTGCTTGTTACAGAAAGGTGTATAAAGAAAAAGGGGAAAGTGTGCAACAAGTGTATCATAAAAACAAAATCAGTGAAAAGCAATTAGTGCCGTGAAAAACTCAGTATAGAGACACCAAACACCAAGATCAAGTACTCAAGGTGGATCAATCACATGCGATAAGGTCCTGTTAACATTACAGTTCCTCTAAGCCAGCGTTTCCCAAATTGTGGGTCGCGACCCGGCACCGGGTCACGGAAGCAAAATTGCCGGGTCACAGCGAGGCTGGCTGCACGGCGTCCCCCCTCCCTCCTTGCGGCGGCCCCCCTTCCCTCCTTGCGGCGGCCCCCCCTCCCTCCTTGTGGCGGCCCCCCCTCCCTCCTTGCGGCGGCTCCCCCTCCCTCCTTGTGGCGGCCCCCCCTCCCTCCTTGCGGCGGCCCCCTTTCACTCCTTGCGGCGGCCCCCCCTCCCTCCTTGCGGCGGCCCCCCTCCCTCCTTGCGGCGGCCCCCCCTACCTCCTTGCGGCGGCCCCCCCTCCCTCCTTGCGGCGGCCCCCCCTCCCTCCTTGCGGCGGCCCCCCCTCCCTCCTTGCGGCGGCTCCCCCTCCCTCCTTGCGGCGGCTCCCCCTCCCTCCTTGCGGCGGCCCGAGGTGAGGTGCGGGACAGTGCTGAAGTGGTGCAGGCTGCTATCGCTGGGGTGTCAACGGTGATTCGCTGACACGGGGTCCTACTGCAGCCCCGCATCATGATGTTGCCGCCCATGACATGCTCCGCCCCCCACAGGACACGATGCCCGGCATGATAGGAGGTAGGAAGTGGTGCGGGGGCGCACCTGTGCCTCCGTTCCTGGCGCTCCCTTCCCCTCAGTCCCCTTGGTGCAGGAGAATGGCGCAGGGGGTGAGCAGTGGTGGTTGCGCGGTCGCTGGCGTGAGGCGTGGAGCCGCCTGCTCGGATCGCGGGCCTTTCCTCTCTCCCCCCCCCCTCTCCAGTCACTCACATCCGTCGCTGCCTCTGTAATAAATTGTGTGTGTGTGTGTATATAGGGGAGTGTATCTGTGTATGTATGTATCTGTGTGTATGTATGTATCTGTGTGTATGTATGTATCTGTGTGTATGTATGTATCTGTGTGTATGTTTGTATCTGTGTGTGCATGGGGGAGAGAGTGTGTGTATGTATCTGTGTGTGTATGTATCTGTGTGTGTATGTATCTGTGTGTGTATGTATCTGTGTGTGTATGTATCTGTGTGTGTATGTATCTGTGTGTGTATGTATCTGTGTGTGTATGTATCTGTGTGTGTGTATGGGGGAGAGTGTGTGTATGTATCTTTGTGTGTGTGTGTGTGTGTGTGTGTATGTGTATGTATCTGTGTGTGTGTATGGATCTGTGTGTGTGTGTATGTGTGTGTGTGTATGTGTATGTATCTGTGTGTGTGTGTGTGTGTGTGTGTGTGTGTGTGTGTGTGTGTGTATCAGCCACAGCCACTGTGTGTATCAGTGGCTGTGTTTGTCTGTGCAGGCCAGCAGTGGCTGTGTTTGTTTGGTCTGTCTGTGTGAGTGTCTGTAGGTCAGTGACTGTGTGCGTCTGCGCTGGTCAGAGAGAGGGTGGGGAGGGAGAGAGAGAATAGAGGGGATTGGGAGAATATATGAAATCTGTATGGACATTTATAACGGTTTTATTTTACCTATAGGCGATAAAAATTTTAGTGGGTCACGAAGGAGAAGTTCAAAAATAACCGAGTCACGGAAAAAAAAGTTTGGGAAACGCTGCTCTAAGCGTGTATATACAGTAGGTCTGCAGCTGGCTCAACAGCTCTCAGGTGCTAGAAGAAAATGAAGCAAAAAACAGCACGACACTCATCCTTGACTACCTCACCGAGGAGACGGTTCCTGTGCCTACCGCTCTGGGAGTATCGCGTCCATCTGTATGGTGCTTTCCGTCAAGCAGAGATTGGCTAGCCCTCAATACATCTGGCGTGAGGTTGCAACAAACCAGTGAGTTTGTTTACTTCGTGTGTTCCCAGTTTATCGTTGGACTATAGGTATGTTAGGGGTGATTTCACATGCTACGGTTTCTGGGCTGTCTTTATTACATCACCTTCACCTTCATTAAGTGTTAGGTTACCAAACCAGTATGCTACACCGAGTACCTGTCCATTATATTATGAAAACACTCTCGAGGTTCGCTGCATGAGAGAGTATCTTTTTACAAACAATCTTTCTTGTGTCTGTATATTGGTCCTTAGCACCACGCTAGTTCTTTATTGTCATCTGTATTACTTACCCGATTTAGATAAACAGTATAGACAATACGAGTTCTGACTTATTGGATGTGGAGTAAAGCAATTTGCATTCTTATACAGAGTACATATTCAGCCATGAGCGCTACAAATTCAGAGTTACTGCATTATTATTTGCTCAGCTAGGAAAGAAGTCCTGAATAGATCCTGTATAAAGTAGTATGTTATGTATTAGTTGCTACAATTTTGATATTCAGGATTTAAAGCTACAAATCAGAAAAATGACTAAACTTCTGTCTTAAAACAACAATGTTCCTCCTTACACAACTGCGGTTGCCCTGATCTTATCAGCGGTAATCCTATTTCTGGGGATCCGCCAGTTCCTAAAATACCAGCATTATATTTGGCCAGTGAAGGAGAAAAAGAAAGGAAGATGCCACATCATCTCTGGGTGACACTGGGGATTTATTTTGGTTGCCAGAGCAGAATGGATTGTTCACCAAGGTTAACATGTTGTTTAATGCTGTACAAATGCAAGATTTGTTGCCAAATGGGAATATGCTGGACTGTTTGCAGTACGTTCCCTACCCCATTCAGAAAATAAGAGGTCAAAAAGAGTAATTATTACACAACTCTTCAGGATGTTGACTGCTTCCTCCCCCCCCCAAATCCCAATCGGCATTTTGGAAAATTTGTTTTGCGCCAAGACTGAAAACAGGAAGGACTCTTCCCACCTCACACTGATTTACAAGGAAGATCAGCTTGGAACAGAAAGCGATCAAAGCCACTGTTCTGTACATACAAAGTAATCATGTAATCATGCACACGCCTTCCCCCTGGAGCGACAAAGAAAAGAAAGACATATGTGCTTTTACAGTTCTATTTACTTTTACCTAAAATGGCCCAGATATGCTTTATTCTAATGAATTAAGGTGCAGTTCAACTGGCAACGCAACAAGCCAGGCAAGAAAAGACGAGACTATAGATTTATCACCCTGTTTCTGCAAGAGCCTATGTCAAGACTGGATAAATGCAGAACTTTTGTGGAAGAAGATCAGAAGGCCGGGTTCAAGATCCAGTGTTTATTGTGGTAGCTTATACAATTCAAGAGGAGTAGTCTTGTAAACCTTTCATTTCCATAAACATATTTATTGCCCTCTTGTTCATCGGTTTGTATTCTGTACTAGCAAACTACCCTTATTAGCGAGATCCATGGTATACTAGATTAACCAAATATTACATTGTAAGCTACCTGGCAAAAAATCATCAATTGTGCCTGTACTGATGTACTATGTGTACAAGGCAAACTAAAGTGAGGAGCATGTGTTTTGAAGTTTGAATTTTGTCTCAACTGGGCAAATATGTTTTGCACAAAGAACAACAAAACTGGTAGGAGCAAAACCTGTCAACAGCAACAAGATACAAGAATTGAACAGCAGTTTATACACAGGAACAGATCTAGACATGCTTTCAGTAGAAACCATGTTAGCACTTTTCCAAATGCAGGTGTGACAGGTCCAGAAAATAAAAGTGCTATCGGCAGTAGTGCAAAAATCAAGCACATGATAAAAGCATTGAAAAGAGACAAAGGGATATGCAACATGTCATGGTCTACTGCCAACATCATTGAAGAATAAGCCAAAGGTGAAGAACAGAAATTAAATGTTTTAAGCACTCACAAAATGCAAATAAAAGTATATTAAACCAAACACATGCATACCTTTAAAAGTACAAGCTGTGGCAAATGCATTCGAGAGCGAGATTATAAGAGTTGCATTAGGTGGTGGTACACTGCTGCCATTCAATGCAGTCTTTCCTATGTATTTACAGCTGTTACCAGGCGTGTGGCTAAATTTAACCAATCAGAAGGAAAATGTGACACGTGGAGTATTTGGGGCATGTTTAAGGTTACAGAAAAGTACATCTCACCAATTCCTCAAACCACATTGAAGAGAAGACATTGGCATGTTATCTAGCAGCAAGAGCTAGTTTGTTGTATTCTTTTATGGTCTCACACCTGTTCTCCTACCATCATCCCAAAGGAATTCAAAAAGACAAATATTACCGAGTGCTGCAAGAGAATGTATGTGAGTAATGACTGTTTGGATTGAAGAGTTTAAAGTCTAATTTTGGGGTGCCAGAGACACAGATAAAGAAACGATCTTCCTTTGAAGGCAGTGTCAATTTACCAGCAAGAATCTTTGAATGAAGGGAACTTGTGCCATTTGTTTTTGTTTTAAAGAATAGGGGGTATTTTAAATAGAAATTGAGAGACTTTTATGTCTTTTAAGGATAGGCACTTAAGACCCGTACCTAAAATCTACTGCTTGTGTCAAACGTAATTCTGATGTAGATATCTTCATGATTAGCAGCAACAAAATGTTGTCAGAAGTTACATTAATTTGGCACCTGTGCAGATCCCGCAGTTTATTTTTCTGTCTGTAGAGAATGAACATATCCATTCTGACTTGCACTGCTGTTTAATTACCATAAATTCAACTCCACAGACAGGTAAACAGAGAAGCATGTAGGTGACTTATTCCGTGTTTATCTTAGCGGTTTTGCTGACAATGTTAGCCATAATTCTAACCATCACATGCAGATCTGAAACAGCTTGGTACCCCCTAAGCCTTATTTGCAGTTCTTGTTCATGAGCATGCCTATGTATTCATATATATTAAAAGAGAATCAAAAAAAAAAAGTTATTTTATGAATTTTCATTATTTGTCGGTTATCCCCTTAATCACGGTAACTACTTTTTTTTTCTTCTGATGCTAAAAAAATATCTCCGCGAGACTCGTACAAGGACTTTATAAGTCCTCCTGAACACGACACTGGAGCCAAATGTTTCTGTACTCACCCAAAACCTTTTCAAATGAGCAAATCAGGCCTGACCACTCCAACTTAGGCATCACTCTCTTTCCTCATTATGCAAGTAATTAAGTTACTTAAACATATATTGAACGTATAATCAATTATGAAACAAATATTGCAATGATAGAAAAGTTATAGCTTGGTTGAGTTCTTTCTTGTTAGTGCACCGCCATATATTTTCTATGTATGACTGTGTATTAAGGAGTACAGGGTGCAAAAACAAAACCAGACACGATCAATGTTTTCTTAAAGACGAAACCAGTTCTGGCACTTTGTGCAAATAGTTTCAGCAGTTTCTAGCTCATTTATTAATGCACTTGAATGATCAACAATGGTACCAATCCTGTTAAGTGTACCACCCTGTAATAATAAACCCAGGCTTTCTTTTTTGCTTCTCACATATCACAAAAGGAGTGATTTCCAACTCGCCTCCTGGCCATTTTGTCAGGATGCATAAAGTAAAGATGTGTTTTCCTTCTAGTTGCTGGTTTACAGCAGACGTGCCACTCACCAATGTTTTGATTAGAAAATCCTCAAAACAAAAATGAGAACATGTTGTAGTGCCACGAGACTGACTTAACAAGACCAATGTCTATGTTTGCATGGAGTCATCCTTAGAACTTCCATGTTGCTACTTAGCTTATAACCAACCAGAAAAGAATAGGCTTAATGTGGTTATGACATAATAAGCCTGCAGGCCCATTCTCAATGCACTGCTTGGTCTTCTCTTCCATAGTCACGAACCACACGGTTTGCTTACATCCCTTCCAATTACATGTGCAGCTTGTCTGAAATTGATTTGTTTGTTGGCAGTCAAGTGATCCATGTTATCTCCCCGTCTCGGGAAGAGGGATAGATTTCCGCTAATTAAGATTGGGATGTTTACAAAGTAATACTTCAACAAGGACATTTTAGGATGAGTCCCTTAGACAAGAGGATGCTTATGAGGTTTTGCCAACACCTCCCCCCCTCCCCAGTCCTGTGATTATGGAGACAGAACAAAGTGAGTATTATAGAATGTGTCTCTTACCCGACAGAACCAATGAGCAGTGAAAGTAAGTTCTGTTTGTGCTAAGCTGTTCCTGGAAACGAGAAATGGATGTTTCTCTAGAACCTAATTTCTAATAAAACAGTGGGTCTGAAGATTGGAGGTTGTGGGACGTTTTAAACGATGAATATAATAATGCTTCATAGATGAAATTACAATGTAATCTATGAAGAATGCTCTCCTGTTTGGTATTTTTGTAGATGGTGAGGTCTCTAAATGGACCAGCATAAAAGGCTTTCATAGATCAAAGTATTATTTGATCTATTAGGAACGCTCATGTTGATAATTTAAAAAGTAAATCCCAACCTAAAAACACAGCTTCGAAAATAAACGAACCAAGCTCCTACCACTGGTTAAAGAAAAGGGTGAGGTGCAAGCAGGTACTGACGGATCCCCTTATCCAACGAATCCAGCAACACAATGAAAGTCAAACATACCTCCACAAAGCATGTTAAGCAAACAGAACATTTATATTGAAAAGGGCATGGCAAGTTTAAAAAATAAAACAAAAGAAGATAATAATAAAAATGGTCCGATACGCTCATCATTTCTTCCTCTTGCCAAGTTAGCATTGTTGCCAATGCTATTAATGTCATTATATTTAGAGGTGTATGAAAAAGTAGATTTTCTTTACACGTATGTATGTAAATGACTAAGATGACAAAAGTAGGCAGCACCATCCTTAATACACCACAAGATAGCAAAGAACCTACAATCTAGTTACTGGTATGGACAGCATATAAAACGAAGAGTGACTTGGTCAGAGTCATCCCAAGTCGACTTTAATGTTACAAAACCCAACACTATTATTTTATTTTGGAGACACAAAAAAAAAATTATATATGGTTCTCAGCTGTGCGGGAGCTCCCCTTTCTGTGTGTAGCTATATGGGTTGCACCAATTATAACGGCTGCCAGGAGATTCAGTGATTAACGTGTTTATTTCATACTAAACTTTCTGTTCAACATTCAAAGGACCTTTCACGAGATTTTAAATATTTGGACAACAATAAAAAGGTATAAAGTAAATAAATGTAAAGCTATTCATTACTGAACCACTTTGGTGACATATTCGATTTAGAACCCTTGCTTTTCACAGGCCATTGTTGCCGTCAAACACTGCAGTAGTTAGGATACCCTCACATACCATGCATCTCTACCAACACAGTGTCAAGGCTATAAAAGAAGGGGTCAAATTCTTAAGCCTAAAAAGAAGCTGTTCAGATGAGCTGGGCACAAGTCTGACTATCTTCACAAGTGCCAGATCCCCAAGAAACACTAACATTTACAACACTTCAAAGAACCAGAGGAATTAATGCAGGTTCATAGGGCCTTAAACAGACAAATGTGCAGCAATGTGTAAAATTAAATACAATATACAGTAAAACTGTGTCTCAAAGAGAGTCACACAGAAATGCTTGTCGGGGTTAGGTACAGTAGTTGAAGTTTTAAAAATGCAAAGATTTTTTCGTTGCAATAAAGACTTGTTCAATGTTACTAGGTTTCATAAACTGTTGTGTACAGCAAATAAAATATCCCCGGTGAGCACATTCACGTCTCAAACAGCTCTGCAACCCTGCTTTTCACCATTATCTTTTAGCTGCACAGGGGTGCGCAAACTTTTAGTCTGCACCCATACCTGCTCTCCTCCTCCCCTTTCCCCCCCATTTACCTGTTCCCTGGCATTTTCTGACGTCACAACATCATGTGACCCCGCGTTGCCATGGCCACGTGTGGCCAGAAGCCGCCAGAGACCAGGTAAGCGAGTTGCAGAGGCCTCGCGCTCGCTCCCCCATCATTTAATGTAAATGCTTTGGGGAAGAGTGCAAGACTTCTGTTAGCGCCGCGCCCCCCAGAAAATCATGCGCCCCCCCAGTTTGCACTCCCCTGTCTTGGCAAATAGTGATTCCACTGCAGCCATGGTTTCGTGGAAATGACATGCAAATGAGCACACAGTGTCACTTTTTACTTCCTGTCCATTTTAACATGGACCCCCTATAAGCTTATGTCTGTTGTATTGCTGTAAAACTGGAGTGCAAGCTTTGAGCTCACTCATATTGTGTATGTCTAAGTGCAAGCTTTGAGCTCACTCATATTGTGTATGTCTAAGTGCAAGCTTTGAGCTCACTCATATTGTGTATGTCTAAGTGCAAGCTTTGAGCTCACTCATATTGTGTATGTCTAAGTGCAAGCTTTGAGCTCACTCATATTGTGTATGTCTAAGTGCAAGCTTTGATGCAAGCAGCCAAATAACTGGCGCGGAACATGGGGCCTGCAAGAGTCTGAAGCTAAATACTTTCTGTGTCTATGGCTCAAGTAGTGCCACTCATTTTTTACCAGTGTTTAAAAAGGTACAGTCCCACATGCGAACAAAAGATTTTAACAAAGAAATTGGCTTCCTGCAAAGCTTCAACCTCCCCTATTAAATAATTCAGTTAGTTGCTTCTTGTATACAAATGAGACCATTTATTTTTTCTTTGGGTCTGTTTGAGTGTTACCTAGAAACTATTGTTCACTTCCATTACCTCTTTAAAATTAATGATGTTGTCATCATTAATCAAACGAAACAACAAAGTCTTATCACAAAGAGGGCAGCGAGAGACTAAAAAACACCCCAAAGCATTTGGTTACTACAAACACAAAGGTTTAGAAAATTATTTCTAAATATATTTGGAAAAAAAGAGAGACACCAACCGCCTACATTAAACCTGTTGAACAAGTGTGAAGAGAAAAGTCCTCCCTGGCGCAGGTGACAGGTAAAATCCGGTGAAATATGAGAAGGAAAACTATTTGACAAACACTTGAATATATTACTATGAAATTAGCGATACTGTGATCACCTCTAAGTGCACTGTTATTCAAGGTGTATAAAACCTGTTAACTTAATGACTCCCACGTGTTTAGGATGTGCTAATAACGTGAAACTAAAATATAGAAATAGTGATTATTGCTGCATAGTAACACCTCAGTGTATCTGATAGGGGGTCAGGCCCTACTGAACACCATTACATGCCAGGGGTAAAGGGTGGAATGGGTGCTCCAAAGTCAGTGGGACTTCCGATATAAATGTCCATAATAATTCATCAGGACTGGTAGACAGAGTACATAACAGAGTTGGTTTACTAGAAAAATGTGATATGTGAGTCACCAACACCTACGTCTCCTGAAGGTGACCAACTATTCTGCCAAAAGGCACCCTAGTGACACCTCATTGGAGACAACACAGTGCTAATAACGGTACTCATCCATAATAATCACAAGTAATTAATAAACTAATCTTACCCACTCCATCTGTCTGTCAAGGTCCTGCATGGTCCATCCAAATGGCATGCAAATCTGTAGGTAGTAATCCAGCTAGAGAAGAAAAGAGCAAAACACTGTTTTGCTCTTTTCTTCTCTGACCATTACATGCCACACTGATCAATAGAAAAGAGGACATAACTTGCATTACCCCTAGTACAGGGTGATAGTTGTACAATATGATTTATATGAAAAAGATTGATACCATAGCACAATAACGTATAAAACTTTACAAAAATAACATATAAACACAGACTGTTAGAATCACACTCACGGATTCTAACGTACAAATGCGCAGTTGTGAACTTTATGGCCGTCACCAGCCTTAGCCTCCGGTTTGGATGTGGGGTGCCTCAGCTGTTTTGGGCGCCTCTGTGTCTCCTCTTTCTATTGATCAGTGTGGCATGTATTGGTAATCAGTGTGCCATGTATTGGTGTTCAGTAGGGCCTGACCCCCTATCAGAAATCGCTAATTTCACAGTAATATATTCAAGTGTTTGTCAAATTGTTTTCCTTCACATACTTCACTGGATTTTACCTGTGCACTTATCCGGAGCAGCAGCGCCAAGGAGATCTTTTCTCTTCACACGAATACCAAGAAGGATTTTTGGACAATCCTAAAGTCATCTAGGCTGCAGGTCTCTGGACATTTCACAATATTGGTATTGTAAATAATTTATCTACACATGATTTATACATTTTTTGACTACGGCTGCATTAGCGCTGAACGTTGTGTTATATTTCCACAATTGAACAGGTGACTGCCGTTAATAAGAGTGATCGTGTTTAAGTCTTATTTTAATTTTCATAAAATGCTTCAGATCGTAGGGGGGGAGGGGGGCAATAAGTGGACAATGGCCATCGCCCTTTGAATTCAGCCATTTTTATTTTGAATTCATTTCTAATCAAATACTTACTGTCCTGAACATTAAGTTAATTGTGCCATTATAACGGCTTTCTAAAAAAGGTAAAAAAAAAAAATTATTTAACGAACAAATTGCCCATTCCACAAGCTTAGCACAAAATAGACAAGGGCTAAATTCTTGAAGCATTGAACATGGGAAGGTTAAAAATACATTGGACTTGTCTCCTTAACAAAACACCCCCGCCCCAAAAGGAGTAAATCACCTACACTTAACCCATTAAACAATCACTAGAATTAAGTCACTTTGGCCCTACAGTAGGTAAGTATATCCCTTTAAACACATAATTACGTATTAGAGAAAACAGCTGAACTGTACATGCTCGTGAGGCAGGGGGCAAAACAGGGGGAAACTAAACACATGTCCCATTAAACTTAAACTCTTCCCTGCAAGAGGAACCCTCACAAGAACGCACACACCCTGCATTGCCCACAACATACTGTTTATATTATGCTATGGGGGATATTCATGAAACTGAGATCGCGCCGGTTGTCGTGAGACTTTCCGTGATATACAGCGGTGGCCCGATTGGCACGGGCGCAAACGGGATGGCACGGATTAAACTCATTTACCATGTCTGGTGGTTAAAGGTGCAGTTTCGCTCAGAAACCGCTGCAATGAAATAAAGAGCACTCATCCAATGAAATCTTTACCTGCCGTTTCTAATGTGTGTTTCATTTTTAACAGCCAACAACAAATATCACTGCAGTTCTCCTTTGGAGCATACATGGCAGAAAAGAATGCTGCAGTGGTTCCAAAGTTGCAGTGATCAATGTAGATTGTACGGATTGTAGAACGTGTGCAAACCTATACATTGTACTAGAATCCACAACCCAGAAATAGGACTGAAGAAAGTTACAAGGTAAGGACGAAAACTAGGCTTGCGAAAAGGGAAAAGGAACGTCCCACCATAACTACAACTTTACACCTACGTGATACACTATATTTACAGCCAGAAGTACCCAACTGAATACAGCACCCAGCACAATTTGCCTTACAAGGTGCTAGCCAATATTTGATATGCCCCTGCTAGAGCAAAGAGGTTCATAGACACACAGGGCAAAGCTCTACAGGTGCCTCTAACTGACATTTCCCTTCTGTTTATTTCAAAAGAAGCAGCCCGGCTTGCAATGCCAGCCACAGATAAAAGAGAAGGAAAAACCCAGCAGCACTTCTGCCTGAATAACCTCTCTCTATTTTTTGGAAAGGGCAGCCTTTCAAAGTCACTGCCCCTCGCGGCAGCCGACAGCGCTTTTGGGAGGTTTCATGTGGCACTGAAAACAATGACATCAAATACCCCTGCGTTTGTAACTCTTGTGCTGCTGGGGAGCCTCCATAAAGCATTAAGGCTTTAAATACAGTGGCACAGATTGAGCTAAAGGGCCAGCTGACCGCTCAGGGTATCTATGTACAGAGACCATCTGCTGGGGGCTCGCATTGTCCTTCTGCATTGAGCTTTTGCTAGCTGACTGCTTTCTCTTTCTTTATAGTGAAAACATAAAGTTACACTACATCTGAAAAAAGGCTACATGTGGTCTGTAAAGCTTATATGACAACATCAGAACAAGGAGTATACATCAGTATGAATATTTTAAAAAACAAACAAAAAAAAACGAATCACGTGTTTTTTGTTGCATTCTGACCTGTGTTTTTGTCCCTGGAGTTACAGCATTTATTGGGATTCACACAAAGTTCACTGCATGGACAAAATTGTTACTGATACCTTATCTGAAGGTTTTCAAAAATGTGACACTAATTAAGATTATCATTAACATGCATTTATTAAATACTGTCAACTAAAGTAACGCAGGGCTTTTTTATTTGGCCATTAAAGCTATTGAGAAGTAGGTTACTCAAATAATAAAAGGGTTACATTGAATTCATTTGTTTAACTGGAGGAGAAAAATGTTTGACCCATCAACTTAGGCCTCGGACATGGTGCCTCCAGCCGCGCTTCTCCGCGCTGCAGCTCAGGCCCGCCTGGTCAAGCAGGAGCTTTTAGTTGCCCTGGCAGACGAGGCAGCGAGCGCACTTGAGAGGCGGGTGGGAACTGGGGCGGGAGGCGGGGCTAGCGCACCCCGTCACGGCGCCGAAGTGACGGGGTGCCATTGGCTGTTTGCCGTCACGTGCCTGCCCCTCCTGCGCAAATTTTAAATGGAGCCGTCTCCTGCAATTCCGCACGCCTGCAGCAGCGCCTGCTAAAGCCGCACTCATATCTGATGCAGGAGTAAGTGTAATGGCTCAGCGCGGGTCAGCACTGTCTTTTTGACCAGGGCCCTGGCCTTATTCTTAATGTTAGTTCTGCTAATGCCCTCAGAAGACAAATTGAATAAAAATGTCACAAGGTGATTGGATAGACATTTAATTCTGATGTAGCGGTACATTGTCCAGTGAAGTTCTACGTCAGTGCAATTCACTGAAGTTTGTGTGTCATTTTCTTATAATGCAAACTCAGTGTTCAGCAACCCTACAATCTTCCGAGTAAACCCCTTTGCTGATAGATAAATGTGCAACGTATTGCTTTGCAGCAAGTGCAGGGTTAAAGTAACGATTGCAATCAACTGAAAATATTATCACGCGCCTGGAGTGTAATTATATCTGGAACATGTACTGTGCTTGGGAGCTCGGAGCGACTGCCCTGATTTAATTTAGGCATCTCAGCTGCTTCCTTTGTACCACTTATGTAGTGTGTGGAACAAAAGCAGCTGAGTTTCTGCAGCATCTGTCCCCTCCCAGGCTGTACAGAAACACAGCTAAGCCTTCCAAGAGCAATAGATGTTGGTCACAGCAGATGCTTGCCCATACTTTATAGCTTTCCAGTGAAGGACAAATATCACTCGCCCGTGCTGACCTCCCATTCAATTCTCTCTCAGTAATATCAGAATGACATCCCACTATTCACCACCCACATCAGCAGCACCTTTTCGTTCCACAGAATATTGTAAACAAGCTCCTCTACTCTTCCTCATACAACGACATCAGGGACACATGCCTTTCACAAGGAGATGTACAACCCACCCGCTTCTCTCACCGTGACAATAAAAATATGTCTCACTCCCTTCTAATACAAAGACTGAAAAATGTAGTCATCATTCCCTCCTCCCACAGATACACCATATACCCTGGCATTCTACTCACCACTTCTTTTCCTGACATAGGTTCACATCTTAACCCTCAGGTCTTCCTCTTGAGTCATATTATGGACACACCTCTCACAGAGACATTAGGTTGGTGCAATGTTTTTCAACCACGGTTCTTAGTAACCTTTGGGTTTCGCGGGCATCCCTTAAAGGGTTCCATGCTGTTTTCAGGTCATTTCAAAATTGTACCAAATACAGAAGACTTTACAATGCATGTGATCTCAGATGCACTATTAGAGGGGTTTAGGTTTCCTTATAATGCATGTGATCTCAGGCACACTATTAGAGAGGTTTAGGTTTCCTTACAGTGCATGTGATCTCAGGCAAACTATTAGAGATGTTTGGGGTTGCTTACAATGCATCTCATCTCAGACACGCTAATGGAGAGCGTTGGGGTTCCGCAGAATATCACAATATAATTTTAAGATCCTTAACCAAAAAAAGAAGAAGATTGAAAACCCACTGGGTTAGGAACACATACCCCTAACCCCCCTCACCCCACAAAATAGATGCACACACTGCATCTCTCTAATTACCTATTACACCATCTTATTAAGCAAATCATTCTCTCGGCTCACCACACCCACACACATTTTGAAGGCAATATAAGAACAGAATTAAAAAAACTGTTACATTATGTTTAAATTGTTAATTCCGGCCAAAGAGTTACAAATAAAACAAGCACACTGTACTCCCCTTATGCGAAACAGCTGGATTTTCTAATCCCTGGTTAAACATAACCATACAAGTAACGTAGCCTATTTTATTGCAGGGGAAACCCACAGAAATGTTCACAATCCCTATGGAGAAGACGAGTTCAAGTTTATTTTCTCACCATTTAAAACAGCAGCCTCACAACCATTAAAAATAAACAGACAATAATATAATCTAACCATGAGATGTAGAAAAAAGAAAGCAAGAGCCAATTAGGGGCCGAGTGGATGTGAAGAGGGCGGCTGCATTGTTCTCCCATGTATTCCTGAGACATGAATAACTTGTTCAGTGCTAGTAGAGCAATGCGTTATTAACCCATCTGAGCTCTGAAAGGGTTAAGGGTGCATTAGCCCCATTATTAACAGATATTGAAAGAAAACTCAGCCTTATAAACGCTTCTGTAACATTTTTACCAGCGGTTACTAAATGTAAAGTATGTTCAATTGCTTTTTAAATAAAAAAAAATTTAAAAAGTGTATGGAAGCTTATTTGACAATAGATGAAAAGGGGAAAGCAGTCATATTACACTAAACATCGTTAGACCATCTTATAGGCCATGCTTCTATTAATTTCTCAATTATTACCGGTTATGAAATGACAATGCCGCGTTTAGGGGCTTTTTAGATTGGCACAAGCTGCCAACAGGAAAGTAAAGAAGGCATACACATTATTTACAGTAGCTGAGAGGCTGCTTTATAGTTAATCTCTCACACAGATACATAAGAGAAACCTATGGCTTCTTATATAGGAATTTCACAAACATGTCACAGGGGCTCCATGTATAGTAATCTCATCCACAATACCTTTATATCAAGTGCACTGCCCCCTTAAGATTAGGATTAATAACAAAAAGGTATAAAATATCAATATTTACTAAGCGGTGCTACTGTATTCTATAAAACACCTTCTGGACGATTCAAGTGAATGGGTCTGACGGTTTCTTCTGGTGTCAAAGCTGATTTATCCTAGTGCACCGTTTAGTTAACATGGCCTGTAGTGTACAGTCATCTAAAACTGATAAAGAAATGGAAGATCTTCACAGCTCTCGCTTCTGACCTGTGCATCTGCTTCTCAAGCTCTATCTGCTTGTCATCAACTGCACCCTCACCTCCACTGTTTAAAGTCACACATGTGACAGCAGACAGTGCCCTGCCAACAGCAACACAATGAACGGGCATGAGGCAGGCAGCTAAACTAACAGCCCCCTCTTTCAGGGTGTTAAAATGACAAAGGCTTTCATGGGACAGGGACAGAGTGAACGGGAGGGGAAGGATCGCCTGTGCTTTGTGCACACAGGAGCAGGCTGTAATAAGACATTGCTGCAGATCCCTCCTAGAGGAAACCAACCCTCTGTGGACCAGTTTGATGCTGCGGGTTCCTTCCCAAAGTAGGGAATGCTAACAGGGTTATCCACATGAAGTTATTTAAGGGCAGAAACCAGATCCTTGTAGTCAGTCATGACAGGTGATACTAGGCAGTAACCTGTCATTGCAAATATGTCTAGAGAAATGGAAATGAACATTGTGACATTGGAAGCTAACTTTGCTCAAGGTGCAGCCACATTTCCATGAAGTATCACTGAGGCTATTGCACTTTTTACCCACGAGATACGTAGAAGAGGCAAGCTGTCAAGAGTTCATCTAAACCAGAAAAGCCACCTGTATATGGCCCCCTAGGGTTTTATATTACCTGACAAAATCACACTCTGATTGTTGTGCTGGTAGCTACATGGTAACAGCCGTTTGGAAGAAGAAAAAAAAATCAAAAAGTTTAAATAATGCCCCTCCCACACAGCATTAGTATGACAATTATACAGGTATATCAAATCTTCTCACACCCATCTCTTTCCTGATACCAGGCGTAAGCAGCCTCAGCAATCATACAAACCTGATTCTCTTCCCAGAGCGATCTCGTTATAAATAGGACTGAATGATACAGAAGGGTGTTGTAGCCCTTTAAAGGAGCTACATTAATTTTGGGTAACACAACTCCTGAGTGCTTTACAATCATAGCAACAAAACCATTACATAGCCACACAATGATCACCATGTTAATAATAGTCTGTGTGTGATGTGTTAGAGGTAAGGACTACCACTACTTTTAATTTACAAATCAGACAACAACTACTTTTCTATTGACTATTTTTACCCCCGCCACTTTCTATTTAGTTAAAAAGGCGTATTAATTTCAGAACGCCTTTGTACATTTCTGCCTTCTAAGCAGAAATGTTATATAAATCTTTAAGAAACAGATTATAGAATAGCTTTTCCTCAATGTTAAGTTTAGTAACACTTTTTAAACTACTTGAACCATTTTGCTAAGCACTTACCCACGGGTCTGATCATGTCCCAACATATTTATGTAAATATTCCATCAGACTTTGACATTAAAAATCTAATAACAGCCTCACACTGATCACGATTGTCAGCCCCGTGCAAGCTGGCAGCCCTCTGTATAACTTCACACATGGGAGACGGGAATAATAACCCTACCCATGTACCTGTGACCTGAGGGTCTGAGTGCCAATGAAAAATAGCAATATATCACAAACATGCCCATTTTGAGCATGGACCTGCATGTACAGACACATCTAGTGCTGTCACTGTCTGACTTGTTGCCCTGGCACCATTAATGTAACAGCATCACCATGCACAGGTTGCTACCAGCAGCATTGATAAGCCCCTCAGAGCAGCCAGCTCGCCCCTATCACAGCACACATGCCACGCTGATGCTTTCCTTTCTGCTCTGCATGGACATGACAGTGAGCATGCAGCCGGGCTGCCTGCGGCTGGAGGAGGAGGAGGATGCCCTGCACACTGGAGCCTCACCTGGCAGGGTTTTGTGCGCCGTGTTCCCCATGCTCCGAACTGACAGTGGGTGCAGCAGCAGCAGCAGGATAGTGTCACACAGCCCTGTCCCGGGCACTGAAGGTCCATTTAACCATTTGCTCCCCGGTTGTGGCGGGTGCTGCACGGGGTTCCCCTGTTGTGTTGAAGTGAGAAGATACCCCCCTGCCCGGGGCTGGCGGGCACGCGCTCTGCTCACTCCCTCGGGTTGGACAGAATCCGTGCAGCACAAGAGCCGGAGCCGAGTGACTGCTGCGAGAGCCGCCGCCGCTCCAACACCAGGGGGCGGGGCCGCCCGCCAGGGACACGCCCACTCACTCATGAGACCACGCCTATCCGCCAGCAGTAGAGTGTGGCGGGGCCGCCCGCCAGGGACACGCCCACTCACTCATGAGACCACGCCTATCCGCCAGCAGTAGAGTAGAGAGGCGTGTGCAGGCACCAAGCCCTGTCCTGAATAGATGAGGCTCAGAGTGAGTGTGAGTGAGTGAGTGAGTGAGTGAGTGTGTGTGTGTGTGTGTGTGTGTGTGTGTGTGTGTGTGTGTGTGTGTATACATAATGAAAGCACAAACACTAAAATCATCAGTTTTTTTACATTTTATTTTTATCTTTAATTATGTACTTCTTTTATACCTACGTATAGAACTTTGTACATTGTTAGTTCTCTGTAAGAAGAAAATATAATTTTCCCCCAGTTTTTGTTATAGCTTTTTACACATAATCATTCCGCAGTACATTTTTAAGCGAGTAACGAGTACATTTTTTAAATATAAATAATATGATACACTGGAATATAACATTCACTGAATATCATGAGGTACAGCATTCTTGCTGCACAAGTGAGAGAACGATTTTGGGGATGAGGGTGCTGTACCTACGAAATCAGTAACATACATACTTTACCCTAATGTAAAAATGTATACAAATGACAGCAATTCATGAGTATTACAGATGAATAATCTGTGTAACAGTTGCAATTACACAGATCAAATGATACCAAGAATGACAAGGTTATAATGACTATTTTATAATCTCTGTTTCTCATGCAAAAGTAGAAGTTAGGTTGTCAGATTTCATATCCAGGCGCGCAGATTAAGGCTGCGGCCCCGCTGGCGCTGACCGTGCCCATGCTTGAGTGGTGATGTCACCAACTCTCCAAGCATGAGCGCGGGTGTCCTGCGAATTTTGCGAGCGCATGGGGGGGAGGGGGGTGCTTTGCATGGCGGGCCTATTGAGCGCGCTTCGAACACTTTTTTTAACTTCCCAAGCGCCAAGCTTGGGAGAGCGGGGACGTGAGAATTCACACTTTGCTTTTATCCTTTTAATTTGACGAAACAGTCTGCCTTTATTGTATTGTATGTTGTCGTAATAATTGTTTCTGTAAACTAGGCACTGTACTACTTTTGTATATTAAATGTAAACTTTAATAGGTATATATAATACAGTTTATAGGCTCTGATTGAACTTGCACGTTTTGTAGAGCGTAATTGTACATTTTCGGACACATTTTGCTACAACAGATTTTTGTGTGTTAAGTGCATATTTTCTTTAATAATAAACAGGGACCAAAGAATCTGCAAATTACATTTTTGATAACTCTTTGGTGGTGGAAGCAGTTAAAGATATATTGTGACGGATTGAGAGAAATTATGCATTTGAGGGACCTTTTGTAGGTGAAAAGTGGATAAGATAGATAGTGGTGTGTATTAACCCTTGTCACATATAAAAGTCACATGCTCACAAGTGTGCCGTGCGTGACACCGCTACATTGAGTGCCCTTCAATTTTATCTTGTACTTTTTTTTTCAATTATTATTAGCTACCTAGGGGTTCTACAAATATACAGCGCTCTGAACTCAGCAGACACCACAGTTGTTGAGAAAAAAAGGTTTCACAAATAAAAAATATTATCTGGGGACAAAAATATGTCAACCTGGGTTAGCCTCTCTCCGTCATTTACAATTCCCTGGCAATTGGTGTGGTTCAGTGCGGTATTCCGGCTAATAAGCAGATACAAAAAATACATTTATGGGCTAGTGGAATTATTGCTGCACAAATGAGCTGTAATGTGCCGAAAGGCTAAATACAGCTCAGTAAATAGGTCCCTTCATTCTTATAAAGTTTACACTTTTACAGGCTCAATATAATTGCTATATCAATGCATCCTCCCTACTAAAAAGATGCATTGCAAATGGAGAAGGCATCAAAACTGGGTCATGTTTGCATAATGGGGGATTTTAATTATCCAGATATAGACTGGGACAATGAGATTAGCGTTACAACAAAAGGAAACAGGTTTTTGGGGGTGCTTAAAGACAATTATATGACCCAAATTATTGAGGAACCAACCAGGAGAGGGGCAGTTCTGGATTTGGTCATATCAAACAATGTAGAAGTAATAACAAATATTCAAGTCCTGGAACATTTGGGTAACAGTGATCATAACATGGTCTCATTTGAAATAAATTATCAAAAAACAGATTACTTGGGTTCAACAAAGACCTTAAACTTTAGAAAGGCATATTTTAATAAACTGAGGTCTAATCTAGTAGTAATACAATGGGATGATGTTTTCGCAGGGAAAAATGTAGAATATAAATGGGCAGTCTTTAAAACAGTGTTAGAAAAGCACACTCCAGTATATATATACCCTTGGGTAATAAGTATGTAGCCCATGTTCCCCCCCCCCCCCCCAGACACAGATCGTGCCTCTAAGGTGTATTGAGGGCGGGCTACATGTAATTGGGTGGTGCATACCTGCTTGGAACAGGAGGGCCTGAGTCTCCCGCGGTGGTATGGGGGATAACAGGGCCAGGCTTCTGGGGTATATGCCTCCATCTTCTTTAGCAATGGTGCAGCGCCTCCATCTTCTGACGAGACCTATAGGGATAGGTTAAGATCCTCCCAGAAGAAGCCCTGATCCCAGGGCGAGAGATCTTAAACTCCACACAGTCTTTTGTATAAAATAGCAGCACTCTTTATTGTCCTTGCACAATGATACAGCAACACTTCGTGCACAGCGGCACACAGCAGTTCATATACAGCAGTGCACTCCAAATGTGTACAGGCATTTCCTCCTCTCCTCTCCTCCAGGCTGTACCCTAGCAGGATGGGCTGGTTAGGGGCTTCAATACCCCAACCCCCACCTCCAGGATATACTCTCTGGGTGAGGGTAGATCTCCCCCCCTCACCTCCTCAGCAGGGTGAGGGGCATTGGTCCACGCACTACAGTGCTATCAGCTCTAATCAGTATGGCTGAGTGTCCTTTCTCCTGTTTCCAGCCCTCTCCACTCTCACAACTCCAACAGCCTCCACTCTCCAGACGGACACATCTTTCTCTTCACTGCAACAGACTGTCACAGAACTGAACTCTCCAACAGACTGACAGACTCTCCTGCTCCCAGGCAGAACTCTCAGACTGAACCTCACTCTTCAGCTTCCAGGACATAACACCCCCCACACACAGGAGCAGCCCACTAAATAGATACAGCCCTGCCCCTTATGATGTCAGCAGGACCTCCCCTCTGTCTCAGGCTTACTACAGAGTCAGGAGCCTACATCTATCACAGCAAGGCAGGGCTTGATGGGGGGAAAACCCATGATTACTACTGGCGCCTGCCCTTACAAGGGCTTACTCCAGTAGGAGAAGGATTGGTAGCCCACTATTTCTTACAGGGGCTACAAGTATAAAAGAAATAAGTCAAAACCAATGTGGCTAAATATACAGGTAGGGGAGGAAATGGACAAGAAGAGGAAGGCGTTTAGATTCTTTAAGTCAGAAGGGACAGAGACATCATATCAGAATTATAAGGAATGTGACAAAAATTGCAAAAGGGCAATCAAATTAGGAAAAATGGATAATGAAAAAAGGATTGCAATAGAAAGTAAGGTCAAACCTAAAAAGTTCTTTAAGTACCTTAATAACAAAAAAATGAGAAAAGAAAATATAGGACCCTTTCAGTGTGGGGTAGGCAGATTATTGGAGATAAGGAAAAAGATGAGGTATTAAACAAATTCTCTGCCTCTGTGTTTACAAGGGAAGAATCAAGTTCAATAGTAGTGCCGCAGGAGGAAGCCACAACCTCCATATTAATGAACAATTGGTTAACTGAGGAAGAAGTTCATAAGCGACTTGAAAAAATTAAAGTAAATAAGGCACCTGGCCCCGATGGCATACATGCAAGAGTTCTGAAGGAGTTACGCTCAGTAATAGCAAAACCATTATATTTAATATTCAAGGACTCCATTTCCACAGAATCAATACCACAAGACTGGCGTAAAGCAGATGTGGTGCCTATATTTAAAAAGTGAGCTAGATCACAACCGGGAAATTACAGACCTGTAAGCCTGACTTCAATAGTAGGGAAACTACTGGAAGGTTTAATACGGGATAATATTCAGGAATACCAAATGGAAAACAAAATTATTAGTAATAGTCAGCATGGATTTATGGAGGATAGATCTTGCCAAACTAACCTTATTTGTTTCTCTGAGGAGGTAAGTAGGAATTTAGACTAGGGTAATGCAGCTGATGTGGTCTACTTAGATTTTGCAAAGGCTTTTGATACGGTTTCACACAAGAGGTTGGTGTACAAAATTAAGAAAATTGGACTCAGTAATAATATATGCACCTGGATTGAAAACTGGTTAAAGGACAGACAACAGAGGGTTGCCATAAATGGAGCTTTTTCAGGTTGGGCTAAAGTCGTGAGTGGAGTACCTCAGGGATCGGTACTGGGACCCCTGCTTTTTAACTTGTTTATTAATGACCTTGAGGTTGGGATCGAGAGCAAAGTCTCCATCTTTGCTGATGATACTAAATTGTGTAAGGTAATAGAATCAGAGCAGGATGTTATTTCTCTTCAGAAGGACTTGGAGAGACTGGAAACGTGGGCAGGTAAATGGCAGATGAGGTTTAATACAGATAAATGTAAGGTTATGCATTTGGGATGCATGAATAAAAAGGCGACTTACAAATTAAATGGAGATATATTGGGGGAATCCTTGATGGAGAAGGATTTAGGAGTGCTTGTTGACAGCAGGCTTAGCAATAGTGCCCAATGTCATGCAGTAGCTGCAAAGGCAAACAAGATCTTATCTTGCATCAAACGGGCAATGGGGATGGAAGGGAAGTAAACATAATTATGCCCCTTTACAAAGCATTAGTAAGACCACACCTTGAATATGGAGTACAATTTTGGGCACCAATCCTAAGAAAAAACATTATGGAACTAGAGAGAATGCAGAGAAGAGCCACCAAATTAATAAAGGGGATGGACATTCTAAATTATGAGGAGAAGCTAGCTAAATTAGATTTATTTACATTAGAAAAGAGGCGTCTAAGAGGGGATATGATAACTATATACAAATATATTCAGGGACATACAAGGAGCTTTCAAAAGAACTATTCATCCCACGGGCAGTACAAAGGACTCGGGGCCATCTCTTAAGGTTGGAGGAAAGGAAATTTCACCAGCAACAAAGGAAAGGGTTCTTTACAGTAAGGGCAGTTAAAATGTGGAATTCATTACCCATGGAGACTGTGATGGCAGATGCAATAGATTTGTTCAAAAAAAGGTTGGACATCTTTTTAGATGAGAAAGGTGTACAGGGATATACCAAATAAGTATACATGGGAAGGATGTTGATCCAGGGATTAATCCGATTGCCAATTCTTGGAGTCAGGAAGGAATTAATTTTTCCCCTTAATGGGGTTTTTTGTTTGCCTTCCTCTGGATCAATAAGTAAGTTTAGATATAGGATAAAGTATCTGTTGTCTAAATTTAGCATAGGTTGAACTTGATGGACCTACGTCTTTTTTCAAACTCATCTACTATGTAACTATGTAACTATGTATTACACCAATGTGTACCCAAAAGGATTTCATGAACTTATTCCTAGATTTCCATTTCATTATGACGATTTAGATTGGAATACAACTTTGATTCTTCTCCAAGGGAACACCTGGGTTGAATTACGACAAGGAGTAACATAGAATTGGTAGTCAATTTCTAACCACTGCTGTAAATAATGATACTGATATCTTCTGCTGGCTCGTTACACCATGTAAAACATCACCAATTCCATAAGTTCTGTGGCATATTAATCACTGCATAGCATACAGTGGTAACATCATTTTGTAATGGAAAAGAGCACTCCAGAAGTTCAATGTTCAAAACAATAAATATTTATTGTCGACAAACAAATTATTTCTAAAAGAATCTTAATATTTTGACCACTGAACCTCTAGTGTTACATAATGATGTCATGTATCTTATTGCCCAGTCTCCCTGGAGTATCATTTATAACGGTGGGTGCATTACATGTATGTAGTACAGAAAATGTAAGCATTAACTATTTTATGTTATGTATTTCAGAAGATAAGTGCACATTAGTGGGCTCCAAAAGTGACTGGAGAAGCCAATCTTCCCATGACAGTTAAGCCACGTCAACACTAAACCTATGGAGATGTTGAGTCAAACTTGCACAACGAAACTGAAACTATCAATTCAAATACAAATGACACCATTCAAGTTAGTTATCTAATTGCTGGATGGGTTTTCTTTATTTTTTCCATGCCAGTGGAACAAGACTTTCTCGTTCTCCAATTATAAAAATTAGGTAACCAGATCTGTTTCTGGGCCAGTATATACTGAATGTATATAATGGCATATATAACCTAGAGAGAAGCACTACCTTAATGATTTATTCCTGGTGTTCTGCCATATTATTGAGAAAGAAGGGAAGCTCCATCAGGGCTGAAATAGCCGGCAACACATTGCCATGTCTCATGTCTCTTTAAATAGCCATCAACCGAAAATCTCTTAAATTAAATGTTATTGCATTAAAAGTACAGTAACAAATATTGTGTGAAACGAATGAAGACATTTGGCCTCATTAAGATACATTAATCTGGTATATTAAAGAAACACTAATTGATGTAATTGCTCCCGTCCTCAAAATCAACATCTTTGTTCCCATTCTTGCATGTCATACAACACGCAGTGCAATGTACTTAGTAAAAATCATAGTGGCCAACTCTCACAGTTTTCTTTAAGATATTCAATTGAACTATCTTCTTCCTGAAAATAATCAGATCAACACACTACTAAATGGACCTCGTTCACTTTGTGATCAGGATAGCAGTAATAAAAATGTAGTTGGCAAAGTGGATTTTCTGAAGAATCGAAGGAAGCTATTGTGCCTAAAATGTTGTGTGTGACCAACAGTAATTCTTTAGCTTTGTTTTTAGTTAAAGCAGTAAGATGTACTGCTGGACATTTTGGGGGAGATGTTTTATTTTGACCATTACCTGCACTGAGTGGTGCCCTGCAGCTGAACCACTGTACTCTGATCTCCAGAACCCCTAGTCCAACCTCTACATTTCCCAGACAAGAATACCTGTCCAGTAGAACAATATGGCTACCAGGATCAACTCTGGCAGCCAATAGGAAGCCTCAATGTCATTTGGACATGATGTTTCAACTTTCTATTGTTGATCCTGTTTTAATATATAATCTCTTTGATTCCATTTTACCAGCACATTTTAAAAGTTAATTTCTCGGAAACTAGAGAGCCCTCTGGATCAAATAATGCATATATATATATACGGTATCGTCTATTCATTTTTGATTATTAAAGCTCGGCTAACACGGTGCAGATACACACACACACACACACACACACACACACACACACACACACACACACACACACACACACACACACACACACACACACACACACACACACACACACACACACACACACACACACACACACACTTATATCTAGTTTGGCTACCAGTATGCCCTCCTTGTCATGCGAGCCCTGGTAACAGTGCAGGCAGTGATAGGAGCAATCATGGGTTTTCCCCACAGAGGCAGCTCCCTTGAGTGACAGGGGAGGAGGTGGGACAAGGTCTGTGTTCTGCCCAATCCTGGGTGCAGACCTTGTACCTTCCTCCCACTGTACTTAAGCGTTACACCACGAAATTAAACTCAGTTGTCTCTACCGTTGAGAGAGACAGGTAACACACAGGATTGCCTGCGCATTGGCATCCCCTGTTCCTCTTCCCCTTGGGGGAGATTGAGTGATTACCATTCCCCTGGCCCTGCTAGAGGGTAAGGGAGGAGTAAGGACTTGCTCTGGAGGCCTCAAGCCACTGAGTTGGATGTCCAGGGACCATCCAGAAGTTGGAGACCTGCGTTGAGCTGTATTGGGCAGAAGCCTGTGTGATACTGCAGAGAAGCAATAAACTGGTTCCAGTTATCTATACCTCCTGCCTCGTATGCAATCTTTCTGGGGGGAGTGGAGTTCGTTCTTCTGTGGGAGATTGCCTCCATACACCTGGAACCTGCAGCAGATGGAGGCGCTGTGTATCCAGAAATAAACAACGGTAATCTACCCCTGAAGCCTGTCCAGACGCCCCCACTACCATCGGCAGCCACTCAGCATTCTGTGAGCCAACAGGTAGCACGGAACATACACCTGGTAACAGGGTAATCTCCCAAGGGGTGGGGGAAACACTGTAACATAGATACATACATATATATACATACATACACCCACATATATATATATATATATATATATATATACATATATATATATATATATATATTGATATCCACACCAAGTTACAGTCTCTTTTAGTCCCAATTTGAGGCAAGAAACATTGTATTTCTCTATAGTGGGGTTTATTTACAGGGATTAAATCATACACCAACAGGCCCACCGTCCCTTTAAGTCACAACAAAACATAAAAAGAACATCTATTCCCTTTAGGGAAAATAACTCAACTTTGCTTCAGCCCTTTCTAATGACAGCTGGCCAACTATACTGACTATATTGGAGCAGACGTCCCCGCTTCAACATGACCTTGCGTCCTTCCCTCCTAGGGGAACGCAGCCCCACATGAGCTCAGAGAAACTCTCCTCCGTAAATCCACTGTCAAGGATAGGACATCCACGCTTCTGCATGGACTGTCGTCCTTCCTTCTTCTCTCTGGGATTCAAACCCAGGCAGTATCAGCAGACTTCGCGACCACCGTCCAGCGGGCCTAAGGAACTGTGTAAGCCTTCCTTCTGTAGCTGGGGAGGACTTTCTCTGTCCCCTTCTCTGGAACAGCAATCTCTCTCACTCTCTGTGTCACTCCCAGCTTGGCAGCTTCATGTGTCTGTCTTAAAACACATCCTTGTCCATTAAGACTAGGCTGATTAGCTGCAGCTGAACTAGCTACTCTAAGTAAGATTAACTCTCTGAGAGCTAAAAAGTCCCCTAGCTGCCCTATTCCAGCACCTAGAGGATAGTGATGGTATCACAATATATATATAAAATGTAGGATTACCGCTTTAAATATGCAGCTTAAAATGATTGATATGTTCAACATATAGAAGCTAGGTGATTGATGCTCTATCTAAATTTGACTAAAACTATATGATTTGTGCCAAAAAGACAGGCTACAAAATGTTTTTAAATCAGTTTATTGTACATATGACAGCACCTTTTAACTGAGCGAATTTCGTTTTTATACTTATGCATATAAAGAAGATAAATCAGATGAAAATTAAGGAGGGAATGTATAAGAAAGTAAAGGCAGCCCAAAGCTTTAGTCCTGAATAGCAACTCATTGAACTAATGAACGTGATCTGCTTAGTATAGTAGTGTCCAACCTTTTTTTGGTAAAGGAACCCTATGATTATATTATGAAATTCTGTAGTACCCCAACCAGTGGTGTAGCTAGACATGTGAGGGCCCCCGGGCAAATTATTATAAGTGAACATATTCCGTAGATTCCCCACCTCGCCCCCCCCCCACCCCCCAGCGTGTTGGCGGTCCTGCGAGCCCCCTTCTTTTACACCTCCTCACTCTCCTCTATTCACCCCTTTCTCATCATGCATTTCGCTCCCCACTCTTACACCCCCTCCCTCACTAGCCCCCGTTTCCTCTCATACTCTTCTCCCCCCGCCCCTTCCATCTCGGCTATCACTCAGTAACCCCCCCCCCCCCTTCCACACTCAATCCAGCTCCCTCAATCCTCCCCCCCACATTCATTTCCCACTCCACTACCCTGGCCACACACACAATTTCCCCCCTAACACATACAACTCCCCCCTACAATACAGTACCACCACCTACATGCACACTACAATAAGCTCCCCCCCCCCTCACACAAGTGGTTGAAAAACACTGGTGTACAGTATATTGCAGGGGTGTGCAAATTGGGGGGCGCAATATTTTCTAGGGGGTGCGCGGCGGTTACAGATGTCCCGCGCTCTTCCACAAGGCATTTAAATTAAATGCAGAGGGACAGCGCAAGGCCTCTGTAACAAACTTACCTTGCCTTCCAGCGAAGCATCGTCATGGTAACCCGGCATCATATGACACAACGGGGTCACGTGACGTCATGTTGCCATGGCGACGGGATGTCATATAACCTCCATGGCGCCATTTGACGCCAGAGCCGAGCAGGAGGGGCGTGAGCCAGGGAGGAGAGCAGGCAGGGGGAAAGTTTGCGCACCCCTGGTATACTGCACAGTAACTTCTTCTTTTTGATACAGTTAACTATAAACAACTGTGTAAAGAATTACACACTTTTTAAAATGCTCTAATATAAAGATTGTTATCACTTGTGACCTTAATTGCTTGCACTGAAGCCCACAGCACGCTAACAGACTGAGGCACACAGCACACTGACAGACTCTGAGACACACACACACACACACACACACACACACACACACACACACACACACACACACACACACACACACACACACACACACACACACACACACACACACACACACACACACACACACACACACACACACCACTAACAGACTGAGGCACACAGCACACTGACAGACTCTGAGACACACACACACACACACACACACACACACACACACACACACACACACACACACACACACACACACACACACACACACACACACACACACACACACACACACACACACTGAGGTACACAGCACACTGAGACTCTGATGAGGCACACACACACACACACACACACACCACACTAACAGACTGAGGCGGACACACACTAACAGACTGAGGCACACAGCACACTGACAGACTCTGAGGCACACACAGCACACTGACAGACTGAGGCACCCAACACACACACACACACACACACACACACACACACACACACACACACACACACACACACACACACACACACACACACACACACACACACACACACACACACTCTCTCTCTGACAGACACACAGCACACTGAGAGACTCTGAGGCACACTCCCACAACAAACTGACATACAAACACAGCAAACTGACACACAAACACACACATCATACCTTCCCACAGCAGCACATGGTAACTCCTCCCCCTGATGTCACAGAGAGCAGGGGCCAGAGTTCTGCAGCTCTCTGCCTCAGTTCTGTCCCCAGCTTCTGCTGCCTGCTCTCTGCAGTCCCCCTCCCCTCAGCTCCAGATCCAGAGGATGAGGAAGGGGCCCTGACTTCTGTGGTTCTCGGCTAGACCAAATGTCCCGGCTCTTCCCCCCTGTCGGCATCCCTGAGCGGGCCCCCCAAGAGCACGACCTGCGCTGGCTATAGCTATGCCCCTGACCCCAACCCTTTTTAACAGCGCGTCTGAGATCAGATGCATTGTACATTTTTCTGTATTTATTACAGTTTTCAAATGATCTGAAAATTGCAGGGCGCCCATAAGGGAAGCCCGGGGAACACTGTTTGAAAAACACTGGCTTAGTACGTTTAAAGTAGGCGATTGACACCTTGTTTTAAAAAAAAAAAAAAATAAGACAAGTATACATTTAAAAAAAAAAAATGTAATATGATGGTTTCACTACACTGTTCATAAAATTTACATATGAATTTTACGGTTCTTCTCTGCCTTATTTCTTCCTTTTCTAGCCCCCTATCTTTTTTTTAGGTGATTATGTGATACACAGGTAGTGGGAGGTTCAGCACGGACTGCTCCTTTAAATTACAGTTGTGTTTTAATTGCTTTGGTTGCTTGGGACCTTTCCCCAAGAGTAAAATAGAAGGAAATAGATTAATGTTAATTATTTATATCAGTGCTATAGCTCTTCTGCATTCAAGCCAGCAGAACTACTTTGAACTCCCAAAGGAGTTTCCAAGCTAGAGATCATTGGATGAATTGCACTAAAATAGTACATGAGGACCCCATGCATGCCCCCTCCCTTGCTGTCTGCACCTGATGTCCATAGCACTTTTTCATTCTTTCCCTTCTATCTATTCGTGGGCACCATATTCTCCTAGAAATCACAAAGTTGGCAGCCCTTCACAGACCATCTAGGACATGCATTCCATGTAACATAGAAGATGACATGCCCATGAGATTTCACTGGAGGTCTGTTGTCTGTCACCTGCACAAGCCATCCGCACCTCCCTAATAAAAACAAGTCAAAAGAGAAAAAGCCTAGTTACTAGCACTGGTTTATAAACTAAAGCCACTATGTTTCCTTCCCACTGTACTGCAGTAATACATCACCAGTACACATGGAGAAAAGACTTGAGGCTAGGAAAGCTCGGTACACTTTTAAAATGTACAATTCATGCTCTTTATATGTCATTACCCAGAATCCTTTTCAGTGATTATACCACTGTACTTCATGTAAGGAGTTGCTAAATGAAGCAGGTTTGGGGAACCCGTGGAAGATATGTGTAGCGCGGTACCCCCTGGCTACTAAATCTACCCAATGGTCTGGCAGTAAACCCTGGTGTTCACAGGTTTGCCAGTAGTTATCATGGGGTTTTCCCCCTTCATCCTTTGGTACTGCACTTGAGTGACAGCAGGGGGTGGCATATCCTATTGTGGCTGGGCCAACGGGATGCCCGCCCTCTGGCTGTTCTTAAGGGCAGGACCGCCCTAAAGTTAGTGTTGTTGTCCTTCCCCATGAGGAAGGCAGGTCACGTCTGGGAGCCTGAGATTGGGGCCTTCCCATGTGCTCTTCCCTCCTGGGAGGAGTAGAGTGACTATACCTCTGCTAGGGAGGGGGGGGAAGAGGTAGGACGGCTGCGGGTGCCCTAGGTCCGTAGAGACTGTCCAGGGACTATCTCCGGTGATATCTGAGAGGAGACTGTGATCCGGCAGGTGACTGCTGAGTACCTGTATTACAGCAATACAAGTAGTAATAAACCCGGTCCTGTTTTGCAATATACCTCCTGCCTGGTGTGTGATCTAATTGGGGGGAGAGTTACGATTCTACCGTGGGAGATCACCTCCGTATCCCAGGAGCCTACAGCAGATAGAGGCGCTGCACTGCTAAGTATTACGTGGGGTATGGACCCCAGAAGCCTGTTCCTGTTGTGTCCCAAGGTTATTGCGGACGACTCAGCCCTCTTGTTACCAGCAGGTATGCACCAACAGTAATGGCCCCGGTATGCGATTTGGGGGGGAAACACAGTTACATATGCAGATGCACTCATGAGTTTCTTAACTTTTGTCGGTGCAGGATTTGTGTTACTTTTTTACCCACCATAACATTTGTTTGGTTTGCACTCGCTACCAGCGTCACAATGCAAGAGATACATCCAAGGCCAAATTAAAAAAATAAAAAAAACCTTGCGGTTTTGGAATGTCAGGTTCTAATCCCAGTCTGATCCACACACTGTTTAATACAACATGCAAGTCGGTTAGGGAAACATCTATGTTAAAAATAGCTAGGAATTTAAAAAGTGACACTTTGTTCATTTGCATTTTTATACCCAGAATGCTAATAGTAACGCACCGCATATAAACCAATAAAGGGTATCACCTTTTTGTGAGCCCACCGTATAGATTACAAAGCATTTTTTATTTATTGTAGCCCACTCTTCGGGACTGCTATGTCGCTTATCATTTGATGCAGGATGACAATGCAGAAGGGAAGTATTCTGGATCCAGGGTCATGTCTAGGGTATAAATGAACCCAGCTAGCTTCAACTCAGCCCTCTTTCCAAAGCACAACAAGTCCTGTATATTTTCTTCACTTTATTTAGGAAAGCAGCAATAAAAACAGGCACTTGTGGATAAGATGTTTGTGTTGGAAAGGTGTATCTCTGTGGATGCTTTGTAGTTAAGGGCAGGTGAAAAGAATTGGCCTTGCCATCGGGGTGTAACATAAATGTACTCACTCTGCCAATGTCAGGAAGTAAAGACAGTGGGTACTGCTTGTGACACAGGGATAGGGGTCAGGCCAAACTAACTGTCAGCAGGGACAGGGGGGAATGGGAAAGCCCATTAACTTGGAGGACTGGAGATGTTGCCAGGGCAACCAGGGGTGTGACAGACTGGAAGGAAAAAATGCAACATAATGTATCCATTCCATCTGCACTGGGAGTGAAACTGCAAGGAAAGTAACATCCAAATACAGCTAGCAGGCAGAACTGCCAAGGAAAGGGGGGAGGGGGGTGAAACAGAGAAGGCTGAAATGGGTATTTCTGTTCCATGACAGGAAGCCACTCCTCACTATGTCTTGTGACTAGTGATATCACTATAGGGAGATAGGAGGGTATACATACCTCCCCCCAATGCTCTAAAACCAGATTCTTCAGAGTGCAGACTGAGGCCTCACTGTGAGTCCTGTATATAGGTTTGTGTGTATAGCTAAATATATTAAGATAGGTCCTGTCACTGTTAGTTGTTTTCAGTTAGGAAACAAGCCCTTTAAGTAAGCACCAGTAGTAATGTTCTGAGATTGCTCTCACTATTGAACGGGAGGAAGCATGTTCTCAGTGTTGGTAACTCCGGGGTGTATTTGGATTAGCCCAACCGGAAGGTCCCTATGCTATACACAGTAACGGAATATAAATCCCAGAGGCCCGAATGTGTCCCATGGAGATTTTAATATGGGGTATCACTGCCTTTATGCAAGAGACTGCCAATTTAACGCTTACAACAGATAACAAGTCAAGTACCTCTCTAGCGCAGGAGTGAGAACTACAAAGGGGATGAAGTTCAGAGTATTAGGTTTTGCCACTAGCTTCTGTCAAGTGAAATTTGTATCAATCCCTGTGTAGCTTTATAGATGGATGTAAAATAAACCATCTTTTATGTTTTACAAAAGTTTCTGGCGCCCATCCTTTTCCTATCTGCTTATTCACACCCAGCCTGCACCTACCCCAGCACCCAGAGAATGTATGCGAGACTTAGCAATACAATGTACAGGGCTCGACAAATGCACTCGCCCGGTCGCCACAGGCGTGTGCATTTTGGCTGCAGTTGTCTGCTTACTTGCGGCGGCTTCCCATGCCGTCTCCCGGTCTTCTTCTGCAAATTCATCTTTTCCCCCTCCAGCTCCAGTTAAAATGGCCGGCGGCGTCAAATGACGCCACGTTGCCATGGCTACGTGATGTCGTAACGTCACTCGGAGCCACGTTACGAGACACAGCGTGATGTCATGACATCACCGTGTTCTGTTGTCATGGCAACGCAGCGTCATTTGATGCCGCGCGGCCATTTTAACTGGAGCTGCAAGGTGAAAGGATGAATTTGCAGCGGAGAAGACAGAGAAGGCCGCACCACGCCGTCGGACCCGCCGCAGGTAAGTGTCGTGAAGGGGGGGGGGGTGAAGGAGTGTTTTTTTTGGGGGGGGGGGGTCGAGTGGGTTTGTGCCCAGTTTGTCAGACCCTGGCAATGTAAATAGTCAGTATCAAATGGGAGAAAAAGAACCCAGTCTTGTAGCACTCATTCACAACAAATGTATAATGATACATTTAAAATACTTTATTAATAACTATGAATAAAAAATAGGGTGTTAAAACGTAATTAAATACTATATTGAACAGCACGTGACTGTATCCGTTAGTAACCCACCCAGTTCTAGGTGGGTAGATATGGTGTGCATACAAATGGGCAAAGCAGAAAGCAAGATCAGAACTGGAGCATACAAATGGGCAAAGCAGAAAGCAAGATCAGAACTGGTCATGGACAAGAGAACGCAGCCAGAACAAAGAACAGTTAGATTCATAGGCACCTACAACAAACAATGGAGGGTGGCTAGGGAAGTCTTACAGAAACACTGGCACATACTCAGGGCGGACGAAGATCTACGTGACTCCATACCATCTTTTCCAGCAATGGTCAGTAGACGGGCCAAAAATTTGAGAGATCATCTGGTCCATAGCCACTACAATGTGGCAACACCAAGGGCCACACGGTTACCACCTCGTGTAAATGGAAACTATCATTGCCAAAGATGTAAGGCTTGCCAGTACATGACAGTTTCAAAATCATTCAGTAACCACAACAATACGAAACACTATACTATACGCAAATTCATAAATTGCAATACACCGGGAGTAATTTACATGGGAACATGCAAATGTGGGAAAAAGTACGTGGGAAAGACCCGTCGCCCCCTAAAGATACGGATACTGGAACATGTGGGCTCAATCCGAAACAAACTGGATACTCCAGTGGCTACCCATGTAAATAGGTGTCAACCGGGAGACCTAAACAAGCTGTTTAGTTCATGTGCAGCCCTTTATATTCATTTACATTCTAATATTTAAAAACCTTATGTTTTGAACATGAATTATCAGGGAAACGGGGACAATTTCTTCTTAAGTAGGCGGTACCTATTTTAATTTACTATTAGAGATGGGAACATTTTTCACTTAAATTCGCAAAACAGACGAAATTCACAGGCATTCGCCAAAAATATGCTAAGCACTAAAAGTCAATGTGCATTGGAAAATCGTTAGATCTCTTATATTTTGCTCTAATTCCTCTTATTACAGAGATTATGGGCCATAATCTTTTTACTCTGAACTGGCCGCTTTCTCGAAAAAAAATAAAATAGCTATATACAGTAGACTATACGCCTGATGCTGAGGTGGGGGCCTACATTAAGTCTGCACACGTAAGTTACCTACCACACATGAGTGGAGCCAGTAAGGAGACACAACACTTGGATGTACATAACAGACTTATGTATTTGGTATATATAGCAAACGGATAAGAATAACCTTGTGATACTTAGAAATAGGATCACTGCATACAAATCACAATACAAATGATTATCTCAGGTCACATAAGCGCTGCACATCTATGTGTGTAAATAGTCAACTTAATAGGGCTCCCAATCCTGGGTAGTGAGACCTGTATTTAGAGTAGCGGGACACCGTTGAAACTTGTGTATTGTCACTGTGTTGCAGGCCTGTACTTCGCAAAGATCTGTCTTTTGCTACCACTATTCCAATGACCTATCGGGGATCCCCTCCATCAGCTGTCTCTCTCTCGGCTCCGGTTCTCTGCAGCTGAACTCTCCATACGATCAGCCCTCCTTGTCTCCACGTTGAACACATGCAGGTCCCGGTTCACAGGGAGCTGTTGCACGAGCTCCGCGCAGATCTGCACCCTGTCATGGCTGCCAGCTCTCTTAAAGCTCCCTCTCAGTCCCTCCTCCTTCACCAGCCTTCCTACTGGCTTATCACAGTCACATGTTCAAGTGTTGCTTGGCATACACAGGGGGTTACAATAGATTTTCCTCCAAATGACAAATCTTTATTGAAAGGGGCTGACTTTGATAAATTCTCTTCAACTTTTTTTTTTAAGTGTTTTGAGAAATTAATAGGAATTTTTTTCCCCGGACGATCCAGGCATGCTAAAGTGGTTCAATTCGACAATCTATATGGCCTTTGCCATATGCAAACCCCAAGTGTAAATCCTAAACTATACACTAATACCCTATTGTATTGACCAGTAACCATAGTGGTCATGAATGCATGTACAGTATGCCTTCATATTCACTATGGTACCTAATGGGTTAATATTCCTAACTAGCTACTTATTGTATGCCATAGAGGTATAACTACTATTACATCCAAGGGGTTAAACCCTTCCCCCCACGGTGACCTAACTACTCACCCATTCATGGAATCCTACGCCCCTTATCCAGACCCCTTTTATCCACCGCAACACCTATCCACCCTTCCTGTATAGGAATGGCATATAGCCCTATTAGCCAAAAGGTGATTCATAGGGCTATATACCATTGTAGTTATACCTCTGGTACAAAATGAGAACAGTAGTTAGCGAGCTTGGTGTATTAACCTGTTAGGTACAATATTAGACATAAACAATGGAGGATACCCTTTATGACAACTATGGTTACTGAGGGGTTAATGACATCATTTGTTATCGATTATGCCAGGTATATATTACATAACATGACATACCGGTATTGGAGAGAAAATAGAAAAAACGAGAAAGGTCATAAAGACGTTTTTGGGGGCATTTGCTCTCGGCTTTGCCATTTACTTAGGTGCCTTTTTATCTAAAAAAAATGGCAGCTATATTTTAAATAGAATTAGCCAAAATATTGTAAAATAGTTCCAGGGGAAGAAGTCCAATACATGTGAAGGAGCAGCTGCCGCTGCAGGAGTATATAGAGCTGGACTCTATAAATAGGGCACACACACCATTTGGCTCATGCAGTTGGGAGGGAGTGTTGATACAGATAAACACTCAGTGGGCCGTAAAAGTGATATTGGCAAAAGAGGAGGGCTGGGAAGGTGGTGTAGTGGGCGTGGTCATGACCATCGCAGGAAACTACTACTATGGAGTGGGATCATAGAGAAAAGGCTAGTCTACTGCTTCTATTAGAAGTACTTCTAATGCTACAAAATCCAACAGCCTTTTAGTCCTAAGAGATATATACTGTAACTGAACAGGAGGAACAGGCTGAACAGGTTGCCCAGAGAACTGTGTGTTGCTGGCACCTTTCGAAGTGCCTTAGAAAGATTAGCCATCAATAACAGAGTAAGTAAACATGTTGTTTGTGTGAGTCAGGCTTATATAGAGTTTTGTGACAGCAGAGACAGAGAGGAGGAGTCTTTTTCTGAATCTGGACATTCTTCATCCTCTGGGTTTGCATGGGTACCAGCAGAGCTACCTGGGAGGGAAGAGTCAGAATCATTAACCTATTCCTTAGCAAAACATGCAGGGGTGGATGCTGAACTGGCTCTAGCTCTTATATTTTAAGACTCTGAGGAGGTGGAGGAAGAAGGGATGGCTTCAGGAAAGATGGAGGCAGAGATGGAAGAGGTAGATGATGCTCATGAAGATGATGAGCATGGTGTTATTAATATGCGTGGTGCACAAACTGCACAAGCGGGGGAGTGAGGCAAATCTGATGGTAGTGGAGGAGGAGATGATCCATGGTGTTACACCAATTGGTAATTGTGTTGGTGGTAGTAGCAGTGAAGAAAGTGATGATGCTGATGATGACCATCAATCATTCTGTGAGCAGTAGGCAGCCATGGCCACCACAATTAGTGCTCTTAGAAGTATATCTAAAACCAGACCTGACATTACTATATATACACTGTAGTTGAAAAACATATACACACAAGACCACACCACCTTCATTGTCAGTTTCAGAAAGAGCACAAACGGTTTGTCAACAACAGCCAATGCCACATCATGTATCATCATCAATATAATCAAGAGTACATGTCCATGGTAGTGGCACTGGGGGGAGGGAAATCTTAATAACCTCAGAAGCAGTACAAAGTATTACACAAGGTAAAACTATTGAGGAAGAAAAAGAGTAGTATCATGATGATGAGGCTGATTGGCAGGAAAACTGTAGTGGGTGCAGCATAGATTGCACAGGTATGGGGAACAATTTGGATCAAGGCAAAGGCAAAAGCCTGGGGCCTACTGTTATAGGTGCGCCGTGCTGTCCATCCGCACACAGCATTGACTGGCCCTTACTCTCTTCCATGTACAGCCTTCACCACCTTCCCTCACCAGCTACCGTCTGCCCACAGCAGCATCCACTTATCACCCAGTCCCAAGACTCCCCCCAGCAGTTCGGGGCAGGAAGAACACCCCACCCTCCCTGGAAGAGTGGTCCCGCGGTGGCAGCACTACCACTCCAATCCTAATGTTTTTTTGTTTTTTTATGCAGTGCCTTACAATTTTTTGCATAGGGCACCGCAAAACCTACAGTCGCTATTGTAGTGGAAGGAGCTTCTATAATGCTGCTTATGCTACGTCCATAGTGCAGGAGTGTAACGATGCTCCTCTCGAACATAAAGCGACCTGCAGGGCTGAGGTAGGAAGGTGAAAGAACCGACCTGAGCCGAGGGACAGAGTCCTGATAGAGTAGTGATTCATAGGTTGAAGGTCAGAGCTGGCAGCAGAGTTGCGTAGTTGGTGTGGATGCAGAGGTCGAGACAGGCTGAAGACAAGGATGGTGGAGGTATGTGAGCCAGGTCTAGTAACAAGGAAGACAATAGGTAAGCGCAATGCATGTGCTCAGCATGAACTGAAACTTTGCTTGGCAACTTCCTTCTTACAGGGCTGTCCTTTTAAAGGAAGTTGGCAGGAGCAAAAATGGACGATCCTGTCACAGAGGATGAGCAAGAGCAAAATCCCGGACCGGACTCTGAAAACCCGGAACGGATTTTGCCAAACCTCATAGGGAGACAGCGCGAGCTACGTAGCTCGAGCCGAAACAAACACTAGGACTACAATGTAGCTGTGTATAGTGCACGTGCATATGCGCTACAGAGAGACCAACTCTTTGCGCTACAAACTTGTTTGTATTTCCCGCGTGATGGCCGGGTCACGTTAGCGGTCCGCCCAATGATGGCGAACCAGCTCCGTGACATCATGGCTGCGCCCCCCGACGCCTCCCTGTCAACTCTGCCTGCAGGACAGGAAATATCTCCTTCTTCAGGCAAGCGTGTGCTGTGCCAAGGAGCGCGGAAGCTAGCCCGTTCCACTATGGACGCAGCCTTAGGCTAGTAGCAGCAACAAGAGGACTGCTTGCTTTCCCCTGCCTCACAATGGCACAGCAGAAACTGCACATGAGTGCACCCTCATCATTACTCTCCATATTAAATAATATACAATACACACTCTTGATTTTTGAGTAGGTGGAGAGGAACCAGGTGACAACGGCTCCTCTGACCTACAGTGCTGATTAAGAGAGGGCTGCTGGACTTGATGAGACAGGGATGGATGTTGCTGCTACTAGCCTGTCTCATCAAGTCCAGCAGCCCTCTCTTAATCAGCACTGTAGGTCAGAGGAGCCGTTGTCACCTGGTTCCTCTCCACCTACTCAAAAATCAAGAGTGTGTATTATATATTATTTAATATGGAGAGTAATGATGAGGGTGCACTCATGTGCAGTTTCTGCTGTGCCATTGTGAGGCAGGGGAAAGCAAGCAGTCCTCTTGTTACCTCTGCACTTATAGGGCACATGAACCATCATCATAAGGCTACGTGGCAAAGAAGTTTAAACTCTGAGGAGCATAACAACTTGTCAACACTCAGTGGAGCTCAACCCAGTATATGCGGTGCCCTAAGAAAAATATTATAAGGAGCTGTATTAATTAAAAAAAATAAAAATATTAGGATTGGACTGGTAGTGTATATGCTAGAGCAGCTCTATGAGCAGCACAAAGCAGTAAATGACTACTGTTCTCTCTGAGACATGTTGCCACATTAGGATATAGTGCCGCCACACGCATATATGAGGCCGCATGTAGTCTCAAGAGAGGAGGATGATGGGAAGGGGTGAGCAAGGATGTCTAAGAAAGTGGAGGCCTATGTGCATGATATCTTAACTGTCTCAATTCTAACCCTCTAAATTACTGGGTGGAAAAAAAAGAAGTGTGTCCTGGGCTGTCATGCGTGACATTGGAATCCTCAGCTGTCCACCAGCAACGTGCTATCTGTGTTCCCCACATCTCTGGATCCATCTTAACAGATCATAGAAGCAATCTGTCTACTAGCTGTGTGGAAAGGTTCATGAAAATGAATGAATGTCTCCCATTTACCAAGACTGTTATGCTGGTCTTCATGTCACCCACGTCTGATGAGGAAACAGATTAAATCACAGAATATATATTATTGTTTTTGACAGAGTTGGTCCCAAAGGAAATAAGATGCCTTGCACAAAATTTCTATTCCAGCTCAAAAAGATGTCTCCCTGTGACGTAGGTACAGGTGATTGTGCGGGGCGCCAATACCAATATGTGTACTAAAAATGTTACAGTGGCCCACTGTGGAAGCCTGACGTTTCGTGGGATGACATGTAAAATATAACCACACTGCAGATGATGCAGACCAGGGGTCTCCAACCTTTCTGTAATGAGAGCTAATTCTGACCAATGAAAATTAGCCCGAGCTGCTAAAACATATATTGAAAATATGTGTATTAGATAAGGGTACATATAAGACAAGCAACTCCAATGGTGCCCCTGGAGAACCCCAGTCCAGCAGGTTTTATAAGTCACCATTAAATCGTGGCTAAACTCTCCCCACACACAACAACCCCACAAACCCCCCACACACATTACTCCTACAGACCTCCACAAATATTCCCCCCAACACCCCCGGCCCCCACCCACACAGACATCGTACCTTTACCTTGGGGGGAAGCGGAGGAGGCCCAACCTCCGTCGTGGACCGGTAGGAGAGAGAGGCCTGACGGGGGAGAGACAGGAGAGAGAATCTGGCAGGGGAGAGCTAGGAGAGAGGCTGGCAGCAACTAGAAGCCCTCTGCAGCCACCTTGCGCCACTGCTTAAGGGTGAGCTACTAACGGGCAGCTGGTGAGCTACCGGCCACTCGCGATTAATGAGTTGGAGACCCCTGAGACCTCTTAATAGTGGTTTCAACTCCTGCCTCTGTTTTCTCCTGCCTCTCATCATCAGCATCATCCACATTATCTGAGCCCTGACGATATGATGATTTCCCCCCTTCCTGTGCTTTCCTGCTCAACTGGCATACCAGCAACGGCATCACCACCATTCTAACTCAGTCACTGCCAACTCCTGCTGTTGCTGCAAGATCCATCCATATTTAACTGGCCCTAATGAGGTTGAGGGGGAAAACCTGCGCCACTGTCTAATCACCTTAGATTTACATGCCTAAAAAGCTTTAACCACAAAGTGGGATTAGGGGAAAGAGTGGGAACATACCCTGCCCCACTTTTCCACTTCTATTTCACCTAATGCTGCTGCTGCTGACATTGCGGCAGTACTAGTGGTGGTGGTACAGGTAGATTATGGCTCCCATTCACACTTAATTCTAAGGCCAGGCTCAGGAAAGCCCATGTCACCATCCACCTCACCCAGTTTCCTGTTAACCTACCCCTCCTTCTCCTCCTCCTCCTCCTCCTCATCATCATCCTCCTCCTCCTCTCCTGGCTCTCTTCCTTGCTTTATCCTCCTCTTGTAATAAAACTACAATATAAAAAATAATATTATACAAAATAACTCTGACAATTGTGCGGTAATGTTGCACCTAAGACTTTTTAATCGAATTCCCGAGCAATGGAAACTTTTGTGAGAATTTTCTCAAAAAACAAAGATGTAAGAGAAGGTCTGTAAAATTTAGTGAGCCAACATCTCTGATCACTATACTGTATATGTACTATAACGTTTCCATCGGCAGCATATATGTGCGTCGCAGTAAAATACACTCGTATACCCACTGGGGAGGGGGCACTTGACTACAGATATCACTGACTTGTAGCAATTAACGAGTTAGTGTTTTGTATTCTTGAATTTGTTTTGGTGTGGGGATGTTTGATGCTTTGCCAGGTTTGATAGGTGGGTGGAGCTTGTTTGGCTATGTTGCTGGACTCGTTTGTGTTGTCATTTTTGATATTGTAATGACCATGTGAGTTTCCTTCCCACCCTCCCTTGTTGCATGTTACCAAGGGTTATACAGTATATTATAAAAGTTATAAACGAGATAATGAATAATAACATTAATATAATAATGTATAGATGGGTTTTCTAACATTTATTATAAGAAGTTTGCAGGTTTGCTGGCACCCCATTTACCAAATATATACAATACGATACTGCCAGGTGACCTTTTCCCACCCAATATGTTGGAAGCTTCCATATCCTTAAAGAGGGAAAAGACCCGACAGGCTGCGTCAGCTACAGACCAGTCTCCCTAATAAATGTGACTATAAAAATATTCTCAAAACTGTTGGCAAATAGGCTGAATGATATCCTAACATCCCTAATAAACCTGAACCAGGTGGGTTTTGTCCCTGGCAGTCAAGCTGTGGATAACACCAGACACATAACTGACCTGATTGTAGTAGCGACAAAGAAAAAGGTTCCTTCAATTTTGCTGGGACTAGACGCAGAGAAGGCATTTGATAGGGTTGATTGGGCATACATGAAAGCCACTCTACAGGCCTTTGGCTTTGAGAGGAATTTATTTACAGCACTATTCTCTATTTCTGAATGTCCAATGGCTAAAGTTATGCGTCAAGGATTCCCATCAGAAAAAATTCCCATTCAGTGGCACCAGACAAGGATGCCCACTCACTCCTTTATTATTTGCATTATGTACAGAGCCAATGGCCTCCACAATTAGGAAACATTCTGACATATCAGTGATTCAGGTGGGCGATCTAACTTTCAAATGAGTATTATTTGGTATGTTATAAATCTCTCGCTCTCAAAGCCAATGACAACGCTGCCCAAACTGTTTAGTGTCCATTCACAGTTTAAAAAAATGTTGTGGTTCAAAATCAATAACATTAAATCTGAGCCGCTAAATATTAATCTGGAAAAATAAGTGGTTAAACAGGCCATACATTTTTATTTTAAATATCTTTGGCCATCAAATACCTAAGGTGTATATCACCAAAGACATTAACACTCTATCAAGCAACCTATCCTAAACTTATTAAAACTTTACAGGAAGACATAAGAGCATGGTTCAAGTTTAATATCTCCTCGATTGGCAGAATCCAGTCCATAAAAGTGAACCTCGTCCTTCGCCTGTTGTACCTATTTCAAACATTCCCAGTACACAACCGGACAAAAGATATTAGAAATTAACAATCAAAAATGACTACATTTATTTGGAACAACAAGAGGCACAGGATCAGTAGGCGCATCCTAACTATCCCAATTTATCGCAAGAGGTCTGTCTCTTCCTGCCTCATCAAGTATTATAGAGTAGTTCAAGCAGCTCAGCTGGTTCTCTGGCACACAAACCATGAACTGCAAAGATAGTGCTAAAAGCATCCCTGTTGCACCTACTGTAGTATATCTAGATAAAATAATATGATTACTACAGCAGACTAGAAGGAACATTAGAGATGTTTTACCTTGCACATTCTTTAAAAACTTGGTAAACAATTAGACTAAAATAAACTACTAAAATCTCCCCAATAACCCCCCCTGTGCCAACTTGGATTTCCATCCAAGATTATCAAGTCGGGCCTTCCTCTATTGGCGTGTATAGCAGGAATCGAAAGATTACCCGATTTGAATGGGAAATCTAATCCTCAGCAACTTGATTATTTCCATTTAAAGAAAGATAATCCCAATAGTGATTTTTCCCCCCACTTCTTGCAACTAAGGCCATTTAACCTCTGGTAACACCCCTCTTCTTCCTCTATGTAACTTCGAAAGATTATGAACATTTCTCAGATCCGGTCGGGAGACAGAGTTCAGACACAATTATATATCTTCGTGGGAAGCAGATCGCAGGGACGAACTAGTTAGAGAGGACAGGGAGGACATTTTTGAGGCCACTGGTGCTCCGCCAACAGGACAACTCAACTGTGGTCGCCTCGCCACCAGTCACCTTGCTCTCTTCTGTCATTTTGCAATGTCCTCGGAAACGGAGGATCAGGATCCCAGCTGCAGGGTACATCACCCCAGACGGTGCCGCTCTGCCATTATTTTTGAGCATGGCCATGCGTGTGCCCAGCAAGAACACATTTTTTAAGTTCCCATGGGTGCTCGGAAGTGTAAAAATGTGTCCTGGCTCGGCACACGCACGGCATACTCACAAATGCCAGCGGAGCAGCGGTGGCTGAGGAGATGTGCCTTGCGGTTGGGGAGATCAAGACAGAGGAGATTTAAAAATGGCAGATGGTGATGAGGTGACAAAACAGTACAGCTTTAAGACAGCATACATAAACAAAACAGTCTATCCCTTTGTAAGGGCTTACTCACACTTGCCAGTCCCTATCTGCAGGTCTGGAAGTCTAGGTCACTTACCAACCTCTGACCCCCAAAGTTTAAAGAGGTACCTGTGATCAGGGTGCTCTTTCCCACAGGCCAGGGTCTGAGTTGGTGTTCTGTGGGTGATCCCTCTGGCAGGTTCCAGGGTCCACTGCATCCTGGATCAGAGGATCTGGTTCCCTGGGATCTCTCTCTGGCAGCACCCACTCCTTCAGTGCTAAAGAGATCCCCTGCAATTTAAGCAGGAGGATTTTCTACCTGTCTGATGAGCCAGGTGGAGAATAACTAATTGTCTATAGCTGCAATTAACTCACTCCCTGCTGGAATCTTCAGCCAAATACAGGCTTTCTATTTGAAGCCAATTTAGACAGGGGTTAAGGCCCTGTCACAGGCACATTCCGCGGCTAAGAGCTCCATAAGCACTACTATAAAAGAGCTGCCAAATATGTCCCTTATATAACCTAAAAGCTACTTTCTTCACAAGTGGCGGTGCTGCCCAAGGATAGAAAATCTCTGGTAAAATAAATTGTGACTGGACCCAAACAATCTTACATCTAGACATGCCCCTAAACCCCTGGCTGTTTCTCTTAAACGTCAATCCCAGCGGCCGTTTTTCCCCCATTTCTTTTTACATTAGATTGAAGCAGGGGGTCTCCATAGTTGAACCCCATTAATTTCTGCTCCGGGGACTCCCTGCTGTACTTTCCGAGATCCAGCTCGCCAGCTGGGTCCATGCAATGGATTTTCAAAGCTCCCGTGTCCTGTTGGCCAAAAGGAAGCCGGGACATCACCCAGTGCGGCTTTCTATTGGCCCACGTGACGTGGGAGCTTTAAACTTTGCTGAGATACCGGCATTCTCTTCAGGGTTCAGTTCCAGACACCCCCTGCTTCAAACTTATGGGGGGGAATAGGATTGCAGCAGAGGGTCTCCGGAACAGAACCCCATTAATTTCAGCTCCAGAGACCCCCTGCTTCTGGAGGTATGTATTTTCGTAGTAGGTGCTGGTTGCCACTCCAGGGTTCATGATATGGCTGCTTTTCAAAGCTCCTGGGCCCTGCAGGCCAATAGGAAGCTGTGACATCATCCAGTGCGGCTTCCTATTGGCTGATATGAATTGGGGCTTAAAACTAAAGAAAACTGCAGAGATACCGAGACCCCCTTCAGAGATAAGAATCTCTGGAAGCAGGGGTTGCCGGAGCTGAAATTAACTGGGTCAACTCCGGAGACCCCCTGCATCAAACCTGTATTAAAAAATGACTAAGAAAAAAACACTTGGTTTGCTCCTTTAAGTAGAGCTCACAAAAACTTTTCTAGGTCTGAAAATAAATTAATATCAAATGTTGCAATAACAACTAGAGTGGAGATAGCGCCCAATGGAAACAAAATGATATCCCTCCTTTAGCCAAAACTCAGAATAAAATCTTTTTCATTTGCCAAATGGAAATAATGACTTGCCTACTGAGCGATTCATACGCCAAATTTCAGAGGGTTTGGCAACCTTGGATAGCACATGCAGCTATCACAGGACTAAACCAGTACTCTGTGCTCTTTTGAGGCAAAGAGGGTGGCAACAGAGGGATCAAGCAGGATCTGTAGGGCAAAATGACCATGGGATTTGGTTTCATGTAGATCTGTATGATCTTGAGTGAGCCGTACGAAATCCAGATTATAAAGGGTCCAGGAAAGCATAGGAATTAAGAGACTTGATCATACGGGAGAACACAAGACGTTCTAGCAGTTTGGAGGCAAAAAGCAGGTGGCATACAGGTCTGTAGTTAGAAAGGCACGTGGGGTCTAGGATGTTTTTGAGAATCGGTGTGACCACTGCATGCTTAAAGGAGAAGGAAAAAATGCCAAACTGTAGGACAGGGAAGAATTGAAAATATTGGTAAGAGTAGGGACTAAGACAGGAGTAAGAGTTCTGATAAGGTGTGAGGTTATAGGATCGAGAGGGCATGTGATAGAGGGAGACGAGAAAATCCGCTAAGAAACATGCAACTCTGTAACAGGAGAAACGGAGCCAAAAGAGGTATGAGATTTATGTAGAAGCAGCGAGGTGGAGGGTACAGAAAGAATCTCCTTGTATATACAGCCGCGGACCCTTTTATTCTCCAACATCACCGCATTTTTACAGGATTTTTTTTAGAATGCCTCGCACTTCACCGCGTTCATGCCGCATTCTGACCGCATTCATACCGCATTCATGTTGCATTCACAGCCGCGGTTGATGCGCGTGTAGCCCCGAGGTAAATTTGAGCTTTCTGGCCCCTCTCCGCGAGTGCCGTGTGGTAGCGGGTGCCGCCGGAGGCTGCGACGGACCCGCCGGCACTTCGCGAGGGTGGGGGCCAGTGCAGGGAGCAGCGCTAGGTGTTGCGGCGCAGGCCGGTTGCCGGGGACGTGATCGGGCCGTCGCTAGGGCCGCGATCGCGTTGCCACCGGCCCGGCGGCTTGAGAAGAGGGCGCCGCCATTGCGCGTTAGCTCGCGCATGCGCAGTAGGCGGCCAGAGCAGGGAAGGCTCCCGACAGGTCGCGCATGCACAGGGCAAGTGTGCACGCGGCCCCAGTGTTTAGGCAGCCCCTTGGGAACTACAATTCCCAGGAGGCATAGGGAGACAGAGGTCAGGTGTTCCATTGCGGCCAATAGGGCTGGAGGAAGCTCAGCCCGGGAATATAGATACATTTCCCGGGCTTTGCATGCGTCAGTCAGGAAGAGGCAGAGGAAGGAGTAGGAAGGGTGTAGGGAGCGAGTGGCTCCTGCACCAGGTAAAGGTTCTCCTTAGGTCCCCAGGCAGGCCCCAATTCCCGGTAAGGGCAGGGGGTAACTGAAGAGGGAAGGCCCTAGATAAGGAGGTTACCCTTAGGTGCGGAAGGTGCAGTTTGGCAGTGCCACAGCAGATAGGGCTGTGCGCACTGGCAAATAGGCACAGCGTGCGAGCAGTGGATTTGCTGCGGGTTCCAGTGAATGGTGTGTATCGTTCTGTGTGTGTTGCTGCATGTGCTGGGCGCAGTGTGTGCAGCGTGTGTGGATGTCTGCAGGCTGACAGTGTGAGCTGTGTGTCTGCTGCTGACTGTTAGCTAGTTAATAGCTAGTTGTTAGTGAGACAGATAGGACTGGGTAGCTAGGGGAGGGGGGCAGGTTATTGTTCCACAGGCCCTAGGAGTTTTCCCCAAGCCATCCCAGGTTGCGGTTCATCAGGGACAGGCCCTAGGTTAGGGTTCCTGTCCTGATAGGGTTAGTTAGGGATAGCGGCGGTTGCTGTTCCCATGCGGTTGGTGTTACCGAGAGACGGTTGCTGTTCCCGGGAAGCAGTGGGACCCTCGTTGGGGTCCACGGAGAGAAGTACCTGGATAGGATCAGACGGACGTCTGACCCTTTTAGAAGTGTGTTGCGGTCCCGAGCATCGGAGTGCTCGGAAGGTACTTCTGTACCTCCACGCTGGCAAAGACAGAGGTCATTACACTCTGCTCATATTACTCGACCTCTCTGCAGCATTTGACACCGTGGACCACCCTCTTCTCCTTCACATTCTCCATACTCTTGGTATTCGGAACAAAGCTTTATCCTGGATCTCCTCTTACCTCTCCCATCGTACCTTCAGTGTCTCTTTTGCTAACACCTCCTCCTCCTCTATTGATCTCTCTGTGGGGGTACCCCAGGGCTCTGTCCTGGGACCCCTTCTCTTTTCTCTCTACACACTCTCTCTAGGTGACCTAATCACATCTTTTGGGTTTAAATATCATCTCTATGCTGACGACACACAAATTTACCTTTCAACCCCTGACCTTACACCTGCTATACAGACCAAAGTTTCTGAATGCCTCTCTGGAATATCATCCTGGATGGCCATCCGCCGACTGAAACTTAACATGGCAAAAATAGAGCTCCTTATACTACCTCCCAAACCTGGCCCTACTACATCCTTCCACATTGCTATTGAAAATACGATCATTCACCCAGTAGCCCAAGCACGCTGCCTAGGGGTCACACTTGATTCCTCTCTCTCATTCTCCTCTCATATTCAAAACGTTTCTAAAACTTGTCGCTTTTTCCTCCGCAATATCACAAAGATACGCCCTTTCCTCTGTTACTCAACTGTTAAAACTCTGACTCAGGCCCTCATTCTCTCACGTCTCGATTACTGCAACCTCCTGCTGTCCGGCCTTCCTACCTCTCACCTGTCTCCCCTACAATCTATCCTAAACACTGCTGCCAGAATCACTCTACTCTTTCCTAAATCTGTCTCAGCGTCTCCCCTGCTGAAATCCCTCTCCTGGCTTCCGATTAAATCGCGTATCTCACACTCAATTCTACTGCTCACTTTTAAAGCTTTACATTCTTCTGCCCCTCATTACATCTCAGCCCTAATTTCTCGCTATGCACCATCACGACTCTTGCATTCTTCTCAAGGAAGTCTTCTTACTACCCCCTTTGTATCTAAAGCTCTCTCCTGCCTTAAACCTTTCTTACTTTCTGCCCCACACCTCTGGAATGCCCTTCCCCTCAATACCCGACTAGCCCCCTCGCTATCCACCTTTAAGACCCACCTTAAGACACATCTGCTTAAAGAAGCATATGAGTAGCACTGGATAATCATGGACACATGACACAAAGCTTGGCCCCCTGCAGACGCACTTACTAGTATTCCCTCCTACTGTCTCTGTACGTTCTCCCTACCTACTAATTAGATTGTAAGCTCCTCGGAGCAGGGACTCCTTCCTTAATGTTACTTTTACAGTATGTCTGAAGCACTTATTCCCATGATCTGTTATTTATATTTGTTATTTATATGACATGTATTACTACTGTGAAGCGCTATGTACATTTTATGGCGCTATACAAATAAAGACATACATACATACATACATACATAAGTGCACCAACAGGCCTATTCATATAGTGACAGCGCAGTCACCCACGACCTCCGTAGGAGTACGGGACATTGGGTGTGGGGGATCACAGGACACTGGGTGGGAACACCAAACATTGGGCCGAGGTGATGCGGATAGAGCATAAGCATGATGTTATGTAATGAGTTATATGTGTGTTAAGTAAAGTGTTAGTTATTGGTTTATCGTATACGTGTGTTATTGTATTTCTTACCCAGGGCTATCTTTCATAAAGGGGATCCTGGGTAAGTGGAGGCGCTGCACCAGGTAATGGTAAGGGTTTCCCCAGGCTCCCAGCTAGCGGAGGCTCAGATCTCCTGGAGCCACAGGTGTTATACAGTTACCAGTAGTCCCTTAGAAGAGGTGTGCCGCAGGGAAAGGGACCGGTTAGACCACGAGGGGCCAATGTGAGATTGGGTGGGTCGGCCGGTTCACAAAAAGGGCTACACGCGGTTGATGTGTTTATTGATAATGGTTCGGATTTAATTGGTTGCAATTCTTCGCGTATCCGCCAGATGGCAGATATTCATGAATTGTAATGTGCATGCGCTTCAGTAATGTGTCGACTTGCAGGTGTTTCGTTTAATACCACAGTGGTCTGTTGTAAATTGGCCTTGGGACTGAAGGAAGAGGTTACAATAATGTATCAATTTAGGCTTTTCATATTAAAGAAAGAAAAGCACCAGTTTCTGGTCCGGTTATTGTCCAGAGTCCCGCCATGAGTGCACAACTCATATATATAATTGTTTATATTGCTGCATATTAATAGAACTATATATTGTGTAGATCTCTCTAATGTTATAGTTATTTCGGTATATTTATATAACAACAGTATATATATTGTTTATATTGCTGCATATTAATAGAACAATATATTGTGTAGATCTCTCCAATTTTATAGTTATTTCGGTATATTTATATAACCATTGTGTAGATCTATCTCATTGTACAGTATACTATTTTTACTGCAAATGATGTGCTGTGCTTGTGGCCTACTGCACTGTAACTTACCGGATTGTTGTTTTTCTGTACATTGTAGGGAGACAACTCTTCTGGTCGACAAAATAAGTGAAGAGAATGATGAGAAGAGTGCATTAAGGGTCAAATACACTCTGCAGCAAAATCACAATCTGACTGTATCCGAGACCAGCATAAAGAAGATGAGATGCAGAATTGGATGGAAATATGGACGTGTGAGGTTAGTACTGGACAGCACAGGAGGTAAAAGTGTTGTTTAAGAAACTGTACTGTACCTATAAAATTATTTATTCCTTGTCATTACAGAGCGTACCCTATGATAAGGTACGTTAACAAAATCAAGGCCCAGGCATGGATCGACAGTGGAGAAGCTTTCCAGGATTGCATCTTCACTGCCGGAATGTATTAATATGTCTCGCGTGCCAGTTAGTATTACTGAACTGAAGTTATGAAGTTATTTAGATAGGAAAAGCAGTTTTTAAACGTCCTGGGGTGGGAGGAGTTTTACTCTGGGGTAAGACTGTCAACCTCACCACTGATTTATGACAGGAGCTGGGTTCAGGTTGTGTTCAATGGGTTAACACTGTTCCCACGTTAGAGATTGGGTGCAGATAATTGTTCTCCAATAGCCTGCACTCAATAGTAATGATAGGGCTGAAAAGATATATAACCTGATGTCAGCCTATACTCATTGTCTTCTTTATACCAACTGATTGACGCCTGATTGCTGGAGAATTGCTATTTGATTACTTCTTCATTCCAACTCACTAAGTAAGTGTTACCTTCTTGTTTGTTAATTGTACTATCTTGTTGTGTTCACTTATCTAAGGAATAAATATACTTTATTATATCTAAGCCTCGTTCAGTTCAACCCGGTTATTTGGTTTATATTATACCTTGTCATAAGTTACCGTGACACTATATATATATTATTATATACTATATATTATTATTTAATCTTATTATCAATGTACATTATTCATGATTATCCACCGGCCCTCGATTTCCACCTGACTGAAGAACTTAATAAAGACTGCATTTTGTATTAATCATGATTATTTTTATATTTGTTTTTTTTGTTCCTGATAAAATAAAATAAATATTTCTTTACATTTATGATAATCATAATCATTGACAAACCCCCCCCCCCCACCTACACCAAAGAAAAAGAAAGAATGACAAAAAGTGGTAATTTACTGCATCAACAACATGAATCAGATAATGTTTTTTTAACTCTCAATTCTCACAGTGCTGTGTAAATCAGATTTACATATCAAATTCCAGAAGGGATTTTCAAAAGCATTACCGTAAACAAAGCCTCCGAGGGTTGGGGGGGGGGGGATTGTACGCAGGCGCAGTGAGGTGAAACGCACAGGGTCGCAGTCAAAAGCTACAGCACAGATTGAATATCATAATATCAAGTTGGTCTAGGCAGGCTTGTGGAAAAAAAAAAAAAAAAAAAATGAGGAGAATTTTTTTTTTTTTTTGGTCACTCACTCTTAAACTTCGCAAGCAGTGGTGAATTTACAGGCGAATGCACAGTAATCAGCTATGTACTGTAGCTCCCATCCCAAAGAGGATTACACGCAGGCGCAGTGAGGTGATGCTCGGCTAGGGACGGATTAAAAACACAATGGCAAACTTCAGAAACTGAATGACTCTGTAGAGGTGTCTGTCGATAAGAGTTTCAAATCTTGAGCGAGCCTTGTGTGTGTGCGTGGGGGAGGGGGGTACAGGGTACAGCAGCATGAAAGATTACAGCAGTTCAAAGAAATGACATAATTTCAAAAGGCAGGTCATCATAATAATTTGATCCCTACACCCCCAAATACAGTACATAAAAAGCACACAAATCAACCATGTGCAGTCAAACGCACAGGGTCGCAGTCAAAAGCTACAGCACAGATTGAATATCGTAATATCAAGTTGGTGTAGGCAGGCTTGTGGAGAAAATAAAAATAAGAAATGAGGAGAAGCAAGCAGTGGTGAATTTACAGGCGCATGCAGTAGTAATCATCAACTATCAAGCAGGAATGTGATTGAAACCAGAAATACACACATTCAAAGGAATGGTGTGGGAGAGGTGTACTGCACTGTAGATAAGATAAGAAGTTGAAATACTGCAGTGCAGTACAGTAAATTATCCTGTGTGTGCAGGGGCGAGCGAGGGGAGAGCGCTGTACTGTATATGCCGAAATGTGATACTGTTACAGCACACGCCTATGCGTTTCAACAATTTTCAAATGAGACATACAGCACTGCAAATGCATGTATAAATATGCAAATTTACAATTACTGCGCACGCACATGCAGACTGTATACTGATGTAGGTTGAACTGCTAAAGTATTAGACTTGGAATAATTATGGGATATGGAAAGGGGAGAGGGAGGGGGGATATGACTCTCGCATCAGCTTAAATAAAGAAACTAATGAGAAGTGACAAAGGTGCAAAGGGGGAATGGGGTAATGGTATAATATGAAAGAAAAGAAACACCCTTTAGCATGCACTCATTTGTCTGAAATGATATGATGAATAAAAGTTAATACTTATTATTTAATTACATTAATTAAAATAAATGGTGATAAACAAATATCAATAATGAACAGCACAGACTAAACATATAAAACAAACCAACAAATATCGGAACATAAATTGGAGCCAAAGGGGGAAGTGTCCATGAGTGAACACTTAACGATAGTGAGTAATCTCACAAAGGTGTAGTCAAAAAAAAACCCAGGTCCAGCACTAATAGTTGATTAAAAGACCTGTTTTTGGTCGTACAGGTACTCAGGGCTAATGGTCACGACGCTATAATGTCCTGCACACAAATAAATAGAGTACACAGTAATGCAGTATGTAATGGCCCACAAAGTGTGTTTTAGTGTGGCCCTGAGGCACGAGTCTATGCCCGTATCAAGTTATAGCCTCTTATACTAAACTAAGTAGCTGCATTAAAGATCCTGAAGTTATTCCTGGGGAGTAATTATACTGGAGCAGTGGGTGAGCTGGGAATCGCATAAAAAGCAGATACTTTAGTCACCGTATCTTGCTACTCACAGAGTTAAGCAAAAAACACAGCATATGTCCACTGCTAGCTCCAGAGTTACTCTTTGTTACAGAAGTAACTAATACACAAGCCGCTACACCTTTGAAAAAGCCTCCGCGAAACGTGCGTCAGGTGGGAGGCGGAACTTACAAGGCTGACGTCATGACGTCACGACGCATCTCTGTCGGGTGGTGAGTGAGAAGCGCCGCCGAGCGCTGGTTAGAATCGCTGTACTATCAGCCTGCTGAGCCTCCGTATAGCTCCTATACCACAGCGTCTTTACACTGACAACAGCATAAACAGCTGAACGGCTGCTTTTAGCTACATGGGCATGTATGTTTCTTTGTTGCCATAAACCATGATGGTTTCTCTATTGTAGCGGCTTGTGTATTAGGGGCCACACTAAAACACACTTTGTGGGCCATTACATACTGCATTACTGTGTACTCTATTTTATGAGATATTTGTAGATATGCTATTTAATGCTATGAATGTATATTCTGTTTATGTAATTGACAGTTGACACTATGTAATTGATCAACTGGTCTATTTAGCTGTACTCCACTGTTTGGAATGAATGCAGTTTCCTGTGGGAGAATCCATTTATTTGTGTGCAGGACATTATAGCGTCGTGACCATTAGCCCTGAGTACCTGTACGACCAAAAACAGGTCTTTTAATCAACTATTAGTGCTGGACCTGGGGTTTTTTTTGACTACACCTTTGTGAGATTACTCACTATCGTTAAGTGTTCACTCGTGGACACTTCCCCGTTTGGCTCCAGTTTCTGTTCCGATATTTGTTGGTTTGTTTTATATGTTTAGTCTGTGCTGTTCATTATTGATATTTGTTTATCACCATTTATTTTAATTAATGTAATTAAATAATAAGTATTAACTTTTATTCATCATATCATTTCAAACAAATGAGTGCATGCTAAAGGGTGTTTCTTTTCTTTCATATTATAAAGTATTAGACTTCCAAGACAACAGCTCGCGAACGCCCCCCTGAGGTTTTAGACGGTATTGCAGTATTGCAGACAGCGATAATAAAATGCTAATATTACAAGCGCTAAAATACCGCTATAAACTGCAGACAAAAAAAAACGCATCTACCCGCGGTTATCAGAGAGCTGCGGATCCGGCCGCATTAGGATAAAGGCGGCCGCCACTGTAGCATCCACCTTGCTTTTAATGTAGTCGGCAAAGTCTTGAGTAGAAGGGAAGGATAGGAGGTGGCAGGAGGGATTCAAATACAGAGAAAAGACTGTGTGGATTGGATTTGTGTTAAAACAAGAGAAAATTATAGTACAGAAAATCAGCTTCAGTGTGAGATTTCTTCCAAAGGCGTTTAGAGGAGTGAGTGCAGGTCTGAGGGAAGAGTGTTTGTGAGTTTAGCCAAGGCCATGGGTTAATAGGACGGGTGTACAGGTACCGAGAAGGGGCATATAGATGTATGTATGTATGTATGTATGTATGTCTTTATTTATATAGCGCCATTTATGTACATAGCGCATCCCAGGAGTAATACACGAGACAATCATATAAATAACAAATAATACAAATAACAGATCATGGGAATAAGTGCTTCATTTAAAACCAGAGACAGAACATGAAACACAGACAGAGCTCAGTGCTACATCCAAAGACACCAATACACGGTACAGTGCCTAAATATATATATATATAGATATCTTTTAAATAAAATGGTCTTTTAGTTTAACCCTTTGGCCAATGTGCTGTAAGCCCTTGAGCCCCTCCAAGGCAGACCACGTCTCAAGGGTCCTAACACTAAAATAGATTCTTAATAACCTGTACATTACCAGGAAGAATGATTTATAATAAATCTGTCAAAATTAGTTGCATAGTTCTAAGTCTGATTGAAGCTCTTAATAACCTTTATAATACCAGGAAAAACACTCTGTATTAAATTTGTCACAATCCTACTGGATGCAAGTTCCCATGGGTGTGGAAGGTGCAAAGGAGTGAGCTTTAACCATTTAAAAGTGGGAGCTTAAAACTAGGGAAGGAGGAGCCACCCTCCAAATCAGCCAGGACCAGCTGAACAAGAATTGCAAAACATACAATATGAGCTTATAGTGGTCCTGTATGTTTTGCGAATAAGTGCTTCAGACATAAAAGTAACATTTCGGAAGAGGAGTCCCTGCTCCGAAGAGTTTACTATCTAATTGGTAGGTAGGAAGAACGTACAGAGAATGTAGGAGGGCATTCTGGTAAGTGCATCTGCAGGGGGCCAAGCTTTATGTATCATGTGTATAGAATTAGCCACGGTGCTACTCATATTCTTCTTTAGGCAAGTGTGTCTTAAGGTGGGTCTTAAAGGTGGATAGAGAGGGTGCTAGTTGGTTATTGAGGGGAAGGGCATTCCAAAGGTGTGGGGCAGTCGGTGAGAAAGGTTTAAGGTGGGAGAGGGCTTTTGATACAAAGAGGGTAGAGAGAAGACATCTTTGAGCAGAACACAAAAGTCGAGATGGTGCATAGCGAGAAATTAGGGCTGAGATGTAAGGAGGAGCAGAAGAGTGTAAAGCTTTAAAAGTAAGGAGGAGAATTGAGTGCGAGATGCGGGATTTGATAGGAAGCTAGGTGTGAGGATTGTCCGTCGGCCGCGCCCACGTGACAAAGCGGCTGACGCACGCCGCTCTACCAGGCTGGGGGACACCGCACGGATCTCACTCAGGCTCCGCCCCGTGACATCACAGGTAAGGTGCACAACGCGCAGGCTATGCGCAGGCGGTGCACTACCACGGGCACATGAGGGGTTAACTCTATCTCCAATTTCTATTCACCTGCACTTCTCCCCGCCCCTGCCTATCAGTGGACTGCATATGTCTAGGGGGCAGGTTTCATTCGTTACCTTGCACTTGTGTGCTGCCTTTCCATTGGCTGCCTGCCCTGTAAATACTCAGCCAGCCCTCCTACTAACTGGCTGGGCATAAACCCTGTTTATGTATTGTGTTTGCCTCAAACACCTTGCTGTCTTGTCTTGCGTATCTTGTTCCTGTTTTGACCTCGGCTTGTATCTGGACCTCCACCTCTCTGACCCTTGACCTCAGCTTGCTATTAGACTTCTACCTTCTCTACTCCTGGACCGTGGCACCGCACAACGACTATCCGACTTCTCCAATCCCTTATCACATCGAGTATATATGACCATTGTGATCTCACCTATCCTGACCCAGCTACACGACCTTTACACTGCACTCCGGACGTGGTCTCGCGGTTGGAGGTCAGTGTATTCCAACATCCCCACCTCAGCCTCGCGGTCCCATCCTGTTTGTGGTGAGCACTCGTTACACCAGGAGAGTGATTTCACCAGGGGCGACGCTGAGACAGATTTAGGAAAGAGTAGAGTGATTCTGGCACAACCGTGTATAAGCTCCAAGAGCAAAGGTAGTGGGTGCAAAGCAGGGCAAAGTCAATAATAAATAAATAATAAACGGAGTTGACACCGGGATACCAGGTAACGGGTAACGGACTGCAATGATGAAGCAATGATGAAGCAAAGGCTCGGTAACGGGTATAGCAAGAGAGGGCTAATATGAAAGGGAACACGAGGTACTCACTCAGTCCCTAGCCCTGGCCAGATCCTGCCCGGTGTGGAGTCCACGCGACTCACAGGAGATCATGGCTCAACTCTCCCTCCTTCCAGCTCCAGTCCTGACGCTGTGAACGTAAAAGCGTCTCCCTCTGTATCTGCGGCTGCATCCGCATCCGGTGGTGAATGCTGATCCTCGCACGTGACAGCAGAGAAGGGGAAGGATCGGTGGTCCATCCGCTCCAGAAAAAAGGTAAGAACTCACCAGCATTGAGGTTAAAAATGCTACTTTATTGGGCTACATAAAAAACAAAAAACAAACAGCACAGACAGACTCTCCCACGCGTTTCACGCCTACTAAGCGCCATAGTTGGCGTGAAACGCGTGGGAGAGTCTGTCTGTGCTGTTTGTTTTTTGTTTTTTATGTAGCCCAATAAAGTAGCATTTTTAACCTCTATGCTGGTGAGTTCTTACCTTTTTTCTGGAGCGGATGGACCACCGATCCTTCCCCTTCTCTGCTAGATTATAGGGGAGACAGGTGAGAGGCAGGAAAGCCGGACAGCAGGATGTTGCAGTAATCGAGACGAGAGAGAATGGGGGCCTGAGTCAGAGTTTTATCAGTCGAGCAACAGAGGAAAGGGCGTATTTTTGTAATATTACGGAGGAAAAAGCAACAGGTTTTAGATACGTTTTGAATGTGAGAGGAGATTATGAGAGAGGAGTCGAGTGTGACCCCTAGACAGCGTGCTTGGGCTACTGGGTGAATGATCGTAGTCCCAACAGTAATGTGGAAGGAGTTAGTAGGGCCAGGTTAGGGAGGAATTATAAGGAGCTCTGTCTTTGCCATGTTAAGTTTAAGTCAGCAGAGGGCCATCCAGCATGATATCGCAGAGAGGCATTCAGAAACTTTCGTCTGTACAGCTGTTGTAAGGTCAGGGGTTGAAAAGTACATTTGTGTGTCATCAGCATAGAGGTGATATTTAAACCCAAGAGATGTGATTAGGTCACCTAGAGAAAGTGTGTGCAGAGCCCTGGGGTACCCCCACAGAGAGATCGATAGAGGAGGTGAAGGTGTTGGCAGAAGAGACACTGAAAGTAAGATGGGAGAGGTAAGAGGAGATCCAGGATATAGCTTTATTACGAATACTAAGAGTATGGAGAATGTGAAGAGAAGAGGGAGGTCCACGGTGTCAAATGCTGCAGAGAGGTCAAGTAATATGAGCAGAGTGTAATGTCCTCTGACTTTGTCAGCATGGGGGTCATTAGTTATTTTTGTGAGGGCTGTTTCAGTCGAGTGAGCAGTGATCAAGTGATGAGTAGAGGATAGAGTTACTGTAGAAGAGTTGACAAGAATGTCAGGTTCAGAGGAAGAAGAGAGAGAAGAGAGGCTAGTGTTCATGGTAGAGAATATGGAATTACCCAGTATACCGAGGCTGCTAACAGGTAGTGCACACACTTTATGGCAACTTGATTGAAGAGAGACCCAGCAATGATTAATGAAACAATAAGCCTCCGGTATTGAAAACAGGGAGTTGGGTAATAGTAAGCCGGATAGAGGTACAGGGGGACACCTCCCTAAGGGGCGCCCCCAAGTAAATCACAGCCCGGCACTAACCGCCTCAATAATCTCCCTGAAATACCGCGTGGAGGTTAGGAGTACTCACGAAAAAGCCGTCCCTGTTGGTGCAGGGAATTCTGCAGCGGCTTCCTCCTCTGGTGTAGCTGGCGTCAGCGTGCTCCGCCGGAAATGATGACACAGGAAGAAGGGGGTAAGATGGTCCGTGGTTCACAGCAACTTCAGCAGCCAACGCATGGATGTCTAAAAAAAACTTTATTGATCGCTAGCAGCAAACATCAGGCAACCACTCTAACATGTTTCGTCCAGGCTATGGACTTTTTCAAAGAGTGCTGATAGTGTATGGCAGCCAAATAGATATAGGGAGTGGTGAGTGTATGCCACCAATAGAAACAGGGAACGTATTTAAACCTCACCTGTGGTAGATTAATCATTAAAGTGGATAACTATCTCCCCAACAATCCCCATAGCAATGGCTGCACAACAAGGTATTTACAACATACACATGAAAAATCTTAAAAACAAAACAGAACAAATAATGGATAAATTTAAAAACACAACTACTGATGTTTTAAGTTACCAGCATCATTATTATTATATAAAGCTATATCAATTAATGGAAGTATACAGATGTATAACAAAGGATTTCATATATCTAGTACTTATAAAATCTTTTTTGTACTTATAAAGCATTTTCAGTATCAAGATTCACTTTAAAGGGATATAAACATTTTATCAATTTATTCACATAATTCATATCCATGAATACAGTGGCAACCGCATGACAGACAGTAACTTAATATGTCACCTCCCAGATCACAATGTAATTGGGTGAACACTGTGAACCCACCCCAAAACTTAGCCATTACCCCATCAGGAAGTGTTTCAGTTCCCACTCCTGATTGATGCCGGCCGGATGGAGTGTGTTCAGAGTGTACACCCAATACATTTCCTGAGGGGGTATTAAATAAACAGGAAATGTATTGGGTGTACACTCTGAACACACTCCATCCGGCCGGCATCAATCAGGAGTGGGAACTGAAACACTTCCTGATGGGGTAATGGCTAAGTTTTGGGGTGGGTTCACAGTGTTCACCCAATTACATTGTGATCTGGGAGGTGACATATTAAGTTACTGTCTGTCATGCGGTTGCCACTGTATTCATGGATATGAATTATGTGAATAAATTGATAAAATGTTTATATCCCTTTAAAGTGAATCTTGATACTGAAAATGCTTTATAAGTACAAAAAAGATTTTATAAGTACTAGATATATGAAATCCTTTGTTATACATCTGTATACTTCCATTAATTGATATAGCTTTATATAATAATAATGATGCTGGTAACTTAAAACATCAGTAGTTGTGTTTTTAAATTTATCCATTATATGTTCTGTTTTGTTTTTAAGATTTTTCATGTGTATGTTGTAAATACCTTGTTGTGCAGCCATTGCTATGGGGATTGTTGGGGAGATAGTTATCCACTTTAATGATTAATCTACCACAGGTGAGGTTTAAATACGTTCCCTGTTTCTATTGGTGGCATACACTCACCACTCCCTATATCTATTTGGCTGCCATACACTATCAGCACTCTTTGAAAAAGTCCATAGCCTGGACGAAACATGTTAGAGTGGTTGCCTGATGTTTGCTGCTAGCGATCAATAAAGTTTTTTTTAGACATCCATGCGTTGGCTGCTGAAGTTGCTGTGAACCACGGACCATCTTACCCCCTTCTTCCTAGTGTTCATGGTAGATGCCAGAGCAGGGAGGTCAATGGAGCGAAGGTCTCAAGAGTAGCGAGTAGGACAGGTAGGAGGGGAGATGAGGAGAATGAATGGTGGTGAATGATAGGAGGTGATGGTCAGAGAGTACAAAGGGGGAGACAGAGAAATCAGAAACAGTTTTTAGTAAAGACCAGGTCTAGATAGTTAGCATCCGTGTGGGTGGTGGAATTGGTCCACTTGTACCCAGGAGCCGGAGGGATCATCAATATGACAGTCGAAGCCCCCCCAGTAAAAGGATAGGACAAGAGAAATAAGAAAAGCCACGATTCAAAGTCGGAGAGAAAGGAGGAGGTAGAGGCTGTAGAGGTGGACGGTCTGTAGATGACTGCCACATGTAGAGTGAAATGGTAGAAAAGCTGGACAGCGTGAACCACAGAGGAAGAGCTAGAGCAAGAGCAAGACACAGACAAAGGCAGAGCTGATATTGGCAACGGGAGAAGGAGGAGACCTACCCCTCCACCCCAGCCGTTGGGGCGTGGAGTGTATGAGAAAGAGACCACCATAGGTGACAGCAGCGTCCTGAGGAAATAGCAAACAGGAAAAGCTATAGGGAGGGCATAATGTGAGTCAGGGAGAGAAAGGTAAGAGGAGGAGAGAGTTCCCAGGTATTGGTGAAAGAGCAGGAGTATGAATCAGGCCAGGGAGGGCAGTGTAGCACTGAAGGTTAAATAGCAGCGTAGAAAGTTAGTCTTTAGATTTGTAAAAATTGTCAGAGCATTTAGAAAGCCAAGTTCTCACAGTTGAAGAGTTGTTGAAGTGCAGAATCCAGTTCCTCTTGTATTCTTCATCTCCAATTCAACTCCAATTTTAACTCTACTGACACTTCATATGGGACACTTAAGATGTTACACAGCTGTATTATTGTCACAGCAGTTTCAGGTCCAGCTGTGGTTTGGGAAACAATTTTGTTTGGTTCTTTATGCCCACAATTTAGCTTGAGGAGGTAACAAAGCCTTTCACATTCACAGCCTGGGCTTGTTGCTAACCTTTTTCACCTTTTGGGGGTAATTCTACATTGCCCTAATCGGCAATCAAGTGAATTAGGGTTTTCATCTAATAAGGTGAACCTGCCTACTTGGTCATCGGTCAGCGACGGCATTGTTTATAGGGACATTTTATGTTACTCTGACATGGATATTTAGCGTAGTGTTCATTTGTAAATAACGACTGTAGCAGTTTCCCACCCAAGTCATGTTGTCTGTGTCTTATTTGTGATTTTTTTTTTGACAGGTCTCGGAGTTATTAATTTGCTTTTAAAAATAATCATAACTTTTTGATAATTCGAATAACAAAGTTTTAAATATAATATTTGTGCATAATTGAAAGTCAGTAACCCATTCTTCACTGAAGGGATTAATAAAACTGAGTGGTGTGGATGCCACCTCCATAAATTACCATAGTTCTATTATTAATTAATAAATGTTACACTTGTGATATACTCAGTGCTTTATAATAAGACACAAACATTTGTATACATAAGGTACAAAGCTGGAACACATATCAATACAAACAGTTAAAGATTGGATCCTTTCCTCAAAGAGCTATCGTGCATACAGTATTATTCTATATAGCCAATATACAGTAATTTAGCAGTGTTTTCTTCCATTACTTTTTGTAGAAACGGTCTAATTTTGTTAACCCTAGACTTATACATCCTGTAGTAGTAGTCTGTTTTGGAGTGATATTGACATCAGCTTTTGTAATCTTCTAAAACTACTATGTAAGTTAAGCCCAATCACTCCAGTTATGAAATACATGCTGCATTTGTCCTCACTTGGGTTTAATAAACCACTAAAATGAGTTTGTATGATATGTTCTGCGATAAGCTAATGTGCTTCACAGTTATATTCATTAGCATTTGCAAATATAACCCTCTCTTATGAAGCAACCATTAAAACGGTAGGGGAGTTATTACAAAGCAAGATGTTTTTTGTTGCCACTTGAAAATACTGTACGTTTGTAAATGGAGCAGCACCTTATATTTAGGTGGAGGGAAGTTATTGATTTAATAAACGGAACAAATGTGAGTAGTGTGTTGTGCAGGTTGTGGTGGATCAAAGTGTTGACGTATGAATCTTTTTTAATGTCATCTAATTGCAATTATGTGATGCAGCGGTGTTATAAACAATGCGTGATTTCCAAGTCTCTATGTTGTTTTCCATTACACCAGATACTCAGCACATTGAAAACATAGGTGAAAAACAATTGTATCAACACAGAAGTCACCTCCAAGATGTAGGGAATTTCATTGTTCATATGGAACAGACTTGTTCTTAAAGCTTCATCCTTTCCATTTTGTTCAAAACTTAAAATAATGGATTATTTAGTTCTCTGATGTTTGTCATCTATGTTGTCAGTGGCAATTATGTCTGAACCGTATTGTTTAAATCAACCCTTGGATATTGCGTTTTTGGGCACTGTGTGTAAAGTTATCCAAATATACTGAAAACAAGGGTCCAAGGGAATGGTACCAGCATATTAAAAACCGCCAATCTACTGTTACATAAGCAAAAAACAATATATATTTAACATTGTGAGTACCTTGTAGATCTTTCCTTCATTTTAATTGTACATTGATAACAAATATATATTCATTAATGCTGTTAAGGTAGGTGTGGATATACATTATTGCACGCCCATATTTTATACAGTCAATGATGTGGTATACAATGTAATAATGACTGTATAAAGTATGGGTATACAATAATGTATATCCATACATACCTCAACAACAGTAATGAATATATATTTGTTATTAATGTACAATTAAAAGGAAGGAAAGATCTTTGTTCGTTAATAAAAATGAAATAATTTATCTTGTTGAGGTATGTGTGGATATACATTATTGTACGCCCATACAAGTGCGGGCGCATCAGCGGTGGTCATTACCAAGGAGCCTCCGCAGGAGGACTAGAGTTCCCAGCAGCCTAAGGGGCTGAAGTCACATGGCGCGAATCCAGCCTATAGGGCACTGAGATCGCCTGCAGCAGGGAATATATACATTTGGCACGTCTGCACCATGCCAGTCGGAGCTGGGACAAGGACAGGTTAGATTGTGTATGTGCAGGTGTCTGTGGCACCTGCACTAGGCCAGAGACCCCCTGTTAGGCCCCGACTCCCCTCAGCTTGTGGTTGCTGCAGGGACAAGCCCATAAGATAGGGACACTGACCCTGTAGTACCACAGCATAGGGACACAGCCAGGGCGCAGCTGCATCTTGGCACGTAGCGATCTGGGACCAGATCACCCATCTACAAACATAGAGACATTCTCCATGGCGGTACCATCCATGCGGGACCCCCCCAACGTAGAGGCAGAGGCTCCACGTGTATCATTATCGGATCATAGGACTCCGGTACAGTATCAGCGTTACTATGTGTTGAAACACCCAGCAGGTACTGCATTATACCAACACGTGCACCAACTTACACACTTTAGTGGGCAGTGCTGTACCACACGTTTGGGAGGGATTGTTTATTTGTGGACACCAGGGTAGTTGAGTGCCCGAGGGCCCCTGAGGTGGTTGGGGACTGTATCACCAGTGTATGGATACCTATGGGTTGGTTACTGGAGGGTACGATTGTGCTGGTTGTGTGTATAATATACATATTTTGTGCAGTAAAACTGTTATACTTACACAAGTGTGTTTTGTTGCATGGGGTTCCTGTAACAGGTTCATTCCACATAGTAGAATCCCATACAAGTGGAGGCGCTACCGATCATCGACTCAGTTACACCCCAGGTTCCCAGCAGCAGAGGCTCAGGCTTCCTGTGAGCCACAGGTATCGCACCGCACACACACACACACACACACACACACACACACACACACACACACACATACACACACCGTAGCCACACATCTCCCACGGGGTGGGGGAAAGTGCGCTACAATTATAACAAGATTTGCATTAGCTTTTAGTAATGCACAAGAAAATCTCCATTAATAGTGCTGCATTAATAACGCGCCTTAAAGTTTGACTAATGCACATGTGTATTGGAGAACGTGTCTCTGAGACATGAAAATCACTGTTCATATCGCTACTACTTTGAAGAACGGATGTTATTTTTGCATCCCATTAGCTTTGAGGATCCCACTCATGATAAGAAAAATAATGTCCATTCCCTGGTTTGAGAATGTAATGTTATTAGGTCAAAATGACCGGAGCTCGGAGGATCTACCCCACAGTTACCGGCATGAGTTAGCAGTGCAATGCAAGCCCCTCTGAAAGTCGCGGGGTTACATGAAGAGTAACAGCACGGAGGCCTTACATAAATCGTTCCCAATCTTTTAAATTGGTCTTTTGGTATCAATTGTTTTGTTTTTCTTTTGGGCCCCCCTTCTGTATTCAGGAGGAGGCCAGCGTGGGCAAAGTCATAAAAAAAAAAAGACTCCTAGCCGTTTGTATTGAAACCGTAGCCTCCAAAATCTGGCTTCAATTGGCGTCAAAGAGTACAAGGAATCTCTGTTCGCACATGTCCTGCGCTCACTCACTAATCCAAAAACATCATTATGGCGTCTGTTCAACACAGTTGAAGAGTTTGGCGAACTATCACATTTTTAAATAAACCGTTCCAAGTCAGAGGCTTTAAGCCTGCGTATCTCCACAGCGCATACAGTTAGATATGACATTTTCCCCCTATTAAATGGAAGCCAGATAAGATAAAATATCTGGGGTTGTTTATCATGGGAACATACGAGGGACTGCATGGAGCAAACTATTCTGAACTTATTAAAGAATTGAAAAGGACTTAAGAGTTTGGAGCAGACACCAAATGTCATGGTCAGGGAGAATAACCTCGGTAAAAATGAACCTGCTGTATTGTTGTGAGTGTTGTATTCATTCCTGGTTCTGTTCCAGTCGCTGTTCCGCTAAAAGATAGCAAGGAACTTGAGAAATAAATAATTACGTTTATATGGAGCGGTAGAAAACCTAGAATACAGAAAAAAACCAATGGTGCTACCAACAACAGTGGTGGGACTGGCCCAACTAGATTTGATAAAATATTATGACGCTGCTAGATTAAGCACGCTAATATTGGTCACTAGGAGAAGGTTTAAAGCTATGGGTGGACATAGAAAAAGATGAGACCCAGACACCAGATATGGCAACATTACTGTGGTTAAAAAAAGAGCTTAGACCTGATCTAACCAAGATCCAACCAGTGGTCTCGCATTCTTTAAAAATATTGGACAAGATCTGTAGCGTAAGTCTATTACATACATCCCCTCACCCTGACATCAATTATGGCTAACCCATAGTTCATACAAGCCCTACAGTCAAAGGTATATAACACGTGGAGAGAAAAAGGAATAGGAAAACTTAGGGACTTATTCAAATCAGATAGAATTAAGATGTTTCAAGAAGTCGGAGAAGATTTTGAACTACCAAATATGCACTTGTATCAAAATTTTCAGCTGAGACATTATGTCTCATCAATACAGCCAAAACAACCTATTTTTAGACCATTATCCATCTTCGAGAATCTTTATTTAGCAAGTGTACAGTACTGTATATCACAAAGGGACAAGCGAACAATTGTTTCAAATTCTGATCACACAAACTAACGGCCAAACGAATAGAAATATTCCAGATTGGGAAAATGACATAGGGCGCTCGTTAGATAGTGAAGAGTGGGAGGATATTTATGAGAGATCAGCTAGGTCATCTAGATAAAGAGAAGAGAAAAGCAGAAAGGTGCACTGAGTAGCAGTAGGATTTAATGGATTCAAATACCCAAAATTGGGCTAAGCATTCACAATTTAAAATAACATAGTAACATAAGCATGTATAAACAAACAAACTTACAACTATCCTAAGTGGAGAGTGTTGCCAGAGAGGTCTGATGTCAGCTGGGAGCAAAGATGGCGCAGGTGTTTGCTATTTTAGGTCATCTAGATGTTTGGTAGTTCGTGGAACTAATCTCAACATTTTACACAGATGGTATTACACACCAACCAGGCTCCACTCATTTTTTCCAACTACCTCCCCTCTCTGCTAGCAGAACTGTGGCCAAATGAGTACATTCAAACATATCTGGTGGGGCTCTGCCAAGATAAGATAATAAAGAGAATCCTGGGATTAGACTACGAATGAAATATATCAACTACATTAATCTTGAGACCAGTAGAGGATATAGAGAGGAATATGGACAAGTTGATAATACATAGTCTATCCTTGGCCAAAGTGGTAATAGCTAGGCATTGGAAGCAAAACGACCCTCTGATAATAGCAGCAGTCAAGAGTAAGCTAAACTATGTAATGACAATGGAGAAACTTACCAGTTTCATTCAAGATATGTACCACAAGTTTTTGACGGTTTGGGAACCATGGGTAGCTTACCGGGATCCAAATGAGCATTGATTCCTAACAGAAGAACTGAGTGGATGCAGCGAGTATAAAGTTAAGATGTTACGGTATTTATAATAAAGTATTACTGTATGTACCATGATTGGAGAAAGTATGTCTTTATTTTTTGTACCCCTTCCCATCCTCCCTAATTATAATTTGTAAAAATCAATAAAAATATAAATTAAAAAAAAAAAGAGACAGATTTGGATATTAAGCTCCTTAAAATCTATATTAAAACAATACAGATTTCACTTAGTAGGAACTATTAGTTTGGTTATTAATACAGAGAACCATTTCTCTTTGTCACTTTCTGCCTGTGCTCTTCTCTCACTGTCAATTGATCCCTCTCTGCTTCTCTTAGTGTTTATCTCCCTCCTGTTATTTCAAGTCTCCTGAACCCCAGCCCCCCTGGTTTGAGAACACCGCGTTATATTCACCAAATACATTAGTTCCCATCGTAATATTAGACTTTGTTTCACAGAATGTGTTGAAAAGTATGGCTGATATAGAATAAGAATATCATAAGGAGAACTAAATTGAATAAAATGTCATCTGTCCAAATATAATCTGCAATCTTACGGATAGTCGTAGCTTGAGGTCTCCATGGAAACTAATGCCTTTTATTCAGATCTTTTTCTTTTGCACACTGATTTCCTTTTGAATGTATCTATCTGGTGAAAGCTGTAGCTACAGTACGTGTATAGGGAATGCAGTGAAATGATTAAAATACATAATCAATGTATTTGTTATACACGTAACTTTGTAGCCAGAAATGAATAGACTATGATCCTTTTCTCTAGCGCGATAGCTAGAGCATTATTATTCACTAAACCAGGGACAAGCTTTTCCACACCCTGTGTGTATATTAATATAAAACATTGGGGTGTATTCACTAAGCCAGGGGTGTTCAACTCCAGTCCTCAAGCCCCCTTCCGCCCCCCACAGGTCAGGTTTTCAGGGTATCCCTGCTTCAGCACAGGTGGCTCAATCAGTTCCAACTTCCGCTGATTGAGCCATCCATGCTAAATCTGGGATATCCTGAAAACCAGACCTGTTGGAGGGGGGTCGGGGGGGGGGGGGCATGAGGACTGGAGTTGAGCACCCCTGTACTAAATTCTGGTAACTGGTATTGGAGCTTGAACAGGCGTTAACTGCCATTAACTTGTATGGTAGTAAACGTGGATCAAGCTTCGATACCTCTTACTGGAGCTTACTTAACCCCTTCCTCCCCATTGTATTACTGTAATTATATAATGATACATTTCTTTATTACATATTGCTTTGACGATTATATAAATTCATCATCCACCAAGCAAGAACAATAATCAAATACATGCAGAATGAAAAGGAAGTTCAATGTTTCATGTCTCTGGCAGGACTTCATAATGGGATTTCCTCTCAATATCAATATTATCCTCTAATTTTTTTCTGTCTGCTACAGTATGATTGTGAAAAGCTACAGACCAATATCACTAATAAATTCGGACAAAATCTATTCTAAGTTACTAGTGAACAGACTGGGTCATATCCTACCTAGATTGATCCATCCGGACCAAGTGGGATTTATAAAAAAATAGGCAGATGACAGATAACACCAGACACATAATTAACTTGATTGATTTAGCTTACAGCAAAAAGACCCCGGTAATGGTGTTAAATCTGGACGCCAAAAAGGCCTTTGATAGGATAGATTGGCTGTACCTAAATGCCAGGCTGGGAGCATTTAGCTTTGGGGGTAGAATATTGAGGGCAATCACAGCACTGTATACTAATCCTGCAGCAAAGGTAACACATCAGGGCTTCCCATCAGATCTCTTCCAAATCAAGAGTGATACTAGACAGGACTGCCTGCTTTCACCACTATTATTTGCGCTATGCATGGAGCCAATGGCAGCTCAAATCAGGACGAATCCAGATATATATATGGCAACCAAATTAATGACCAAACGCATAAAATAGCCCTAGATATGCAGCCACCAGTATTAGATCACTTGCCTTGGAAAATCTGGGGCAATCTCACAGTAAATGCCTCAACATGCCTCAACATTTCTGTGAGATGCCTAATGGCCCATCGTATTAACACAATGGGGGGTCGGTGCAGACCCATTCAAACTGAATGGACTGCAGGGACCCCTGCTGTGTTAATACGATGGGCCATTAGGCATATGTATATGCGGATGACGTCATGCTGATGCTATCGAGACTTCTCACCTCCCTACCTAATCTATTTAATTTGCTAGGTACATTTAACAGAATATCTGGTTTTAAAATATACCAAACTAAATCAGAAGCCCTAAATGTGAACTTGCCCAGAGAAATGGAAAAGCTGATATCTATAAATTTAAATTTTTACTTGAAATCCTCAGCTATTAAGTATCTATGAGTACACATCACTAATAGCTATAGGACGCTGTACAGAGCGAATTACCCTAGATTATTACAAACACTGAAAGGAGATATCGGACAGTGGTCATCATACAGTGTTTCATGGTTTGGCAGGATATACTGTATCAAGATGAACACACTCCCTCGGATTCTCTATTTATTTCAGACTCTTCCAGTACCAGTGGTACCAGCTGAAGAATATTCGCTCGGTTCAGACTTTGATTACTAAATGTTTTATGGAAGGGTAAAATACAGAGTTAAGATCAAACTACTCAAGAGGCCAAATCTAGGAGGTGGGTTGGCGGGACCTTGCTTGTTGTCATATTACAGCAACTCCCTGCCTCTCGGCGCCCTGCTTTTCGGCGTTTTGCTGATACAGCTGTACTGAGAAGGGGGCCGCCATGTCTGCACATGCGCATAACGGAGAAGTCAGGGGTCTCACATGCGCATAACGGAGAAGTCAGGGGTCGCGCATGCACAAAATGGGCGGTTGACGAGGGTGCGCATGCGCTGAACGAAGGTCGCGCGCGCCAGGCAGAGGTTGCGCATTAGCAAATGGGGGGAATTGCCGGTTTGCACATGCCGGAAATTGCCAGTTCCGCTTTCCAGCGATTTTCGCTTTGCGGCGGGTGCTTAGAACGGAACCCGCCGCATGCCCGGGGCCCTCCGGTACAAGACGGCTCAATTATGCCAAATTTCCCAGTGGCACACAGACCCCAATTCTAAAAGATGGGTGGCACTGAAGAGTGAAATGTGTGCGCCTACAGAAGTACATAATCTGATTTGGTCCCCTAAAAGGATGCTTAAAACCATACGTGAGCCGCTTTCCTCAATGACCAATTCATTAGCAGTTTGGGAGGCCTCTAAATGTAGATGTTCTCTGACTTCAAAAAATTCGCTATTGACTGCATTACTAGATAACTCTGACTTTGCTCCGGGCCTGAATAGGAAGGATTTTAGAATTTGGAAACAGAAAGGGTTTTGTAGACTCAAGGATCTGGAGGGTAGGATTGGTATCAAAACTTTTGATCAAATTAAGTCAGACAAAGACATCTCCAACTCAGAATTCTTTAGATACTTCCAGATTCATGCTTTTTCTAATAAAATTATGCCCCGCCCAACATTGACGAATTTTGAAAAAACTCTGTATTTTAGAAACACACAAGTGGACTAACTTCTGAATTGTACAAAGAGGTGATCTGTTCAGGGGCTGAGTACTCTATGAAGCTCCAATACATAGCTACAGTAGGTGGGAGGCAGACATGGGTGAGGAGTTGGAGGCAGAAGAATGGGAAGAGATTTTTCTGGCGGCTTCGAAGAGTTCAATTTGCACGACAATAAAGGAGAACGCATATAAGGTCCTAATGAGGTGGTGTCTTACTCCACTCAAGCTATCTAAATTTGTTCCAATTTACGCCCCATTGTGCCCCAAACAATGTGGAGAGCCAGCGGACTTATTGCACATGCTGTGGTCTTGCCCTCGTTTGATACCTTTATGGGAACAAATTAAAGATTGGCTACAGAGGATATTGGGCCTCGACATCCCCGTGGACCCTTGGTTATTCCTATTGAATAGACCAATACAGGTTTTATCCAGAACTAATTCCAAACTAGTGCTGTAGTTTGGAGACTTAGCTGACGGGGATCTGCAATCCAATACTAAACTGAACTTGGTTGTTGGTGGGAATGGTGAGAATCAATTGAGCCCACACTTGTTCACATTAACCCTTTCCAGAGTCACGGGATTGTTCCATCATATACCTCACTTAAATAAGTTCCTGGACTTTGTGGTCTGTACCTGAACATTCATCTGCTACTTCTCATACTACATTGGTAGTATGGTGAAAAAATAGGCGCAAAAACAACTAAAGGGTAATCACTATAAATAAAGTGAAAAATATAAAACTTTCTAATAAGTGAAAAAACAGTTTTAAGTGTCCAATAACACACACAAAACAATGTGAAGTGATACAAATGTGACACAGAAATAAAATATAAGGTTTCACCCCCTGCTCAGACCCACTGGAGGGAATAGTCTTCACTCGTCCCAAATGTTGCAATGGTTTACACGGGATCCAGGGGGAGCATAAGGGAGAAAACAGAAGCAAAAATCTAAGTGCCGTGTGAATGGGCAATGAGAAATGAGCTTCCGAAATCTTGGCTCCTGTCGAGTGTCTACTTACAAGATGTAAGAATTAAAACAGCAGTACAGGCAATCAGTCAATGGTGGGTGTCAGTTTAGGAGTCATCAAGGTGTCTACGGTACTCAGGAGGGTATATCCCAGGTATATATATAGAGAGAAAAAACTTGCATAGCGCAGATCAACCAAGATATAACAAAATGTAATCTAGGTATAGAAATGCACTCACAATGTCACAAGTAAAATCGGGCATGTCACACTAAATTAGTGTAGGTGGAGATCATCAGCCAGCCTGCTCACCGTCCCGCGGCTCCCAGTTCACCTCTGTCTCTGCCCCTGCTCCGTCGCGTCACCACACGGCTGGGCGTCTGACGGCAGATCCGGTTTTGCTCTCCGGTGGTGGCTGGGATTTCTGTGATTTCTCTCCAGACTACTCTGTATGAAAGAAGACTCCCACTTCTCATACTACATACAGTAGCAGTTGAATTATCACTGTGTGCCTCAGCAAACATTCACTCTTCACTGAAATACAGCTTATGATTTGCTATATTTGTTTCTTATACGTTGTATACATTGTCCTTTACCATAGTTTTTTTTAATCTTTGTAATATATCAATACATCAGGGAATTTGCTTGCCCTGTTTTAATAAAATTGTGTTACATTTGATACTTCTACATATATTTGCGCTCTATTTTTTCTTTTGTACATATTAATATGGATTAGGTAAATTCAGGGCAGTGCAAACTGATCCTGCTGCGCCCCCCTGTCTGCCTGCTCCAGAGCTTGCGCCCCCCTTCCTCCCTGGCAGATGTATCAAGTGACGCTCCGGGGTCACGTGACGTCGAATCACGTGACCCGCGGCGGCATTTGACGTCCGTGACGTCACGTTACATGACCCCACAGCGTCATTTGACGCCATGTTGCCATGGAGATGCGCCACAGCTTCTGAAAACCGGTAAGTTCTCTTGTGGCAGAAGCCTCACACGATCCTCCAGCATTTAATTTAAATGCCTGAGGAAAGAGCGCAGACCTCAGCAACCACCCGCGCCCCCACAAACAAATCTCCCGCCCCGCTTGGGGGCACACCCCCAGTTTGCTCACCCCTGGTTAATCCACACTTAGAGTAGCATAATTTTGTAATTTATGCGATTTCTCTTATATACTGTACTTATTTGAATTCATTTATCACACTCAATATCAATACACTTTCATTATTCATTCACTATTTCTTTATCTGAGCGCTGGTTTTCCTTTTGTTTGTGTGTGTGTGTGTGTATATATATTGTTGTGAGGCTGTGAGGAAAGAAACGCTGGATCCTCTTCCCCTGATGTCTCACTGACCAGAAGCAAGAAACTGGAGGTGCTAGTTCCCGGAGGGATTTCCTGTGTGGTGCACCCGACCGGAGGGACGTCATTTCCGGTTGCTCAGACCATGCGGAGAGCAGACAGGAGAGGACTCCATTGCTGATACCAGACGGCAGTACTGGCTTATGAGAGCCTATCTCATACCTGCTTTTAAACCCTGTACTTTTGTGAGTGGGCATTTGACTGTTTTTATTGTTCTATAAACTATTTGTTATACTTTAATGCACTAGGTGTGCGCTGTTTCTTTTCTTTTCTTTTTTCATAGGTATCAACAGGGAGTAGTGACCCCTTTGAAACGGGCTGCCATATATCTGGATGCTTTGTTCTGGAACAGGACTTTGTGCTTTCTGAGGTTTTTTAGGTTTTTCATTCATTTTTACATATTTTTTATTACAATTTTTACATTTTTTATTATATACTTTTTATATGTTATGGTTATTTAGTATTTTTTATATATTAAAGTATTAGGTCTTTGTTATTGAACATTTTAAATACATTATAGAACCTATTACCCTTGGTTAATACTGGTTTGGATTTAATTTACCCACTTACGCCACCCCATTGGATGCTTTCATAGTTGTTTTTCATTAATCACAGTTTTTTATAGGCTATATTAGAGGCGCTACTTCGTTCTTTTTGTTTTGTTTGATATATATATTAATATATATATATGTATATATATATGTACAGTATATGTATATGTAGATAAAGCTCATGCAGGGTGCATACCGTCCACATCAGCAAAGCAGAACATCTGAAATGAAAAAACAGGACAAGCACTCCAGAATCTACAGGTGAAATGTATTCCTCAATATTTCAGATCCAAATGGATCCTTTATCAAGAGTCATCCGACCACTGAGGAAGCGACCAGATGTGTTGTGAAACACGTAGGGTGGACTTTGGGAAGCTTTGAGCACTACAGCTTGAGAGGATGGTGGTTAGAATTCCCGGATCTATCTCATGACGTCATCAGCAGACGCGAGGAGAGTAGGTCGCGACGTCCCGCTGCCAGTGAGGAGAGACTATAGGAGAAAATTCTGCCGCAATAGATCATGTTGGATTGCAGTGACAGGAACTCAACCCAATAGCTGATACTGACATTCATCATCTGCAAACACTTCTATTAATTTTCTGAGCGCATTTCTGTTTTATCATTAGCATATTAAATGCCTGAAAGGTACCACACTAGATCCTGTTTCGTTTTGTATGTGGAGAGTGAATTTTCAAGCAATTATCCCAATCTACTATCTGGGTCAGAGGACAGGAAAGTGGGAGTAGTAGAACCACTTCAATATATATCCATCTGCTGATTTAATGGAACGGTAAATGTGAGTGCTGAATCTATAGACCTCGCACATAATCTGTTTTTTCCTGACAATATTATGCTATATGTGATTGTCACCCTTTTTTATATACGTGAGGATGACGCTGGATGACAACTTAACTTCCATCAGACAAAGGAAACCTTCTTTATCCAGACACATGCGAATTAAGATAACTTTGCGCCAAGGCGAACTCAGTTTGCAGACTTTCGTGTAACAGACTTTGAGAGAGTCTGTGAGTTATCCAGGCAGCAAGCCTCTGTGTGGTGACTTTATAGACAATTAAGACACTATTGTTTACATATTTTTTTCACTCATGTCATATCACGCTTATATGTTATAACTATTGTGGGTATTATTAGTGCATTATATGTATTTTTTGTGTGAACACTTGTACAATAGCTAGAGCGCTCTTAGTGTGCATCACATTTGTCTGTATATAATGTACTGTTTGGACTTCAGGGTAAACTGTATTTCTTCATTCCCTTGGTGTGCTAGGTTAGTAATACACTTACCCAGCCTGCACGTGAACCGGGTTCTAGGTAGTCGAGAAGGGGGAGGGACAAAGGGAGAGCGGGGTTGGGCGGCCTTCTGGTCTGGAAGACTTTTATCAAAAGAGCAGAACCTTTGTCCGCCCAGACACTGAGGCTCCGATCTCTGCTGGAGATATCTGGCCAGCTAGGGAAACTGTTGCTGGGTATGAGCTCCATAGGCCCTGTTCCGATTGGCTTGTTTGAAATCCCTGCTCTCACTTAAGCCCACCCCTGTGGGCCCAACAGCCACATGGTCACACCCCTAGCCCGGATTGGCCACTACAGGCAAGCTCTTGTGCAGTATCTGCTTTTTGATTGGTCGCGACCCTATCTTCCATGCTTTACTATGGAGATGGGGAAAATATGTAATGGGGGGCTGATCTGAGCTCCACAGTTTTTCCTGGAGTTGGCGTGTAAGATGACCAAGCAGTGTGCTCCAAGGCTTTGCCGAAGGTACCCCAGAGCATGGTCTGGGCCAACCAGAGCGGGAAATTCAAACTTGCTTTGTGCACTGGGACTTTTGGTTTGCCGAGTCTCCGTAGAGCTTTTCCGGAGATACTGAGACTGAAGCTGGAAAGTGGGAGATTTGAAAGTGCTTTAATACGAACTTCATCCCAGAGGTCTGTAGGACCTGAGACCCGTACGGACATGGAAGTTCTCCAGGGTAAGCCTACTGAAGCGGCGACCAGCACCAATTTAGTTAGGTTGGATTCCACCCTATAACCCATGTTTTGGCGAGTTATAGCTCTGTTTGTGTATTATGCTGTCTGCTGGCTCCAGCCGGAATAAATATCCTTTATTTCACTCCTTTGTCCTGTCTAGTGCCTTGATCTCGGTGAATTGTTCTGGCCTCCTGTGACGCACACTATAATGCAGATGTTTTTTTTCTAGTCATTTATAGAACCTGTTTTTTGGGGCTCAGCATCTCAGGAATGAGAAATAACTTACCCAGCACTAAAAACAGGACCCAAGAGAGTGGGACCAGCAGTTTGTAAACAGCATGGATTGCTGCTGAAATATGCCAATATTGCCACTACCCAGACTTCCATTACTATACGTACAGGCATATCTGGTGTGTTATCTAAGAGCCTCAGACATAGATTTTTGGAACATATCTATAGTATATTTCGTGACATGGTTTGGTGCGTTTGCTATTGTAGACATCTTGACTACATTTCTCTGTGGCTTACATTTCGCAACACTGTTACATTTTGTCCGCATGTTTCTGCAAGCTCAGCATCTTCCGCTGTGTTTGTTTTAGTGCATACTGTAACTTGGTAGCATGTAGAAAAAAATCATTACTGTACTTTATAACTATGTAGTGATGTAGTTCACACAGTATACACAGGGGAGAACACATTACAGCACAAACATCAGTCTTTACTCTCAACGCCTTCCTAAATATTATTCTTGTACGTACCAAGCACGATGTACTTAACAATAATTACTATGGGATCCAACAAGAATCAATGCATTGTATGTTTCCTTAAAGGGCAACTTCCACTGTGCAACAATGTGAAAGCACTCAGACATTTCGGCATTTCAACAGTCCTGTAATTTAACCCTTTCTCTGCCAGGTGGGTTTGCAATGTGTTGCTGGCTCCTCCGTCAGCGAAAAAGGATTATGTGCAACCGCGCTGCTAATTTTGGACTACAACACAATATACAACTTTGAAAAGGGATAATTATAGGTTTACACCAAAACAAACAAAACAAAAGAATACAGCAGAAATGCCACAATTGCTGATGATGAGGGTTGAGTTATGAAGCGGTTTTCACAAACAATGAATACTTTAGGACTCGCTTTCGAGAGTTCTCCTGTCTTCCTCAGCAAAGGTTGTCCTAAAATATCAATAGTCACTCGTTTATTTTATCGCAACTGGACTAACATGGCTACTTCTATTTCATTATTTGTATATTCTGACAAGGAAAGGTAAAGGCCCTTACAACAGCTATGTGTGGCTGCTATTTTGACACCTACTTTGACTGCTTAGTGTAAACCACTGAACAGTTTAATCACAGTTACTCATGTAAAGATCTGATGAAAGCAATAGATTAAAAAAAACACTTTTTGCACAGATCCCTGCTTTGCATATTTACGTGTCTCGGTCGGAATCCGTGGCAATATGAAGAGATTAACTACCTTCAATGTGGTGTAAATGCAACAAGTCCCCCCCCCCCCCAAATTATTTTCTTTACAGAATTGGAATTGCGGGGTGCCCCAGAGGTGAACTGAACTATTCTTAATGCAGGGACCCAAGACCCTTTTTATGCGCTGATAAAATTAAAATAAAATCATCCAATAGAAAGCTGCGATGTCATACTCTGATGACATTACACCTTCCTATTGGCCCAAGGTAATGGCAACCATATTGATTTCCAAAAATGGACCATACACACTGGCACATAAAAAGGTAAAATCTTGGGATAAAAATAGCACTGTCCAGCTCCAAGAAACCCCTTGTTCCAACTGTGTTAAAAAAAAATATATATATATCAGAGGAGGGGTGATTGCTGCTTTAAGTAAATCGTCAAAAGCACCAGAAGGCCATGGGATGGAATTAAAATTGGGTCAGTACAAGTGGGTGAAGCTATCAGGCAAAAAGGTTGGGGTACAACAACAAAAGACAAATAAGACAGGACATGAAGCTCGAGCCATGCTGGATGGATAAGAAGAGGAAGTGAATCGTCGATACAAGATATGTATCATCCACCTAATCCCTGCCCAGTCTCACTCCAACTACACTGTTTCTGTACGGCTCCGCCCTTCATGTGTGAAAAACTAGAAAGGGAGGATCACTATGTTATTGTATCTGCTGTTGGTCTATATACTGACGTCCTGTAGAAACATGTCTCAGGTGTCTGATTGACACGATCAAACCTAAGTTACTGCAGGTAAAGGTACAATGCCACTTTCACCTTTTTTTTGCAGGTTTATGACCGCGGCTGCTTTTATCACAACTTTTGAAGATCGTTTATTTTAAACAAGTGGTCTTCTCATGGCCACCAGGTTATTTTAGGTTTAGTGAGCTTTGAAACCATGGTGCTTTAGTGAACTCGTTGAGGGGCTCCTGATTGGATTCTGGAAGCAGTGAAGTTATTAGCCGACATTTTGTTCTATCCCATGTCACTGCTGACTTTGTTGAGAAGTTAAAAACTAGTTCTGATTAGTGGTCAAAGTTAATTACAAAGGTAGTGATACTGTGCCTGATTAAAAATGTTTTAATTAAATATTGGGGCAAAGCTCTTTGAACTGAACTGTAGATATATTTATCGAATATTTTGGTATAAAACTCTAACCTCCCCCCTCCCCTATTCTCTTATTATAAAGTGGAACTGTAAGTGTATAAACAGAAATTTAATGGTACATCGAGTTTGTATATGAAAGTACACTTCGACCATAGGTGTTGGAGACCACCCTACGACCCAAAGTGATCACCTTTAATAAAATCTTACATAAATAAAAAATAATTAACTGTAAAACAATGGTCTTAATAGATTTAGACGAAAAATAAAGCAGATGGAAGCGCTCAATAGGGGTAAGTATACCTTTGTAGGTATGGTTGGTACAACATATCAACCCCAGTATTGGAAATAGGTGAAACGCAAAACAAATGACGGCACTCCAATAAAGATAACACCTTCATTTCGTTTCCCGAGGGAATCTTCCTCCGGGTCAGACAAAACACATTTATTTATAAGTATTTACCAGGAAAGATACATTCAATGCGTGGATTTTATGTTCAAGGATCACCTGGGATATAAAACAGAGGAACAACCTCTTGAAAGTGTAACATGCTACATTATATAATGTTATTCAGAATCTCCGTTCTTGCCACACAAACTACTTCAAATACCCAAATCCTTTCTATGGCTCTCATGCAACAGGAAGATGATTCTCTACGGGTATTAAAAGGGGATTAATGGACACTGCAAGGACTCCAGCTGTATAATATGCATGGTTGTCCTCTAATGAGAACTGAAGTATGTTGGAAGCTTGCATTTATTGCACTTAGTGTTGCATTTTTTTTTTTTTTACAGCGGGTTCATTTTAGAAGCCAAAGGGTTGTCATGAATATAAATGACCAGTTCAGACTCACACATTTATGCGCTATGCATTGTTGACCCTCAAGCAAAATGTAAACCCCTACCAGTGCTGACAGGACATGTAACACATATATTCCACCTTCTAATTTGGGCTAATTAGACTGTAAGCTCCTCGGAGCAGGGACTCCTCTTCCTTAATGTTACTTTTATGTCTAAAGCACTTATTCCCATGCTCTGTTATTTATTTGATTGCCACATGTATTACTACTGTTAAGCGCTATGTACATTAATGGTGCTATATGAATAAAGACATACAATACAATACTTGTGTGTCTGCCGTCCAAAGTTCTAGTATCCCTAAGGGTCCTAACTGCTATGTTTAAACCACTCTATTCAACATCGCTGTACTGTGACACAGGTGCACAAAACAGTCCCAAATTTACCAGAGGAAAGAAAATGGCACTCAATCTAACAACACGTCTTTACTTTTATATACATGCTGCATTTTTGTAATCATTATTAACACAGTTGTGCAGCCAGCAGACTTTGATAAACCGCCCCATACAAGTGCAGAGTGCTCTCCTTACCATCTCCTTGTATGGCCAACAGCTCTATTTATACAAATACTGATGTAAGAGAAGTTCCTATTTAGAAATGGAAGATAAATGGACTTTGACAGGATGTTCACAGAAACATGCAACTGGCCACTCGCCAACGGGTTAAATCCTACTTGTTCCACCGACGAGATGTGTGCTATAGCCTTCAGGCATTGAGTGGGTTAAGTATTCTTTGCATGGAAAAAAGCTTTCTGAACACCAAGATATGATTATAATGACACGTAGAACCAACACCAAGATTATAATGACACGTAGAACAAACATGCCCCCCCACATGCTCCTCTAGCACTCTGTTGTGTTCTTTTTTTCTAAAATGGAGCAAGTGCAAATGCTCCACTCCCCTCTGATAAATCTTTCAGTACGAGCACAGGATGCTCTGGGGCTGAGGGCAGGAAAGGAACAAACGCTTTAGTATTAAGGGAAGTGGGATCTTCAGATGCTGATAGAAGTGTACACCCTTAGAGGGGACTACTGAACTGGCCTTGACTGGTGAGGAATCCAAGCTGTTTCCTGCTTCTTGTTCCTCTTTCTTAGTCTCCTTTGGCTATGAGAGCTTGTTTGTCTTCAGTCTTTAGGACAGTCAGTTGCCAAGGAGTTCAAGACAAGGCATGTTCCACCCCTACTTCAGGCATTTCCACTCTTAAGAGATACGGAGGCATACAAATCAAAGGAAGTCTTGGAAGAAACAATATATAGATAGCACTAATTGCTTTAATATCAGGATGTGTTGGCATGCTTTAAAAATATGTTTTTTTGGGGAATTAGCAAATCGCTTACGAGAAAAATATTCAATATGCAAAACAACAGAGTTCCATAACAAAACTGAAGTAACGTCTCTTAGTGATGAGGGGATTGCAAGCTGAGTTTAAAGCAGCAGTATGTGCTGATCTATGGGGGAGGGGGTGAGGTTTGCATTTATTTTTCAATATACTTTAAGAGATCTATAATCTGCTGTCCCATTTAACAGATTTAAGCGTTTTAAATATTAAGAGACCTATGCACTAAAGGTTCATAAAAAAAATCGCCGGGCCTTTTAAATCCCCGTTTTTATGAGCGTTGCTATCACGGTATTCAGAAAGCCTTGATTACCTTTCATAGCAAAATTCACAAAACGGGCGATTAGCCGGTGATCTGATGAACGACCCTCTAAAAAGGCCTTATCCGGCGAGTTGTATCTGCTGCAGAGAGAGCTGCTCTGAGAGAGCCGTCTCTCCCTGTGCAAATATCGCCCGAAATGCTTGTGTATAAATTTTAATTTTGTTAATAGTGTCAAGGAGTCTCCTGAGCTGAACCGCATTGGTCCTGACCCCATACTTCCCAAGATACAAGCCCTGTTATGGGGTGCCGGTATCTCCTATGCATTTTATTCCCACGGTCACGTGACGCGGACATTTAAATGCATAGGAGATACCGGCACCCCATAACGGGGCCTGTATCTCGGGCAGTAGGGGGTCCCTCAGGCTATCCACTATGGTAATGAAGTTTACTCTAAATATATTTGTATTGTATAGGATTCATGTCACACGTCTCTGGTGCTAATATTCATAGATATCAGCTCCAGAGATTCCCAGCATTAATCCTATGCAGGAATAATGCATTTTTTTTTCTAAGTCCCATCTCGCCGCTTCTCTGCAGGTTTCCAACACTTTTACACCAACTTTTTCTGGCGTGAGGATTTTGTGATAAAATCACCATTCTAGAGCGGCGATAGGCGTTGATTGCCAATCACTGCTACTAGAATTGCACGAGTTTATGAACATGCCAAAAAGCGTCGATAAGTGGCTTATCACCGCTGCCTCAGTGATTTTTTTTTATGAGCAATTTTTTGGGGGGCGATTCAGTCTTTTATCACCGCTTACTGAATAGCAGTAGGCATTTTGGGTGATAAGTGGCTTATGAACCCTTACTGCATAGGCCCCTAAGTGTCTTGGATGTCAAAATTGAGCTCACTCCAGAGCCCAGGGCAGTCTGAATGTTACCACGATAACCTCAGATGCTAGAGATTATGAAAATAATTGTTTTAAACACACACACAAATATGTTTTATGTGTGTAAGTGCAGGACATTCTCAGGGGGCAAGATATTGACATGATATGAAACTCATATAGGCTTCTAGGTTTTTAGCTGCTTCAGGTGCTTGAATGTGTTGGTAGATGAGTCACAGTTATGACCCCTGACACCTACCTCGGCATTGTCCATTATCTTACCTCCACACCCTTCTGTTCTTATCTCACTATACTGTACATGATAATATAAACCTTGTGCTTTTAGAACCTAATAACATTATCATGTACTGTAAGGTGATCACTCTATGTTGGTGAGCAAACCACAACTTGCCATTTCACACTTTCAGTCATATCATTGCAAAGTATAATGTGATTTTAGCATAGGTTTTGGTATGTTACATGTATATGTAGGGTAATTGACAATCATAGGTCCTATTTACTATAATGCTCATTAGCTCTAAATAATCAATAGCCAATCACATGAATGAACTCTGGATAGTGAATGACTCCCATAGGTAGAAATTACGGTGTCCCTATTACATACTAGAGTACTCTGCTTTGTGGTTAAGGTAAATAAGGCCGTACATGAAACTGTTCAGGCCTACTTGAAAAATATACACATACAAATGTGAACATGAATAGGAGACTAAGGAATAAATATTCATGAAGGCACGGCGTATATGAGATGTACTCTGCACACAATCGCTTACTGTCTACATTAAGCTGAAAGAGCAATATGCAGAAGCTCGTAGCATATGTGACTGGAAAACTGAGGAAAAAGTAGACTGGGTGAGGTTACTATGAGCATTTAACTGTTCTAACCTACAAAGTAAAGGTCCTGGATGTGTCCTCTGTGAATTTGCATGGCTTGTGTTTGCAAAACAGCAGGAGGCATGACTGAAGAACACAGACACAGGGTGTGTGCTGTTCCACCAACGCTTAAATATTTTCCACATTCCATTAACCCTTTCCATGCTAGACGAGCCAGCAACGCATGTGAACTATGTTTTGGGAGCTGTAGTTAGACAGCACAAGAAATCGGACACACGGAGCCATACAACGAAAATGACATACAAAGAAAATGTGTGATACCGAGGCAAAAGACAGATAATGTCTAATGGAAACATAACAGATTACACTGAAAAGCAGAGAGGTTCTAGATTTATGATGAGATCCACTCCTTTTTGCAGTGACTTCTTCCATCTCAACATATCTTTTGCAAAAAAAACCCAAAACATTGTTAATTAAGTGCTAACATATATAACCCACAAGATATCCTCATAAAGAAGTATATTTGACGTCCTCAAACGGTTTCCATCATTTTCCACCGTCACCATTTTTTAAGTTTTTACACTGTAGTTCAATATTTTACTGATCAGTCCTTCTTAAAACTCCAGAGTCTTGCAATCTACTACTTCTTTTTAAACTTTCCAAGTTTTCTCTCTGCTGCAGTCACATGCGAGCGAAGGGCCCATGTAAATTGATCAATTCAATTGTAAGCTCTTCGGGGCAGGGACTCCTTTTCCTAAATGTCACTTATGTCTCAATCACTTCTTCCCGTTGTATGTGTTATTTGTATTATTTGTTATTTATATGATTGTCACGTGTATTACTGCAGTGAAGCGCTATGTACATTAATAGTGCTTTATAAATAAAGATATACATACATATATACTTGGGAATATCTTGGTTATTGATTGCTTTAGGAAAAATCAGAATGCATTTCAATATTTTTTATTTAAATGCATCTGGAAATGGTTATAACAATTTATCTGTAAATTAAGGCCACTAATTAACATTATGCAGCTTTGCACATTTTACACTGAGGATCAGTCATACCTCTTTTTCATTACATCTCCTGTGACTCTATGGCCAACTTGTCACTATCAGCTTGTCTACTATGTGAGGATGTCTATAGAGTGCTAGAACTAGACCTTCTTCTTTGTATTTGTATTCAGTCTTACTAAACAACCTCATTACCTCCCGACTTTATCCTCTTTATTTAGACAATACTCATTACTATTCATCTCTACCAGATATATATAATTCTCCATTCCCAAGTCTCAACTATTTCTCAGCGCCCTCCGATGTCACCTTTAATTACTCAAACCCTTTCAGTGAGTGCCCTGTTGCCGTTCTAAGAAAGGCCAACGAGTCGGCACGCACATGGCCCTTGTGCCATTGTTTGAACTGTGTGCAGTTTCGTTCCTGGGGCTGATAGCGACTGTTTTCTGGTTTTCTCAGAGAGCTGTGACAGTGATCTGAATTGAAGCGGAGGACTTTAGGGTAGTGGCTGTCTGTGCGAGATTCTAGTCATCACAGTGGAAAGACCCAAGCGTCCTACCCCTGAGCACATTTAATACCAATTTATTCTTGCATTTTACTTTATGATCAGATGTCTTCTTGCCCTTTCCAACGCTGTTTTTATTTTTAACATCTGATGCTTAGTTCATGAGATATAAGTGTTTAAAATATAAAATGTCCAGGAGGTTAAAATGAAGCTCGCCCAGTTCAGTCTGAAGGTGTGATAAAGCACTGACAGATGCGAAACGCGTAGGACGGTACTTGTGTCTCCTTTTTTATCCATGGAACCTGAATAAATACATTTTTTGTACTGACCCAGGCTCCTTTTGGCTGTGCGTTGTGTTGACTCTGATCTTCCTACTTCAGTCTAAAGGTTACCATGGAAACTGCAGAAACTAGAGCTAAGAATATCATGTTTTTTAACACTAGAAAAATATAAAAAGAGCAGGCCATGCTTAGGGGCAAGATGCGAACCTTACATGAGATAATCTCATATATGTTTCTGAGGGGGAATGGCTGGTTTAAGTGTTATAAGTTTTACAAAGCCATGGCATTTCTTATGCATCAATATACAGAAGCTCCCTCTTGTTACCTCCCCAAAATACTAATACTAGAAACAATATTTGTTCCTCATTGTTCACCCCTCAGCAGACTCCCACGTACAATCTGACTATTCTGTTTATGTCTTTCAATGGGGGTTCATGCTTTTCCCCTCTTACACTTTCACTCTAATCTTTTGTTATCCCTTTAACACTTCTGCCCTGAGTTCTGTAAAAATGTATGAAACCCAGTTAAGCCCCACACTCATTAACAGAACATGTTCTATGAAGAGATTTTGAATCTCTCTTTTTTTTTTTATTACTCTACATAGATTTCTGCCCACCCAACACCCACAATGCAAATAGCTGACACGGTTTTCTCAGCCTTCTAGAAAAATCAAAGCAAAATCCAAATAGCTTTTCTCTGCTATTGGAAGCCTGCCTAATTTTGTGAAACCATACAAATACATTTAAAAAAAAGCAGTCAAAGATTCTATTATTCGGAGGAGAAGAGAACAGTTATAAGCAATAACTTCTCTAACATTCTTGCACCATAGTGTCTTTTTTTTAGCAGGCTCTGAATTTTGCACGATTTTTCCTTTCAAAGAATCGCACAATTCAGAAAGACTTGATTAAAGCTAGAAGTGAAGAATGTGTGTGGCTTTTATAAAACTAAAGACCATGTAAAATATACGAAGGGCAGGGCAACACACAATATGATTACTATCTAATAAGTGCTCTAAAGAACAGTGCATGAATCAGGTAAACATTATGTTGTTAAAGCACAAATCGCCATTTTGTTTTATTTTAATGCCTGAACAAGTGGGTCTCATGGTATGCATGTAGATCTTTATGTATATAACGTCATCCATGTACATAGCGCTTCAGGGCAGTAATACACGTGACATATTATTACTTGTGAGGCAACAGGTGTTGGACATTGGAGAGGTTAAAATGCAAAGGAAGCACCGAGAATTAAAGAGGCTGACCGGAAAAAGCTTTATAAGAAGAAATGTGAATGAACCTATTGCCAGGAATTTAGCCATACACTTGAATGTGTGTGCACACATTTATTATCATAATTATTTGTGCTGTAAAATTCTACAATCATTTTCTATATTAGTGAAATATTGATTTCAATGAATTATTTAGGGTAACCTTTACATTTGTGTATAATTAAGAAATGTCACGATATCGGCTTTATTAAGTGATTTTTTTCAAATGCTGCATCATTACTACAACTCCTAACACTAGCAAGATATAGTTGCTTAGAGTGTTGCTGCTTTAAAATGCTTAATTGATGCATGATTATAAAGAACTGGTACAGTAGTATGGTAGCTATTACTCTAAAACTGGTGGATCATCAATAGCTCGGAAAAGCACAATATAACAAAAATATCATATGAGCCAAGTTTTGTTTCGCTTTTTTTGGCAAGAAACACTTCTTAAGCTAAAAAAAAAAAAAAAAAAGAAATAAAAGAAAAACATGTTAATGCTGATTTTTATCTCTTAAGCAAATAAAGCACCAGGAGTTCCCAAGAACTTGCAGACCAGAACAGGAAAATGGAAATGATAGAAGTCTTTCTCTATGCATGTTGTCCTGTCCCGTAGCACTTTTGCACCAAATTAGCAGACCTTCTTTCTTCACATATTGTTGCAATTATTTAATGAAGTCATTGTCTTGGAGCTTCTATCACCAAATTAACAATGCAAAGAAAATGTGCTTCTTTCGATATCATGATTGTCATTATTCAAGAATCCTGATGTTTCCATGGTTATGTAAGTGCCAAATTTCCCTTCTGGAGAAAAGTCACTTTAGCTACAGTTTGCTCCTCTACCACTCCCTGATCAGATTTGTATAGTTCCACGTACAATGTTAATAAAATAATTCGAGGGTTGGTTTCCTGTGTATAAGTGTATAACAGTCTTTTAATGGTAGTAACTTCTATTTTTCCAGCGTCGTACGAATCCCAACCTCCTAAAATGTACTCAACTTTCCCTGGTGAGCACACTATGGTTCATATTTACTAAGCATTCTTCTGTCATAGGACACCTTCTGGGGCTGGATGACCCCTTAAAGCCCATTTGCTCCGGTCACCACTAGACTACCAGTGTGATTTTCATCTCCATTGCCTGCATTTAACTACTGTACTGTGTTGTAAGTAGGGTCTCAATTTTACCCCTCTGGACCTGCTGCAATTGTTTGTTATCCTCCGGAACCACGTATATGTGTTATTAAATAGCTTTCTGTATTTTTAAGCCTTGCTTTTATTTGTTTTGTTTGTTTGTCATGTGTGTTTTGTGTTGTTAGTGTTCATTGTTTTTATCAACATTGATTGGCATACTGCACTATATTTTGTTTTATTTTTCTCCACCTATTTACTGCTGCATGGTGAGAATTATCTATTCATCTCATCTCTGCCCATTCATCATAAGGACATTATTGGGACATTCCAAGTGATTGGTTGTTATTCACTATATGGACTTTAAAGGCACCGGTAACCCCTTTTTTTCTATGTTCGTTGTTTGACTGTACTGTCATTTTTTGCCAGGCTGCCTGATTTTCGCTGCCATTCAGGTACACTATTTAAGTGTTATAATTTTCATTTGTTTTATTAGCGCTGTTTCACACCGTCTTTCTTTTTCGTTGTTTTGCTCAATGTATTATCCAGATAAAAAGGTGTAACTGGCCTGGTTTCCCGTGAGAGGACCACAATCTTAGGCGCTACGAACCCTACTATTTATTTTTTAGTTTAACATTTTTCCCTGATGTACCTAGTGGTGCGGCACTAGCGTTGCTGCTAGGAATTCTAGGATACAATGTTCCAAAGCTCTGTGACTGTCAATCATCTCTGAGCAGTGTAGAATCAAAGTAGCATGCTATGGTGTACTGTCGAGGGCCAGGAGGGCCCCAGACATAGTTTGCCAAAGTGCCCACCATCATCTTGATCCGCCCCATGCAGAAAAGTGCTTCCTTCATGACTTGCTTAACCCTTTCGCTGCCAGAGGGGCCTGCAACTCATTGCTTACAAGGATGATGAATAGGATGCTTATACATGCGTTGCTAGCCCTTCTGGCAGCAGAAGAGTTAAGGCAAAGGCTCTCAACTCCAGTCTTCAATACACCCCCCCCACCCCGCCACCCCCAACAGGTCAGGTTTTAAGAGTTAAAACAGCTATCCATGTAATTTATTTGTTAATATTTAAAATGGCAGGATTTCTATTTCCAACAAATTGATCAATAAAATGACAAAGTTGCAAGGATTAATTAAAATGACTTCCTAGGGTTACCATAGAACCTTCAGAAACGAAAACACAGATCAATAAATATATATAACGCTATTCAGGCACATAATGAAAAAGTTAAAATAAATAAATGTGCGTATACATTGCTAATGATCAATGTTATAATTCATAGGGTTGCATTAACAGGTTATGTGTATTTGAAAAGTAGCAAAGTCATAAAGTCCAATAAATGGCATGAAACGTGTACCAAGAAAAACCCTGTATGGCCCATTCCCATGCTCCTGACAGTTCTGTTTTCTTCTGCCTTTCCTGAATGTTGTTGGATTGCTTTCTCCTCTTTGACTCCACTTTTGGATTTCCCTCTGAATTTATAGTCTCTGGCTACTCTCCCCCTGTTGGATTGTGACATCTGGAAACCAAGGACAAATGTACAGTACGTATCTTAATACCAGTATGGTTATCAGTATCCAAGAAGAAGCGGAATGGGTTCTAAATAGTCATGTGAGTGTGGTTACTAGAGTCCAAAACATCCACATATTAGTATGCAACAAATCTTATTGTGGGTGCTCAGAGCAATTAAATAAGGAAAAGTATCCCTGGCATACATAGGAGTTCAATCCCTTTATGGTTCAATGAAAATCACTCAATTGTGAAGTTTTTTTCTCAAACTGTAGTGCGTTAACATTGACTTGATGGTGCTAGAGATGGGAAAAGCGTCCCAAATAGTTTTCCTGGAATTTCTCAGGCTTTCGATTTAAAAAGGCGTTCCGTGTGTTAAAATACGCCTACGAATTGTTCCAGCTTCAATCCATGTGGATTAGTTAAAATCCCCTTATGTAGCTTGATTTTGAGGGTTTAAACAAGCCCCCCCGCTGGGTTTAACGTAAATCCATTCTGCGGAATGCTTATTTCTAATCCGTCGTCGCATTGTAAGAAAAAGGTAAAACTGATTCATTCGCAGTAAGACATTTTAAAGCCTGCTGACTGATTAATCAGTGATTACAAATTGCAAAAGGGGCAGGAACTTACTTTTGTCTATTTCATATAATAAGTGTTATTTTTCACAGTTCGCTCTAAATTTTTCTCGTGTCTCTCTTTTTTTTCCTCTCTCCCATCCTCTCTTCTCTACTCTCCCTTCCAATACCCTCTCTGCTTGTTTGTGTGTGTCTCTCTCTCCATTCCCCCTCTCGTATTGGGCAAGGTCCTGGCCTATGGAGTATCTCGGTTTAGGGAAGATTTATGAATTTGACATGGTTTTCCTGCAAATCGTAATTCCTCCACATTCCTGCCCATTTTCTGTCGGATTAAATCAAAACCAATACTACTATAGTGGGGGAAGGGATTGATAACAGAGAATAGAGGATTCTGGGATTTCCCCAGTCATACAACACTGCACTTACGCCTTCCCCTACTGTCTCTACACATTCAATCTAAATGGTAAGATCTGCGTGTCAGGTATCCATTTTTCCGATTGTGTGTTTGGTGCAATTATTGGATCAGAATTCCCTGTCTTCTGTCAGTCCAGTAAAGCATTGTGTACATAATTGGTGAAGGGACAGAACATTAGGGTGAGTCTGGGAGTTGTGGAAGGGAAGCCACTGTGGTGTGAGGGACCCTAGAGGCATGTGTCGAGAGGGGGTGGTTCATAAATCATATGACAGAGGGTAAGATCACATAAGTAACTACAGGCTAGCCAAGGAGATAATTAACCCCACTTTGTGTGGTGCCAGAGCTGGCCAGCCACAGTAATAAGAATTGTAAAACATACAGGACACCTACAAGCTCATATTGAACCCCCAAAATAACCACAACATATATAAGCATTTAAGTATCACAGAGGAGTGCTACTGAGCATGGCAATATATATTTAAAACCAGAGACAGAACATGAAACACAGACAGAGCTCAGTGCACATCCAGTGAAACTCATACACGGTACAGTGCCTAAATATATATGTATAGATATCTATTAAATAAAATGGTCTTTTAGTTTAACATTTTGGCCAAATTATTGTAAGCCCTTGAGCCACTACACGGCAGACCACATCTCAAGGGTACCTAACACTAATATAAATTCTTAATAACCTGTGCATTACCAGGAAGAATGATTTATAATAAATCTGTCAAAATTAGTTGCATAGTTCTAATTCTGACTGAAGCTCTTATTAACCTGTACATTACCAGGTAAAGCACTCTGTATTAGATTTGTCACAATCAAACTGCAAGCAAGCAAGTTCCCCTGAGTATGTTTTACAATTCTTGTTCAGCTGGTCTTAACTGATTGGAGGGTGGCTCCTCCTACCTAGTTGAAGCTCATCCCCTCCCACATTTAAATGGTTAAAAGCTCACTTCATTGCATCTCCCACTCTCAGGGGAACTTGCTTGCTTGCAGTTTGATTGTGACAAATCTAATACAGAGTGCTTTTCCTGGTAATGTACAGGTTAATAAAAGCTTCAATCAGAATTAGAACTATGCAACTAATTTTGACAGATTTATTATAAATCATTCTTCCTGGTAATGCACAGGTTATTAAGAATTTATATTAGTGTTAGGTACCCTTGAGATGTGGTCTGCCGTGTAGTGGCTCAAGGGCTTACAACACTTTGGCCAAAATGTTAAACTAAAAGACCATTTTATTTAATAGATATCTATACATATATATTTAGGCACTGGACCGTGTATAAGTTTCACTGGATGTGCACTGAGCTCTGTCTGTGTTTCATGTTCTGTCTCTTGTTTTGATCAGTCACAGTAATTCCAGCTCCAATAATATTTTTTTAAAACCAGGTAGTAATTAGATGCTCTGACTCGTGTTGGCCATCCCCATAGATTACCTAAAAGTCCCATAGCAGGTCAGCATTTCAAGAGATGCAAATCTCCATATACACTCATAGGAACCCCATAATAATAATAATAATAATAATAATAATAATAATAATAATAATAATAATTCCTATAATAACATATAAAAAATTCTGCGCCCGTGGTGCATTACAGATAAGAATTATCATTTTACTTAAAGTGAGGCTTTGCTTATGTTTCTGACTGTATCTTCAACTTAGACTCCTCTGCTGTCGGAGAGGAGAGAGAAACGCTGTCAAGTAATGTGTTGCTGGTTACTAAACATATACAAAGATCATTTGCATGAATATCTTGTCCGGACATGACCCGCTCTGCTTTGCCCGTGTCATTTATATATAGTTGTACAATTTAAAAACATAATAATTCACAGTTGATTAAATGTACCACATCTCAAGTGTATAATCATATTGCGGTGCAAAGCCATCTCTGAAGTGCAGTGGGTACAGCAGAATGGAGGCCCAATTACCCACACCTGACTTGGGGAGGTAGTAAGGAAAAAAAACAGTACAAGACTCTAAAAGTCCCTGTAATTCCAGAAACTGGTTCTCAATTCCCTTTCTGTGACCTCCTCACAGTTTTTGACCAAGACTTTTCAAAAGGCCGCTTGAGAGCTGACACACTTTGGTGCTGATCACACATCCCCCTTCAACATGGTCAGATACCTGTTTCTAGGCCCTGTATTTCAAATCTCTTAACAAGTATCTATGGAGGGCTAGTGTGGTGCCAGCAGCCACGCTAATTTCAGCTACTATATTATATATTAAAGTTCCTACAGTTATAAAAGATTTTAGTTGGATATTGGGATTGATCGGGTGGTCCATCGCAAGGTGAGATGCCACCTGTTCCGACTCCCGGGGGGTCCAAAACGTTTAAGCGTTAAATATTCAAGTGTTCAAAGCAGGCTGGTCACCTCCAATCGTTTTGCATTCTGCACTGCAGTGTCTCTTTAATTAATAATTTCACTTCAAAGATCACGCAATGTTGAACAGCTGTTTACAAATCATCACCTGGTGCTCACTGAAGTACTATGAAGCTACTGATGTAGCAGGCTCGTTTTTCTAGGGGAGGTACTAGATAGAATACACCTTGACTGGACGGCTGTCCTTTTATCTACTGTGACACCTGACAGGACACTTGCACACCTTCACTGAGTCTCTTCATGCTGAGTTCTGTGTATACAATAATGGCCAGGTCAGAAGCGGGAATCACTGCCTAGCACAGCAAACCCATCCAAATGGTAATCTGTGCAAGCAGGGATTGTTCCGGACTCCAGAGATTCGAGTACAATACAAGTAATGATTGATTGTCAATATGGCAGTCAGGCAACACCAATTCTGACAACACAACTCATCCTTTGAAATAGGCGGTGAAGATCAAAAGCCTTTAAAATTGGGAAGGGGTAACACAGGGAACTGGTCCAGGCTGCGTAGTGGAGGAGACCAATAGAAGAACTGGCCAAGACCGAGACAGAGGTACATTGGTGTAAGGATTTTGCTCGATTCGTGCTGGGTTTAGCTGCCAGTTTGGAATTTCCAGGTTGCCTGCCCTTTCTGCTCAATTTGGCTATTTTGTGAACTGACAGCCTGCTATATAAGGCTGCAGTTCCTGGTGGGAGTCACCGAGCAAGGTTCTAACGTATGCAGTTTCTGTTGTCTTCGCTGTCACGCCTTACCCTTTCGTTTGTTTGGATTCCCCTGTTGCTGACCCTGGACCGTGACCCCGACCTCACTGCTTGCCGCCAGCCCTGACCTCTGCCCATTTACTGGACTTTGCACCACTGCTGCCAGCCCTGACCTCTGCCTGTTTACTGGACTTTGCACCGCTGCCGCCTGCCCTGACCTCTGCTTGCTTACAGACTTCGGATACTCTAACAGGATTCTGTCCCTGGGCTCTGATTGGTTATTCTGCATCTCTACCTCAGCCCTGGGGGTCCGCTTCCTGATTGGAGATGAGCACCATCACAATTGGGGCACAATGGGATGGCATCTGCTGATCTGAGAGAGGGGCTAAACTGCTCTATCTACCTGAACATTTATACACATGCTGTAAGGCAGAGATGTGGACATATAACTTCTGCCAGGACTGTATTTGGAGTGTGTTTGATTCTCAGGAGGGATATGGAGTTTATACCTGTCCTTAATACAGAGAACAGTTTCAGGAACATCCAGCACTGCAGTGGAACCTGAAGCTTTGTAGCAAACTATAAATGTCACACTGTGAGACACTGAAACATTTTACTGCTGCAATATTTTGCTATTTTGATTTAATTTCATACAGAGCCTCTGTGATCAGTGGTTTTAATTAGTAATTTACTGATCTCATTCTTCTGAGTCAGGCAGTCACTCAATGCTACTAGACTTGTATTAGCAGTGGAGTGGATAATGCATTGATTCACATAGTTAGAACACTCAGGGTTCTAACTTAGCGTTCACAAAGGTTAATAATTTTAATAATTTTGATACTTTTGATGATCCCTCCCATCCGTGGATTACTGAGAGATGTTACAGTGACTATGGTTTAAATGAGGACATACATAAACACAACAAGCCGAGCATGGTGTCATTGCCAATTTAGATGTTATGGAATTGATGGCTGGTTGTCAGAATTGGCAAATTGACACCTAGCAATGCAGGACGGAGATGTTAGGTTAAGGTGCAACACTGCATGCATAGCACGGCAGTTTGGGTGCTGCTGTATTGTGTTGTTGGGCTCATCCCCCACTAGATGGTCCAAATAATCTTTTAATAATATGTAGCTATGACGGTGAAGGGGTAACCAGGCTCACTAATAAAGGTCAAGCCTACTTGCTTGCCCCAATCCATGTTATGGGGTCCTAGAGTGTCAGCTCTTGCACTTGACTGTCGTGTATGCACTACTGTGCCTGTATGTAAAATATGCGACAATATAGGATTTTTATGTTTTTGCCTTTCCAGGAGTGCCAGCAAGCAGAGATTGCTAGGCTAGAAGGTTCAGGGTGGTTTTTGTGGAGAAAGTCTTTACAGATTGTGGCTATGTAGCGGGGTTCCAGAGTTACTGGATACCCCAAAGGTGTACTCGGGAATCAGATAAGATTCTCGGATACATTGAAGCACAATGCTCTGGCGCATGCCCCTTTACAGAACTGAAAACCGTGCCTGCCTAGCTTCAGGGTACCGGCAAAACGCTGATAGGCTGGTGGCAAAATTCCCACGCTCTGATTGGTTGAGGTATTCTGTGAATGGGACTGAAATCCTTTAAGAAATCTAGCAGCCAATCAGCTCGGGAGATTCTAAGCGCCAAGACAGCAACTGGAGATTTGAACTGACCAAAAGTTGCTCTGTGAGAAATTTCAAGCAGGAAATTTTCTAAGTCCCACTTTTCGGGCCAAGTTCTGAAAAGAGAACGTAGCGATCACGGCTGGAACTACAAGCCGAAAAGAGTACCAGGACGTTTGGTACTTGCTCCCGGTCAGGGGATTTCAGCACCTCCAGAGTAGAAGGAGCGGTGGTGGCAGGAACTGCATGCCGAGTTCAGTTCCAGGACTTTTCGGGCTTAGTCCCGGTCATCTAAACGACTTGTAAAGACTTTTTTTTTCTGAGCTATTTCAACTAGGAAAGGTTAGTTTGTAGCCCAGACCCCCAGTAAGTGTGTTTTCTCTTGTTTATTGTAATTTAATGTGTGTACGTCTGTTTCAGTGGAATAATTGGCAATTTGTTTTACTTCTTGGTTTTGCTCAATGAATGATCCTGGTAAATAGGTGTAAATGCCTGGTCTTCCGTGACATTAGGTATATTTAAAAATTTTGTTTTTTGTCAATAACATAATGATGATCGATGATGGCGGGAGTGGCAAGAGATGAAGAATTAAAAACTGAACAAACCAGATATTGCGCGAATGACACACAGTGGCCTGCACCACCTCCTTGCAATGAGCCACAGTCTCTTCCCCATGGGGCAAAAGTTATATACTGTAATTCGGACATTGAATCTAGGGTCAAAAAGTGTAGCCTGAAAGTATTATTCTCTCCATTTCATTCTGACAACATGGGGATCATTCACCAGGTATTCAAGCAATTTAGCAACCATTCCCAACATATTATTTACATAATCATTGTCGCCATTATCATGCTACATATCGATGTAATGTTTTCTCAAGAGGGAATATTAGAGGGATGATCTGACTTAAGCCAGCTTCATCACTGGGGGGCAGGCAGGGGAAGTGGGCCTTCTGCAGTGTTTCATTGACTGTGTCATTATTGCCTTTCTGCTTATTCTTGCTGTGACTGTTAGGATGACTGAGTACTAGTTATAGCTGGATCTTCATCCGTACGAAAACAGCAACACTGTAGGAGATGTGTGCAGAGGTTATTAGAACAGGAGACATTTTTAGGGGAACACAAATGTAGGATTTTATTAGCCACAACTTTAACAACACAAACAGCCAAATGGCATTTACTGGAAAACAAAACAGCCTAACTCCTGTTGGGAGCGCTCACTACATCTCTCCATACACCCTATCAATGGGTTGGGGGGCTTGGCCCCTTAACAACAACAAACATACTAAACAGAGTGGAGGTCAGTTAAGTTGCTCTGGGGTAGGGTTCTGTAAGTCTTTGTGCAAGGTTTCTCCCCACAGTGGTCCAGTACCTTCCTGGCCAGAGAGAAGTAGTTCCTCTCATCACTTCAGTAGTCCAGGGTGTCTCCCTGGACTAGAGATCCCTTTGCAGTGAATATTTCAGGCGTTTTAAAGGAGCGAACAAGCCAGATGAGCAAGTTAATTAGGACAGTCTGCTCTGATTAACCTGCTTAGTGCTGGACTCAAGCTCCACAAAGGTTTTCCTGCAAAACTACCGAGACAGGGAAAGCACCCTTTTGCAAACACTTTTAACGGATTTAACCTCATACCCACCAATGTCACCACCACCACAATGACCTCCACCAAAAATATGTCCGCTTCTACGTCTAGTTTCCAAATATTTATTCAAAAGACTGTAGCTGGTATTTCTGCTATTAGAGATAAGAGTTGATGTAATTATTTTACTTCACTTTTGTTATATATAGAGCTATATTATTATGCAATGGCAGCCGGTGAGGGACTGCTGTGGTTGTAGTTTGTCCTGCTACTGCTGCTGTGCAATGGACGGCACACTGGATGCTCTGCAGTGAGGGAATGCTATAGAAACTCAATTTGTTACCAGATTAGTTTCACATTGATTATCCCAAAATGTATTAAAATGTATTAATACAAACTGTTCTGGAAGCTTAATAATTATTGTTGGGATCATATTTCCCAGTAATATCAATATTTATAATAACTGCTGCTATATATTCATGTTGATATACAGTGGCGACACTGTTTATTCTAGTACGGCCGTAACCGCGGTGTGAGGAAATTTTCGTGAAGCCGGCGGCTCGTTTGGGGTTTTCCCTGGCGCGTGCGGCACGTCACTCTGGCGCCGGTCACACGTTCCAGGGTTCCCCGGCATCCCCGAAGGCTGCAGAGGCAGCAGGGGTAAGGGGGAAGCCGCGCAAAGCTGCGCGCAGCCAGGGGGAGGAGCCAGGGGTTCGGGGAAGGGGAGGGGAAGGGGATGGGAAGATTTTAAATTAAACACGCGGGAAGGGGAAGATGCGGTTCGCTCGAGGCTCCGTTTTGGCGCCAGCCGGGCGCCAGCTGAAAAAAGCCCCGGCCATAACGGGCAAATGTTAGAATAAACTGTGTCGGTGCAGTACTACAATCACAGTAACAAGTGCAGCAGAAGGGCTGGAGCCCACTTTACTGAAAGTCCAGTCAATCACAGTAGTTTAATGCCTGCCTGGTTGTTGTTTAATGGTTAAGCTTGTTCCCACCTTTCTTATGTAAATAACTAGGTTGACTATTTTACACTTGAGCGTTTTATTAATAGTGTAACTAAGCATTATTAAAGCAGCGCCCTTCGTCGCCAATAGTGTACAAGTAGAGAATTAGGATAGAAAATCAAGCTGGAGTACAGCACTTGATTTATTACCCATGACTGTCCTTGCCAAAAATTGTCAGTTACAATTAAACTGATCTGAAAGTTTAATAATTATTGATGGGATTATTTTCCCAATAATATCAATACTAATAATAACTGCTGCTATATATATATATATATATATATATATATATATATATATATATATATATTGTGACAAACGCCCCTCTTTTGTAGCGCTGACGTCTGTCTGGGTTCTTCCCGACACAGTCTTCTAGGGTTAATTATACAACAAACAGGATCATGCAAAGTATTATGCTGCTTAACTCAGGCTTCTGCCTGCTTTATTTTCATCCAAGTAAGGTACTGCAGCTTTAACATGTGAAGGTTAGAGGTACTCAGATACTTTCATTCAGCAGTTCACATATTTCAGTGTTACAATATTTCCCACTCTGTTATTTCAAGAAATAAAACCAAAATCATATAAGCAAAATCCTATCCCTTTCAGGGATCTAACTACACATCAGAATTAGTCTCTCTAACAGCTGCTGGCCAACTAAACTGGTTCCCCAGCTTAAAACAATGCTCTCTCATTTAGGGTCACAAGATACAGCACAGTCTTTTAGCAACAGCAATAACCATTTGTTTTGTCTTATCTGTTCGTGGGGTCCAGGCAAATCCTCTGGTACTGTGATACGTGGAGGGGCCGTCAACCCCGATACTGGAAACAGGGGAGCAGCGATACCCCCAGCCTCCAGGCTCTAAGGAGAGAGAGTGAAATGCAAAACCTCTCTGCTCTAAGTACCTGTGCATGTGATTAGAAGAGCAGGTGAGGGAGAACTAGAGCCATTGTAATCTGTGGTCTGGATTTTCCATCCAGCTGCCTGAGTTAATGGGAAGCTGTGGAACGGATCATTAACTATTCCTGCACTTTCTGCTCTAAAATGGGGCAGAAAGCTGCCTAACATCTTTGGACTATGTCACATATCCCCCTCCCCAGCTCACACCTACTGGGGTGAGCGGCCATGGACCTCACTGGGGTGAGCGTCCTACCTGAAATACTTGAGCTAACTCCTCAGTACAACATTAAGTATTCACATGACACGAATATGAACTTTTCCCACGGCAATTATGGACAATAGGTTTCGTCATAAGAGACTATATTTGGCAAACATATTTTGTTGCTCTCTATTAGGGAACTATTTTGAAAAATAAGTGTCTAGCACACATTCTTACAACCCAGGATATGCTAAATATATTCAGAAAACCAGACAATTTCTATTACCTCCCTGGGTTGTTCTACTCTAGAATATGAACCTCATTATATAATTTACCAACTGAAAGGGCCATCAACCCTGTATATTAATTTGTAGTTTAGCTACATTTTCAACACAGAGAACCAATATAACATTGTAATATTGACAAAATGCTTATTCTAGCTAGAGGCCTAATATACCTTAACTACAATAGCTTATTTGCATAGTTAAGTGTCCGTGACATAGTCCACACATGTAATAACAAAAAGAAATATCGGTCAATTCCCCAAACACATTTTTTTTTTTTTTTTTCTTTGACTTCCAGTCCATTACATTTCCTGACTTTATTTCATAGGCTGCTGCAACCTGCAAATGACTGGACTGTTTCTTTAGCCTCTGACAGAACTCTGGGGCCGGATAGTCTTTGTCTTTATATTGTGGCCCAGAGTGGCGAGATCCGGAAAAATTCAAGGCCAGCGTTGACCTTCGTCGCTTTTGCTTTGCAACCTTTGAACCTTTATGGTACTTCTTACTGCCATGTATTTTCTCAAGACCATCACTCTCAGAGATTTGGGATTTCCCCTCTGGGGCAATTATATGGTATTTAGAAGATGAAGCACTGATTACCTTGATGGGGTTCTCACTAACTCCGGCTGTACCCTGTGGCATTTTACCTTTGCAGCCGGCAGGCATGTAGTGTTGGGCCTCTCTTTCCTGAGGCCTACATTTATAAAGGCGGAAATACCGCTGTATAACCAGTGACGCATTTCTCAGGGTTTGATAGTGAATCCTGTTCTGTGTCATCCTAGTCAGAGACTGGATCTTTATAGTTGCTCCTTTCATAATGAGGAACCTGTTTCGTACCATACGGGCACGGTAGAATGATTGAAGTACACAGGCTGCTTTATTCCGGCGATTAAACTGACGAATTTTCATCCCTCTGTAGGCAGCCTGTAGGATGATAGTTGCGGCGCGTTTACGCCGATAATTTTCTCTTTCCCTTCTTCCTTGGATAAGAGCTGTGCAGTGCTTCTGAATTATTCTAACGCTTTTCTCCTTTTTCAAAACGTTAAGTTCCTCCACGAGAGAATTCTGTTTTGTGCATATATGTCGCAATTCTGTTCTCAGAGCGTCCATTTCTTCCTGGTGCTGGCTCTGAGTGTGCATCAATGCATTCTGTAGTGCTTCCTGCACTTCTAATTTTTCCTGAGTCAACTGTTTCTTTACTTTTTCTGCTTGGTCAGTCAAATCTGAATTTTCCAATTTCAGAGTCTCATTTTCTTGCTTTACAGTCTCTAACTCACTCAGGGCAATCTCATGGGTTTGCTTCAACATTCCCAGCTCTGTGTTCAGACCGTGGCCCTCCAGGCGTGAGTTTTGCACCTCTGTGCTGAGCGCGTGAACCTCTTGTAGAGCCTTCCCGTATTTCAGTTTTAGGATAGCCATTACGGTGTTGGCCTTTTCCAGCCTAGTCGTCACCTCTTCCAGCTCACTCCGTAAGAGAGACTCTGTTTTCTTCAAAGCCTCGTACTCCTGTAAAGCTGGAAGTATACACCTCTGTAATTCGGCGTTCGATTCTCGCTCTTCCATCCAACATTCTCGCTCCTTCTTGCTCCATTCTCGCTCCTTCACCAAATCCTGCCACAGGACTTCATAATTATGGCGGGCAGCTTGGAGTGCAGAAACCAAAGCCTCTTTATCCTGGTTCAAGGATTCAGCTTCCCTTTGCTCCTCCTTTTCCTTTGCCACTGTTCCCGTGACAATTCTGCCGGTCACTCCGGTCTGCAGCACATCTCGGCGCCTTTCTGACGCATGTCCTGACAGCGCAGGTTCAAGTGGCTCGGTCACTTCCCCTGTGACTTGAGGAACAGTTTTCTTTTTCTTCTTCTTTCTTTTTGCTTTATTAGCTCCAGAGATATCAGTGGTACTGGGCACACGCTCCTTGGTATCAGCTTCCACATCTTGCTTGCACTCATAGGGCGTTGCTTGCTTTTGCAGCTGTTTGTCTTTGAAAATTTTGGGGCACACATCTTCCATGTGACCTACTTTATGACAGGCCCAGCATACTAAATTCATCGGTGGGTACGACTCTCCTCCAGGGGCCACATACGAGTCGTCATCATCATCATCGTATGGCCTGAAGGGACACTGTTTTTCATGATTATGTACATTACAAAACAAACATTTCACGTCGGCCATTTTAGAAACCCGGCAGGGACAATTTGCTAGCTGCAATTTCACTCACTTCAGCAACTTGCATACAGCACTTGCTAGCTGCAAATTCACTCACTTCAGCAAAAGGCATTAGCTTTACAAACAGCACTTGCTAGATGCAATTTTTTTTTCTTCTTTTTCAGCAAAACATTTTGGTTTTCTGTTTGGGTTCAGGGTGCTATTGCATCCACACTTCGCACATTCTCTGTGTATGCTAGAAGCACAACTGATATACACAGTGGGACAGACTTCACTCATAGCATCTGTACTTTAGTTCAGCTCGGCGGCCATTTTAAACCCCCGCATTTATTTGCAAACCCACAGACTTTTTTAGTGTCTGCCCGCATTCTCCACCATATGTGACAAACGCCCCTCTTTTGTAGCGCTGACGTCTGTCTGGGTTCTTCCCGACACAGTCTTCTAGGGTTAATTATACAACAAACAGGATCATGCAAAGTATTATGCTGCTTAACTCAGGCTTCTGCCTGCTTTATTTTCATCCAAGTAAGGTACTGCAGCTTTAACATGTGAAGGTTAGAGGTACTCAGATACTTTCATTCAGCAGTTCACATATTTCAGTGTTACAATATTTCCCACTCTGTTATTTCAAGAAATAAAACCAAAATCATATAAGCAAAATCCTATCCCTTTCAGGGATCTAACTACACATCAGAATTAGTCTCTCTAACAGCTGCTGGCCAACTAAACTGGTTCCCCAGCTTAAAACAATGCTCTCTCATTTAGGGTCACAAGATACAGCACAGTCTTCTAGCAACAGCAATAACCATTTGTTTTGTCTTATCTGTTCGTGGGGTCCAGGCAAATCCTCTGGTACTGTGATACGTGGAGGGGCCGTCAACCCCAATACTGGAAACAGGGGAGCAGCGATACCCCCAGCCTCCAGGCTCTAAGGAGAGAGAGTGAAATGCAAAACCTCTCTGCTCTAAGTACCTGTGCATGTGATTAGAAGAGCAGGTGAGGGAGAACTAGAGCCATTGTAATCTGTGGTCTGGATTTTCCATCCAGCTGCCTGAGTTAATGGGAAGCTGTGGAACGGATCATTAACTATTCCTGCACTTTCTGCTCTAAAATGGGGCAGAAATCTGCCTAACATCTTTGGACTATGTCACAATATACATAGCAGCAGTTATTATTAGTATTGATATTATTGGGAAAATAATCCCATCAATAATTATTAAACCTCTCTCTCTCTCTCTCTCTCTCTCTCTCTCTCTCTCTCTCTCTCTCTCTCTCTCTCTCTCTCTCTCTCTCTCTCTCTCTCTCTCTCTCTCTCTCTCTCTCTCTCTCTCTCTCTCTCTCTCTCTCTCTCTCTCTCTCTCTCTCTCTCTCTCTCTATATATATATATATATATATATATATACCAAGATAATATATAACCCCTATTATTTCTCTGTACTGTATATGTCAGGGTGGGGCCTGAGTCCTTCCTCCCTTAGTACATCGTAGTCAGACCCATCAGACAACAAAGACGAGACGTGTGTGTGTATATATATATATATATATATATATATATATATATATATATATATATATATATATATATAATCAAAGGCTCCTTACCAGGCAGACCAGAGAATCCAGGGAATCCAAAGTAGGCACAGCAAGGAAGAGACAGCACACTTATTAGCAACAAGAATTGTATTAGTAAAGCAGGCACAAAACACCAACGTTTCGGTCCTAAAAACAGGACCTTTATCAAGGGGGTGCTTATCTATATATAAAAAGCAAGTGCTTTATGGTAATGGTCAACCTTAACCATGTGGCCTCTACTCGTACAGAAAAAAACAAAACTTATCTATACATATATACACACACAATATATATTGAGGTAGCCAAGATAATTTTGCAAATGGATAAGGCATCGTGATTTTAACTATTTGGACATAGACTGGAACAATGAGAATAACATTACCACAAAAGGAAACAGAATTTTTTTTTTTGGGGGGGGGGGGGGGGTCAGTTAGGAGTCTACACAGTGTATTTTAGACTGTAACAAACCCTTTGGTGGTTTATTTTTCCACATTCACAACAAAGGATTGGACACACTGTCGTCCCTTTAAGGCAAACACAAACCATAAAACAAAAACCTACTCCACTTTAGGGAGGCTAGCTACACAGCAATGGCCCTAGCTAAAAAACTGGGTAGCTAGGCTAGTTCCAGTTTAAACATAACACATCAGTAAAAATCTTAAATTATTCATCTTAGTATCTGGCAAGGGACCCCGTTGTGTCTAGGCACTTCTTGGTTATTGCAGACTTGTCTGAGATGTGGGGTTTTGTATCCAAGCTGTTCCCAGGTAAATCCTTCTGGGAAAGAGAAGCCTGGAGCTTGGTTGGTGCTGGGTGTGAATCTCAGCAGAGTCACAGACAATACTCCTGTGACGCTCCTCTCTTGCTGGTGCAGGAACAACTGAGAGGCATTGACTTCTACCTTTTAAACCCTGCTTAATCAGGAGTTTATTTAAAACCCTATAGCAGGCCTGACAGCTAGGATGTGGTCTCCTGATCCTGACAGAGGGAATGAGAGAACTCCTTCACTCCCTCACATACCTTCCCCCTCAGAGTATAGCCCTGCATACTCTTGGCCATTTAAACACCCCACCCCTTTTCAGGACTAAGATCGGCCTTGCAGTAGTCTTCCGAGCGACAGCTAATTTTTTTCTTATTTAACTTCCAGTCCATCAAAGCCCCAAACTTCTCTTCAGTCTTTTCTGGGTCTTCCACACTTTCCGACTTCCGATGAGCTATAGATCTGGTTTTCCTTAGTGCAATGTCTTTTCCTAAGATCAACTTCACTCGGTTTTCCGCTCCGGGGGAATTATCTGGTACTCAGGACATAAAGCACAGAAATGCGTTACCTTTTTATCAGTTCTGGCCACAATGTATAGTCTTGGTTGACGAGAACACTGGTGACAAAGTCTTTGTAACCTGTGCACTCAAACAGTATCTCTTCAAGTATTTGCTCTAGCTTGGCCCATTTTGCACATTCTCGTTTCTCTCTGCCTTTTTGTGTAGTTAGATCTGTATGATTCTGTCACTCGAGTTTTTCTAACCACTGTTTTTCCATGATGCAATTAGCTTTGTTAACCCTGCAGAGGACTTCTTGCTCAAGCTCATCTTTCCATTTCACCAACTCTTCTTTTACTCGCTAGATAATGAGTTCTTCCACGCACCTTGTGATTTCCTCTTTCCTGTGACATCTGCGTCTGGCTCAGCATCATTACTTTTGGTACATTTACTTTGCATTCTGTGCAAAGCAGAATATATCACTGCAACGGCATTGCAGATATGATTAAAGGAATACACAGCTTGCTTGATGATGTAGGATCTATGTCTGGACTGAATCACACAAGCAGCTCTCTTCACATCTCTGTAGCGTCTTTGTTGCTGACACTTTCTAATATTTGACTGGAACAAAATTACACGTTGTTTCAAATGTCCATATTTCTTCCTTGGCATTCTCCAAACTGACCGAAGAACGCAGGCTGCTTTATTCCAGCGATAGAGCAGATAAGCTTTCACCCCCCTGTAGGCAGCCTGTATAACCACAGTTACAGAGCATTTTCGCATCTTCATCCCTAGTGGAAGCAGCAGCATTAGACCACTCCAGGTTAGTCCTCATGTCCTTGAACTCGCTCTGCAAGTAACGCTTTGTCTTCTCCAAAGATACACATATAGCTATTGCTATGAACAGACCCCTCTAAAGCTCAGTCTTTGCTTCTTTCTCCTTAATGAATCATTCATGGAGGATAGGAAAAATAAGGGATATCCCCAAAAGACTGATGCTACAACCTTGCAGGTATTGTGGACAAGTGGAGAGAGTCAGTATGAAACCACCGCAGCAACACGATAAAACATTCAATAAATCCTTCAAATATTCAATTGTGAACCCTTATCTTAGATGGGGGGCATTTATAGCACGGCTGGTAGAGATACACCGGAGCCCTATCTAGACAGAGCCCAGGAGTAAATCACGGGTCCAGCTACTGCTAGCCTTACCTGCATCTTGTGATCGAGGGGTTAATTCAGCCGGTGCACATCATCCCTTGAACTGTAGAACTGCCGGATGCTGCTGTAAAGGAACGCTGCTGTTGTTGCTGTCTTTAGCGGTGGCGTGCTCCTGCTCGCGAACGGTGAAGAAAGGTAAGTTAAAGGTGGAAAACGGCGGTCACTGCTCCTCTGGAAAAAACTCTCCAACCAGGCGTATAAAACGAAAAAAACTTTATTGCATCAAAAAGAACATCCACATGTCTAAGACACTCTGACGCGTTTCGTTCTGGGAACAGAACTTTATCAAAGAGAAAGGCACTCTTTGATAAAGTTCTGTTCCCAGAACGAAACGCGTCAGAGTGTCTTAGACATGTGGATGTTCTTTTTGATGCAATAAAGTTTTTTTCGTTTTATACGCCTGGTTGGAGAGTTTTTTCCAGAGGAGCAGTGACCGCCGTTTTCCACCTTTTACTTACCATTCATGGAGGAGATCACAGTCATGCCTGCCACTTTGCAGTGCATGCATTGCTGCATCTTGAACCCGCCTAAAAAATCACAACCTTTTCCTCATCATTTTTCTTTGCCGCCTCCTTCTGAATCCACGCCTTCATCACTGGATATTCCGCCAGTCCCTCTAGGATGCAGAAACATCTCAGCTTCCTTCTGAAGTGGGACTTCCTGACGTTGCAGGCTCACCATTAAATGTCTATGAAACTTCAGCTGGAAGTTCAGAGCCTCTTTTCCTTCTATCTTTTCTTTGTTTTTGAAGGCTCTGAGGTATGAGCAGTACTGAGCTCACATTCATTGCTTGAAATGTCTGCATTTTCTCCTCGCCCACCACACGTTGCTTACGGTTGCAGTTGCTGGAGATAATATTCCTCGTACTGCTGGTACTACTCTCGCAGTGACTCTTCATACTCGAGAACGTAAGGACAAGACTGTTCCGAGTGCCCGGGGTCCTCACACTCACCACATACTTTGGGCATTTCGCTGTTGCATCTCGCTGACGCTGTGCAGCCTGAAATTCAGCAAACCACCATTTTAAATAGTTTCCAAATTTTTTTTCTGGTGAATTTTCAGGTGTATTCTTTACACTGACCACAGGAGGCGCTATAAAACTGATAACTTTGTGTACTTTTACATCAACACTTTCACACTCTTTCTGCAGAAACTACAATCACAGCTGGTCGTCATATGCAATGTGGTAGACTTCATTCCCATTATCAGTACCTCTCGTCAGTCAGTGTCTAGATTTCATTAGCCATGGAGACTGTGGTGGCAGATACAATAGATATCTTTAAAAAAAAAGTTGGACATCCTTTTAGAAAGGCAAGGTATACAGGGATATTCCAAATAAGTAATCCTGGGAAGGATGTTGATCTTAATGCCCCTCTCACTGTCACCTGTGTTGTCTCTCTCTCTCTCTGTCCCAGAATGCAGTTGGTCTTTTCTGAGTCTTTCAAACTGACAGCCTGCTCCAACATTCCATCCAATCCCAGCTCTCCTATCATGTGTTGCCAGGCAGACCAGGGACAGCGTCTCCCATTCTCAATCGTACTGTGTTATAGGTGGAACAGACCAACACTGCATTGTTCACAGTATACACACACATTTGAAGCAGGGGCTACATATATTACAATCACAGAAACATGTGCCGCATGAGAGCTGGAGCCCACTTTACTGAAAGTCTATTCAATAACAGTCAGCAGGTTAATGCAAAAACTATAATTATGTTAATATTTGATTCGCTATAATAGCACACGAGCAACACAAAGCCTAACCAACCCACAGCTACACCCTACAACACACAGCCTAACCAACCCACAGCTAAACCCTACAATACACAGCCTAACCAACCCACAGCTACACCCTACAACACACAGCCTAACCAACCTACAGCTAAACCCTACAACACACAGCCTAACCAACCACAGCTAAATCCTGCAACACACAGCCTAACCAACCCACAGCTAAACCCTACAACACACAGCCTAACCAACCTACAGCTAAACCCTACAACACACAGCCTAACCAACCCACAGCTAAATCCTGCAACACACAGCCTAACCAACCCACAGCTAAACCCTACAACACACAGCCTAACCAACCCACAGCTAAATCCTGCAACACACAGCCTAACCAACCCACAGCTAAACCCTACAACACACAGCCTAACCAACCTACAGCTAAACCCTACAACACACAGCCTAACCAACCCACAGCTAAATCCTGCAACACACAGCCTAACCAACCCACAGCTAAACCCTGCAACACACAGCCTAACCAATCCACTGCTAAACCCTGCAACATGCAGAATAACCTTCCCACAGCTAAACCCTACAACACAAGGCCTAACCAACCCACAGCTACACCGTACAACACACCGCCTAACCAACCCACAGCTAAACATTACAACACACATTCTAACCAATCCACATCTAAACCCAACAACACAGCTTAACCAACCCACAGTCTAACTAACCCACAGCTAAACCCTACAACACACAGCCTAACCAATCCACAGCAAAACCATACAACACACAGCCTAACCAACCCACATCTAAACCCTACTACACACAGCCTAATCAATCCACATCAAAACCATACAACACACAGCCTAACCAACCTACAGCTAAACCCTGCAACACACAGCCTAACCAATCCACATCTAAACCCTGCAACACACAGCCTAATCAATCCACATCAAAACCATACAACACACAGCCTAACCACCCCACATCTAAACCCTACTACACACAGCCTAACCAATCCACATCTAAACCCTGCAACACACAGCCTAATCAATCCACATCAAAACCCTACAACACACAGCCTAACCAATCCACTGCTAAACCCTACTACACACTGCCTAACCAACCCACAGCTAAACCCTACAACACACAGCCTAACCAACCTACAGCTAAACCCTACAACACACAGCCTAACCAACCTACAGCTAAACCCTACAACACACAGCCTAACCAACCCACAGCTAAACCCTACAACACACAGCCTAACCAACCTACAGCTAAACCCTACAACACACAGCCTAACCACCCACATCTAAACCCTACAACACAAAGCCTAACCACCCACAGCTAAACCCTACAACACACAGCCTAACCAACCTAAAGCTAAACCCTACAACACACTGCCTAACCACCCACATCTAAACCCTACAACACACAGCCTAACCACCCACATCTAAACCCTACAACACACAGCCTAACCACCCACATCTAAACCCTACAACACACAGCCTAACCACCCACATCTAAACCCTACAACACACAGCCTAACCACCCACAGCTAAACCCTACAACACACAGCCAGTGATAGAAAACAAAATGTCGGTTTGCATTGTTGAGGCTGATCCGTTGAAATCCCCGGGCCAAAGGAACCAGCCGATCCGAGGTGGATCCAAATCCGTAAAAAAAATTGGACCATTTCTAGACAGTGCTAATACTAATTCATGTGATCTGAGTCATCTCTAACTAGTGGTATGGGACCATAATTTGATTTTATCCATAATGTTATTGCTACTGGATATTTACTATAAGTGCTGAGTGATTTTTTTGTTGTATAATTTCATTTCAGATTCCCAACAAAAACTCCATACAGTAATTACTTTATGGAAAAATAGATAATAACACATTAATGTAGGTATACTTGTCAATTGTCCTGGGACTTATTTCTGGACACCACTATAATATGCAAGATATATTCTACATAAACAGGTATTCAAGGTATAGTGTGTGTCAGATTCTATTTGAAATAGCCGTCCTCCAGCATGCAACATCAATTTAGTTTTGTCCACAAAAATCTATTCTGGGTGGTGACTCAAGCTTCTGGGGATAGGGAGAACTATCTTCAGAATATGCCAAAGTGAGTGAAGTATTGAAGTGCAACTTCCATTCTTAATCATTACTGATTATTTTACATGACTACCAATGAAGAGTACCTTGACTTACTACTCCAGCACTCAGTCCCCAGAGATAACTCACTGACAATTGTCAGCAACTTCATAATCACAGCAATGTCTCACAACTTGTATAATACTAAGCTATCAACTAATGATCATATCAGCTAGTACGTATATATGCCCTATTTTACACTCATTTAAAAATTAGAGCTAAACATTAATCCACGATAATCAATAGTAACACTTTCGGACAAGTTATGAATGGTGGATCGAAGTTAGGATCTAGAAGTTAAGTTTAAAGGCTATAGAAGTTGTAAAGATTATTTTCCTTAGAAATGTCAAGGAAATCCAGAATGACATATTAACAGTTTAGTTTCCAAGCTAGCAAATCTAATTCTACGAACAAAGATGCGAGACAGACCTTTCCACTATGAGCGATTATTCATTGATGAATTCGCTCTAAATTCTAATTCACTCTACGTTTTTCCCAAATGATGAGGATACATTGCAAACCATTAAAGAGATAGCAATAAGATTGTAAGCTCTCAGGAACAGGACCCTAAATTCTAATTCACTCTACGTTTTTCCCAAATGATGAGGATACATTGCAAACCATTAAAGAGATAGCAATAAGATTGTAAGCTCTCAGGAACAGGACCCTAAATTCTAATTCACTCTACGTTTTCCCAAATGAGGAGGATACATTGCAAACCATTAAAGAGATAGCAATAAGATTGTAAGCTCTCAGGAACAGGACCCCCGTTACCCTTTGTATCTATTTGTGCAGGCGTGTCCATATTTGTATGTAACTCTGTTTATGTGAATATTGCCATAAAAGGAAATATTAAATAGTCAGTAGGATTGTAACACACTAAGAAACCCAACTGTACAGTCAATTAGATATAAATGAAATATATTATGGTTTTGTGACAAAATAGTCTTTATTTTCTGAATGTACATTATTTTCGTGAGTACACTTAGGAATGTGGTTAACATCAGATTTCTTCCTAGCTGTTCCATAATACTGTAAGTGCGTCTTACTGATGATTTTCATAGCATTTACTTCTAGGTCTGACATTTTAAAGCATAAATCTGCAATGCTGCTCCAGATGCTGGTGTATTTATACAACATTGCTGATGCTGGTTGATTCACATAGATTTTCTTGGAAGCATAAATCACGCATGCGGCAACATGGAAAAGGGATATGAAGCTACCAGGAAATGTGTCTTAATAATTGTTAAACATTTTCTTTTTTTTTTGCTTGTGTCTAAATCAAAATCAAAGAACAAAAAAAGCCCAATGCCACTTCTAATATGACAAAAATACACAGTAAAATACTTATATATTCTCTTGAAAAAGGGTCATTTTTGTGTCCCCTCCCTCCCAGGTGTCAAGCTCACCCCTCCCCACTGCCCTAGTAAGCAGGTCTCTTTTATTTTACTGGATATGGATCCAATGTTGGTCATTCTCCCTCCTAATAGAGGTAAATGAGAATTTTAATCATAGTATAAGTTTACTAGTATTTTATCTGGTAGTGTTAGGAGCTGTGAGCAGGGTCTGCCTTGATGTGGCTCACAGGCTTACGACGCTTTGGCCAAAGGGTTAAACTAAATGACCCTTTTTCAAGTGAATATATAAGTATTTTACTGTGTATTTTTGTCATGTTGGAAGTGGCATTGGGCTTTTTTTGTTCTTTGTTTTATGCATCCGCCACGCTCAGTAGCTCTCCTTTTTGACACTTATATACATATATATTTTTGTGGGGGCTCAGGGGTTCCCACAATTAGCTTCTTGGGGTTCTTTGTGTTGTCTAAATCAAAATGTAAGAAACCTGTTAATAAAGACTGTTTTATATCTGACATATGCGATACAACACAGATAGTTAGCCAGAAATATTTAGACCAAGCAAGTTGACAGGTTTTATTTTTACACATTGAAGAACTAAAAGTATTCCCTTTGAAAGCGCGCACTCAACCTCTGGTTAACAAGGAAACTCAATATTTATTTTTACACACACACAAAAAATAAAAATCTGCCAGAATTGCAAATTTGGCAAAATAACAGTTATTACTCAAAGCAAAGTATTTGATCCAAATGCATTTCTCTGCATCATTTTCATGGAATATGCACTTTTTGAGCTTGATAAATGACTCCTTAAAGCAGAAATCTGTGCTGCTTAATTTTCTTATTGACAGTTTTTCCTGCATTTAACAAACTGCAGGATCCCCAGAGAAATAAAAGCAATACATAAAAAATAGAAATGGCAATGGGGTCTCCTAATAGAAAGCCACAGCATGAGTGGGAGATGACATCACAATTGCCTATTGGTCAGAGTTCCGTGGCTACCCACTGCAGCCATACTGTTCTATAGATTTATTTATCAGAAACTGGGTTGAACCCTGCAGTTGGGAACCCCACAGTTTAGCTCCTGGGAACCTCTCATATCAAACACAGTTTAAAAAAAAGGGGGGAAATTCTTCATTAGCTTTAGTATAAAAGTAACAAAGGGTTGTCTTAAAGATAACTACATTGTTACTAATCATATTATTTAGTGTGTACCATTTTGAGGGACACATTACATTTTTATAGTTTTACCCAGACTCAGTGTTTTTGAGGCTTTAGTTTATAAACCAGTGCTAGTAACTAGGATTTTTCTCTTTTGACTTGTTTTTATTAGGGAGGTGCGGATGGCTTGTGCAGGTGACAGACAACAGACCTGCAGTGAAATCTCATGGGCATGTCATCTTCTATGTTACATGGAATGCATGTCCTAGAGAGTGTGTGAAGAGCTGCCAACTGTATGATTTCTAGGAGAACATGGCGCCTACGAATAGATAGAAGGCGAAGAGTAAAATGAAAATAAACATCAGGTGCAGACATTGAAGATGTGTCCGAAAGTTTAATCTATTGTTTTTATATATCCATTAAAAGGGTTCATAGAATGTATAACAAAATATTACATAGTTACATAGTAGATGAGGTTGAAGAAATACATGACCATCAAATTTTACCTATGCTAAATTTAGACAACAGATACTTATCCTATATTTATATATTTATATTATTATATTTATATTTACAGTATTTTGATCCAGAGGAAGGCAAACAAAAAAAACCCAGTGAAACCTTATTCAATGAGGTCTCATAAAAGGGACAAAAAAATTCTTTCCTGATTCAAAATAATGGCAATCAGATTTCTCTGTGGTTCAAGATCCTTCCCATGTTTACTTATTTGGTATAGCAGGGATGTAGTTGAAAACAGGAGCACAGCCGAAATCCAGGAAAATCAAATGTTTCAGGGCAACTCCAGATTGAATAAAACATATTTATTGCAAAATCAGCTCAATAATGGTGGTGAAGAAACGCGCCTTGATAAAGTCCCCTTCGGACTAAATGCGTAGGTGCGTTTCTCCACCACCATTGTGAGCTGATTTTGCAATAAATATTTTGTATTCAATCTGGACTTGCCCTGGAACATTTGTTTTTCCTGCATTACGGCTGTGCTCTTGCTTTCAACTATATCTCTGGCTTCTATGCATGAGGACTGCACGCCCTGGAGTGACTGGCTTGTCCTGGATCATCACTAGCAGGTAATGGGCAACAGCCCAGTGATATTTACCTAAAACCAGTGTTTGTTATGCATTTGTTCATCTCATGGGAAGAAATATATTGGGGCCAATTATTGTGGTTGTCAGGTGGACACCATTAGGTCTACATCTCCCTTGGATTTCTTCTTACAGTATATGGATTCAGTTATCATGTACGTTCTAAACAGCACTCTGGATATTTATTGAGCTTGTTTCAAAAGAATAGAGCTTACATGTGTTGTGAGCACCATTTACCATTCATCTTTATTTGGTATATCCTTGTATACCTTTCCTTTTTAAAGAACAAACAAACCCTTTTTTTAAAACATATCTATTGTATCTGCCATCGCAGTCTTCAAGGGTAATGGATTACACATTTTAACTGCCCTTACTGCAAAGAATCCTCTCTTTTGTTGTTAGCAAAATCTCCTTTTCACCAACCATAATAAATTACCCGTGTCATTTGTACTGCCCATGGGATGAAGTTCTTTTGAATGCTCCTTTTATTGACCCTGAAAATATTTGTATATAATTATCATATCTCCTCTTTGACATCTCTTTTGTAATGTAAACAAATTTAAATTAGCTAGCCTCTAGTCATAAGTCAGATTTTCCATCCCCTTTATTAATTTGGCAGCTCTTCTCTGCACTTTCTCTAGTTCCATAATGTCTTTATTATGGAGTGGTGCCCAAAACTGTACTCCATATTCAAGATGTGGTCTTACCAATGCTTTATGCACTGGCATAATTATGGTTACTTCCCTTCCATCTATTCTCCGTTTAATGCAAGAGAAGATCTTATTTGTCTTTGCAGCTACTGGATTACTGTTCGCATTATTGCTAAGCCTGCTGTCTACAAGCCCTCCTCAATCCTCCATCAAGGATTCATCTAGTTTTCCCCATTTAATTTTGAAGTCGCCTGATATTCTTGTTTGACAAATGGATGCCCTTACATTTGTGTATTAAACCTCAACTTTCATTTACCTGTCCACGTTTCCAATCTATCCAAGTCCTTCCTTTCCTTTACATATGGAACTCTAATCAGATGAGGATCAATATCCATAGAGGGAATCTCCAGCAGCCCTGCTGTCCGGATCCAGTCCACCTTCTATTCTCTGCCTCAGTATATCCAATCTCCTGTGTGTTCAATCAATGCAGTGGAGAAATTCCTGTTACCGTATATAGTTTCTACTATGATGTGTTTTCGTTGTATTTTGTGTCTGTGCTTTATGTGTGTCCCCCCCAACCCTCCTTCCTCTACAATCTGGACTTTATGTTCTGACTCTTGGAGTGAGAGAGTGGACTTTAGCTGCATGGAGTACCAGAATAAGTAATCCTTTTTCATTTACTGGGGTATATTGCTTATGTAGCGCTGTTTCCCCCACCCTCAGGGAGATGAGACTACTCCTGTTAGCTCACAGGAGGCCTGAACCTCCACTGCTGGGAGCCTGGGGTGAATCTGGTTTGTTCCGGAGACAGCGCCTCCACCTGTGAAAGATCCTGGCAGCGTAGCCCCTTCACAGGACCCAATACAATGAGCACCCACACGGGTATAATATAACAGGTTTACTGAACTCAGCTCTAATACCCACACAGTATGCATAACAAGTAGGTCGCGCATGGCCTTACCCCCACACAGTATCCCACTAACACCACCTTATCCACACCCTGGTGGGGTTTCCCCCCAATGTACTGAGGTGCCCATGGCACCTAAACACCCAGTGTCCACAGGAGCCACAACCCACCCCAAGTGTGTGTGACACTGCTGCCCACAGTAAGAGTATTAACTGTTTGTGCACTTGTTGTCTGTGGTTCCTGCCGGGTGCTCCAGCACCCGGTATCGCCAACTGAAGAAAGGGTCCGTTCGGTCCCACGCCATCAGTCCACAGTCCGCAAGTACTGCATGGCGTTGCTGTGTCCCTGACACTATAGGCTCTAATTGGGGCAGTGTTCCTATCTAAGGGGCCTGTCCCTGAAGAAGCCACAATCTATTTGGCTCTCAGGGCCTACCTTGGGCCTAAGGGGCAAGCTAGGCCTAGTCCAGGGAAGCACAGCTCCCTGGACACTACTCTCTGCTTTTGCTCCCTCTTCCGACTGAGCATGCCAAATGTATCTATCTGGGAGCAGGAGATATCTGCAACTCTATTGGCTGATGCACGCCATGTGTCCTATGTCCCAGAGGCTCATGGGACATGTAGTCCCTGCGTAGAGCTTTTCCCTATTTGCCGCTGCTTGCACTATCCAATGCACATGTGAAAAGCTCCTATAATGGCCGGCGCAACTTGGAGCATCTCTGCACATGCGCAAGACATACTGCGCATGCGTGACTGTGGCCAAGATGGTGGCTCCCTGCAACGAGAGCCAACCGTGGCGACCCGCTTGCCACCCACACACCCACCAGTACTCGCCCCAGCCTCTTCTGCCAGCCGCAGCCACAACAGGAGGTAAGGGGACAAGGGGAACCTGGCTATACTTATGTGATTATTTGTTTTATCATTTCCTTGTATGTACAATATATGTAACATATATTTTAAAAATAATGGATCTACAGTATGTCAGTATTTATTAGTGATAGTCCACAAAATGTGCCTGAAGTGAATATTCATGGGTTTGGGGATCAACATTTTGTGGATCTCCAGTGGTCCAGAAATTGTAGCAGTACATTGTATGCTTCCAAGGCACACTCAGATCGCTGGAAAGTAATACGTGGATGATATCACTCAAGGACTATCAGTGTTTGGCGAAGATTTATTGTACTTTGACAGAAAGGGAGCACAATCATAATTTTGTACAAAATAATGTATGATTACGAGTAAATAATAAAACCGTAATCCTTCCTTATCAAGGACTTACCCTGATAACATATCCAAAAGTTTGGTCTTGTGGTTTATAAGTACCAAATTTTCTATTACAGTAAGCCTTATTATGGATACTCATACATTATACATTACTTGCTGTGATATAATGTTTTGAGGTAATAAAGGATAATTAAAGAGTACTGTACTTTGGTCATCAGATTTGAAAAAGATAACTATGTACTGTACAACTACAGTATGAGAATATCTCTGAATATTTTTTTGTGAGCAATATCATGCTATAATTATTAAGATTTAAGGATGTTCTGGTTAACATCACATTCTGTAAATAATCAGTATGCAGCCTTGACATTTAGAAGGAATATAATGTGACCTGTGTGTTACACATGAATAATTCTGATAGCAATGAGATATATATACTTAATTTTATCTAAAAATAGTAACCTCACCCGTATTATATAACAAAACCTGCTGAAAAATGAGCACTGTGGCATTGATCCTTGTGTTGGCTTCAGATCTATTTACATACATGTTGTACTTGAAACAGTAATTTCTTATAAAAGAGGCAATAAAAGTTTTGAAGTGTCTCCCTGAGATAAAACTATTTACAGGCAGCTGTTAATGTACATGTGTGGAAGGATGACTTGCACTTGCAACAATATTAGTGCCAGTTCCAAAGGAAGCTCTTGTTTTATCGTGATTACCTCATCCTGCTAAGATAATATGTTATATAAAGTGCAGAGGTAGGAATAGAGATGTAGGAAAGTGTCCCAAGGGATTTCTCAAACTTTTTTTTTTGCCATGCCTCTCACTTGAGCTCAAAAGCCCTATTTCCGGGTCTGAGCTGCGCAGACACCTCTAATTCTGACACCTCCAGCTACCTGTATGCTGAAATGATACCTACTGTATAAAAAATGGCTAGCGCACTGTTACATAATAGAGATTGATTGACTTTACGATTGATACTGGGCAGTAGGAGTTAACAACGACCCCGCAAATTCCCTTTTAGAAAAAAAATAGCTGTGCATAAGAAACGACGCAGAAAACATATGGAAAGAGACAAATATTACAATCATTTTATTTCTTTAATGGAAGAAATGATCATCGGGGGTTATGTTTATGTATGTATATATATATATATATATGTAGCCATGCATAATAATGACTGCATACATCTTCCCTGTTGGCAGTAAGTCCTGGTAAGTACAGGCATGCCAACAGTAGTTATGGAGGTTTTCCCCCACACCCTGGTGTGGTGCCCTGTGTAAGGAAGGGAGTGGCTGTATGCTCTGAGTCCCTGGATAGTGACATCAGAGATGCGCCTTCCCCCTGAGGTATAAAGGGGACAACACTGTCAGTTAGTGTTGTTGAAAGGTTGGCAGAGAAGCATCTGGTAGAATGTATCTTCCTGCATAAGGGATTGGAGGAATACTTTTGTGACCCTAGTGCTGTAACTAGCGGTAGCAGAGTGACCAATCAAGTCTGTCTAAGCCACACTGTGCCCAGGGACCTGGCGCAGTGGTGATCTCCCTAGGAGAAAGGAAATCCCACCTCAATACGGGAGGGCGTACCTGGCAAAGGGACAGCACGGAGAGATGTGCGGCTAGAGCCGGCAGCTGCATGGGGCAGTCTGCTACATCCAAGTCTATAATAAAGATGCCTTGTTCAAAGAAACCCCCACTGTGTGAGTGTGAGATTACTCAACAGTGGCAGTCACCACCGAGAAGGAGTTCCTCACCAGGACCATCTCCCTGCGGAAGCATAGATCCTGATGAGGTGGAGGCGCTGCACGTGAAGTAAGTTGGACTCGTAACCATTACCTCAGATACCTGTCCTGATGATATCCTCTAATAACACCAAGCGGGAGACTCAGGAGTCCTGTTACTTGCAGGTGCACCACCACACACGACCTTGTAATGGGGACCGGTTAGACCACACGGGCCAATGTGAGATTGGGTGGGTCAGACAAGGGGGGTCCAGCCGTTACAATTGGAGGCGCTGCTGAGATACCTGTTAACAGGACAGGCTTTTGCTAGGCACACATTAGGAAACAGGGAAAGTGTCTGCTGCCACTTTGTGCTGCGTGGGACGGAGCCAGGGGTAGTCGGGGAGATGCTGGAGGTGCATGCCGCAAAGACGCCTTGGGATCCGTTAGGGGTTAGTGAGTCTGGAGCAGGGGGCTATTGCTGTTCTAGTCGCCTTGAGGTAGCGCTAGCGGGGGACGCCTGAAGGGGTAAACTGGTAACTTAGGGCAGGAATTCTGGAAGGGTCCGCACTAGGCTAGCCAAAAGTAGGTCGACGCCCAAGGTACTGCATGGAAGAGCCAGAGTACTCTAGTCTCCATTCCAGATCACTTACCAAGGAGCACAGACTGGAGGAACGTGTTACAGTAGACACAGAAAGAGTGAGCCTAGCCTGAGGTAGTGCAAACACGAGTCAGATCTACGTTAGGTACACAAGGTGGTGCACAAGGCATGTTTATTGTACGGATGTGGTAGCTGCCCCGCAGAGTGGAGCTCCACGTACAGGAAATCGGTGTTCAACGATCAAGAGAGAACCATCAGAATGGAGGATCTGCATAGAGTAGAAGGTCCAGGATGCCGGGGAGAGAGAACCACAAGAATGGAGGATCTGCATAGAGCAGAAGGTCCAGGATTGCGGTCAGAGGAAGAACACGCATATGAACTGTGCGTGGACGAAGAACAAGCTACAGGAGAGACTCTTGTGTGTTTGCTCTGGAATGGCGTGAAAGCCGTGGCTGCGCCGTGTTTATCATGTTTTTGTTCTCGGGATGATACCCCTGAGAATAATGAGCATGACAGTGTGATCCGATGGGAGGAACGAAATGGACTTTGTTATACCCCAATTAACAAACAGCCAGACGCTGCCTTCAATGGGAAAAAGGACAATACTTACCAAGATGGCGGTTCCCGCGTTCCCGGGACACCGCGTGGGCATGCTGCAGAAAGTCTTGCAACTTTGCAGTTTGCTAATTGTTGGCCAGGATTGGCACCAACGAGAAAACTCCACCCCGATGGGGAGTTTGGCGCAAAAGCTGGAGCCGCGCCCTCATGGACTATGACTCACTCCGCACCTGTGCTGGGTCAGCCTACAAGTCTACGAGACATCCCCCTAGTTTCAACCAGGGGGAGTGGTTTGCGGTTCCACCAGATGTCGACAGAGAAAGTGGGAGGAGGGGTTGCTACATCAGCCCATGCCTTTCAGTTGCGAAGAGCCATTGACCAGTATAGACCTCTGAGACGAGTGCCTCCGCTGGTAAAGATGGCTGAAGCTGCTGATAAAGTGGACCAGAGTCCGGTAATCTCCACTCACCCCTATTCGGCTCCAGGAGGCTTCCTGGTTATCCGTGTGGAGGGTGTGGAGACTGTGGCGTGTCTTTGCCTGCAGTGCAGACTGCCGGGCGGAGCCGTGGGCAGCGAGGCTCGATGCCCCCACTGTGGACTGCAGTACATGTGGCCCATGACCACGTTTGTACCGGTGCAAGCTGTGGGAGTGACCGGAAATATCCCGATGCCGATAGAGGAGCAGCCGGGAGCCCTCTGGAACAAGAGTGCAAGTCCCGCGGAGTCGGAGTCAGGTCTGGTGCTTCCGACGGAGAAACCCAGCCATCGGAGAGGTGATCACCGAGGAGCCCATCGCCGGTCTCCTACTGGGATGCCTCGGCCGAATTGCAAGCTAGAATCCTCGGATGAGGAGTGTGCTAGGCTGTCGAGTAAGACAGTCATAAGAAGAGACTGTCATACCATTGGTACGCCATGGAGGGATGCCATTCCTCGTGGTGTGGAGACACGGAGTCGAGTGTCTCCAGTACCGCGACCACCCGATCGCCGGAGTCCCACTGCCGTGGTGACTAGTGGATCGGACGGAGGTCGATCCATCCTGACCCTGCGAGGTACTAAGATGACACCGTGCCTGTCGCAGACCCAAGGGGTGGAGGAGCAGGAAGAGCGAGTCCAGAGCCAGACTGGATCGTGCAGCAGACGGGCGTTGCCGGATGTCCTCGTGGAGGAAGAGATCCCGATTGGGGATCCAACCCAAGATGGCGTCGCAGCACGTGCGTGTGCGGAGGTGGTTCCGGATGACCAGAGCGGCATCGAATGGGAGATGGTGGCGCCTCTGCGGTCGAGCAGTGGAAGACGATCTCCTACTACCAGGGGGAGCGGGCGTTCGAGTTGCAGAACAAGAAGCCCAGCTGCTGGAGACAAAAACGGACTTTGTGGCGACGTTAAGGCAGGTATCGCTGGAGAGCAGGTCGTAACCCTGTCAATGCCTTCTGTTCGGTCCCGTCCCCAAACCCCGTCCACTCCAAAGGTTAGCCCCAAGGCCCTAGCTAAAGCCCCTGTCCCCGTCGCTATTTTATTTGGGTCCAGTTCCAGCTTAGGGTTGTCCGGGGAGTCACGGGGTCCTTCCGATGATCGGACTGGAAGCCTGGACTTGGGAACTTCGGATGATGGGTCGGAGGGAGGAGGGAGGATGTCCCGACAAGTGTCGGTATCCAGTGATTGCCCTAGTGTGCTAAGCATTACAGTTAGAAACACCTCACAGTATAAAGGAGTTGTCGAGCGATCTGAGGGTACATCCGGGGTATCTTCTGGTGGGCCTGATGAGGAGTCCATAGAGGAGTCTATAGACCCTAGCTCCGAAGAACGGAAGGAGACTAGGTGCATACATCTTCCCTGTTGGCAGTAAGTCCTGGTAAGTACAGGCATGCCAACAGTAGTTATGGAGGTTTTCCCCCACACCCTGGTGTGGTGCCCTGTGTAAGGAAGGGAGTGGCTGTATGCTCTGAGTCCCTGGATAGTGACATCAGAGATGCACCTGCCCCCTGAGGTATAAAGGGCACAACACTGTCAGTTAGTGTTGTTGAAAGGTTGGCAGAGAAGCATCTGGTAGAATGTATCTTCCTGCATAAGGGATTGGAGGAATACTTTTGTGACCCTAGTGCTGTAACTAGCGTTAGCAGAGTGACCAATCAAGTCTGTCTAAGCCACACTGTGTCCAGGGACCTGGCGCAATGGTGATCTCCCTAGGAGAAAGGGAATCCCACCTCAATACGGGAGGGCGTACCTGGCAAAGGGACAGCACGGAGAGATGTGCGGCTAGAGCCGGCAGCTGCATGGGGCAGTCTGCTACATCCAAGTCTATAATAAAGATGCCTTGTTCAAAGAAACCCCCACTGTGTGAGTGTGAGATTACTCAACAGTGGCAGTCACCACCGAGAAGGAGTTCCTCACCAGGACCATCTCCCTGCGGAAGCATAGATCCTGATGAGGTGGAGGCGCTGCACGTGAAGAAAGTTGGACTCGTAACCACTACCTCAGATACCTGTCCTGATGATATCCTCTAATAACACCAAGCGGGAGACTCAGGAGTCCTGTTACATGCAGGTGCACCACCACACACGACCTTGTAATGGGGACCGGTTAGACCACACGGGCCAATGTGAGATTGGGTGGGTCAGACAATTGGGTGGGTCAGACAAGGGGGGTTTATATATATAAACCATAATACTGAGTTAAGTTATGGTGAGTAAAAAAAGTGATAAAAACCCTCCACAGGAAAGCAAATATGCAAATATAACTGTATGCTCATCTGCATGTCTTAGGCAGGTCTGTAACCCCGCCTTTCCCCATTATCACCCAGCATACAGCACTTCCACTGCAGCAAGGGATTCTGGGAAATGACATGCAAATGAGCACACAGTGTCACTTTTTGCCTCAATAACCATTTTTAACATGGTTCCCTATAGGCTTAAGCTTGCTGCATGGTCTGGGTATGCACCTTAACCCTGGCTGTGCTCAAAGCTGTGACGGGGTTGCAGACCTGCCTAAGACATGCAGATGAGCATACAGTTATATTTGCATATTTGCTTTCCTGTGGAGGGTTTTTGTCACTTTTTTTACTCACCATAACTTAACTCAGTATTATGGTTTAGCCTATCCCATAGCCTCTCTTGCATTCCCAGTAAAATCAACCCCACACTGATGAGACCCATCAAGGTCGAAACGGCTGTGTAGCTGAGACTGTGCCCCCTTGGCCTTGAGTCATCGTTCCGGAAGGGACTTAAGACTCATGCTGCTATTAGGGGGGTACGCCATCTCAGGCAGCGGGAGGTGATCAAGAGCGGACAAGGAGAGAGAGAGATGGTGAAGGGCCGGCGCCTTGGCCTTGGGGGATCGTCCTGATGGACTAAACCCCCTCGCTGCTTTTGGGGTGCCGCACCAGATCCTTGACGGTCGGACAGATGGAGCATGACAGCTTGAGCGCAGGAGGCGGTCAGGAGCGGACAAGCACGTGAGCAGGAGAGAGAGAGAGTGACGGGCTGACGCCTTTGCCTGGGGGGATCGCCATAATAGGCTTAACCCCCCTGCTGCTATTAGGGCGTCGCACCGAAGCTCAGGATGACGAGGACAAAGACGTCGGCGATGGAGAACCGAAAGCAGACCATCAGATTCCTGGTGGTTGAGGCGGAGAGAGCCCGGGTGAGACTCCAGTATATCGTGGAGGAGATCTTGATTGACCTGGTGGAGATGAAGATTGCACAAGTCTACTGTCTGCAGGACTTCCAGGAAGAGGGAATTTTTGATGTGACCTTCCGCAAGGAGGAGGACTGCTTGAGTGCATATGAGAGATGCAAGAAAAACGCGAGTGACCAGAGGATGAAGGGGATCAGTGTTATCCCAAGTTTTTTGTTGGAGGAAAGAAGCATAATTGTGCATATGTATGATCCTTTTGTGAAAAAGGAGGCGATAGCCTTGTTTTTGAGACATTATTGTGCAACTGTAAGAGATGGTGAAGAACTTTTGAATTGCTATGGGATATTTAATGGCAAGCGGGAATTTCACGTACGTCTAAGACCGGACCCAGCATGTGCAGGGAGAGTGATGCACCCCCCTGCTGTTTTCAAGGTGGGTGGGAAAAAAGGCTTTTTGGAATATTGGGGCCAACCCAAGAGATGTAAGAACTGTCAACAATATGGACATTTGGAAGAGAGATGTGGGGAGGTGGGAATGGTGTGTCACAACTGTGGTAAAGAGGGTCACGTAGCTGCAAAATGCAGAGTACAAAAGAAATGTGACTTTTGCTATGAGTCTGGACATTTGGCGAGAAAGTGTTTAAAGAAGAGTGAGATTTGGTGCACAAAAAGGACAAGTACAATGTCATCAATTGTGGGTAATCGTGCTAGACAAGTGACGAGACAGAGTCCGGAAAAGACTAATGTACAGGTGCAGAATAGTGAGAAAGGTCAGCTCAGAGGTTATGTCAGTGAGGATGGAAAGGGAAAAGAAGGGGAAAGTGAGAAGGAAGATAAGGATGAAGGAAAGGGGGACAGTATAGGAGAGGAGGATAAGGATGAAGGAAAGGGGGACAGTATAGAGGAGGAAGGGGAAAGTGAGAAGGAAGAAGAGGAGATTAGAAGTGAGAGAGAAAAAGAGGAGTTTTTTTGGGAATGGTTATACGGTAAGGGTGGTATTTTAGAAGACCGAGAAGATGATGATTGGTAAATTAAATATGCAAATAAGGTGGCTTTTGAGGGGAGGAGGAAGAAAGAAGAGGAGAGGAGGAAGGGAAAAAAATAGAAATGTAAATGGTAGGTTTTTGAAATGGAAAGAATGTATGATAACTGATGGAATAATGATGGTTTTTTTGATGTGTCTAGTGGGGTAGGGAAAAAATAGAAATATAAACGAAATGGAAGGAATGTAAATAGAATTATATAATGTAGGGTTTTTTTTGTAAAGCATGGGGTGGTTTTTTGTTGGAAGTAGAATGTATTTTGAAGGTTCTTGTGAAGTAACTGAGATTATTTTTGTATTGGAGAATTATGAAAGAATAATTTTTAATTTTGCTTGTAAAGTTATTATTGATTGAAAAGTTTTATTATTTACTGTTTGTAAATATGTGAATGTGAATAAACATTTAAAAAAAAAAAAAAAAAAAAAGGTTGAAACAGCTGTCTGTGGGTGGTTTTCTGGGTATGCACCTTAACCCTGGCTGTGCTCAAAGCTGTGACCATGCAGCAAGCTTAAGCCTATAGGGAACCATGTTAAAAATGGTTATTGAGGCAAAAAGTGACACTGTGTGCTCATTTGCATGTCATTTCCCAGAATCCCTTGCTGCAGTGGAAGTGCTGTATGCTGGGTGATAATGGGGAAAGGCGGGGTTGCAGACCTGCCTAAGACATGCAGATGAGCACACAGTTATATTTGCATATATATACATACATAACGCCCCTGAGGAAGGTCCTATACAGGACCGAAACGTTGGACTTATTTGTGCCTGCTTTATGTTTCTAATACAATTTTTTGCATTATCCTTTGAGTGCTGTTCTTGTCTCCTGGTGGGACATCTGGTTCACTATTGTTCTCTATTGAACCTGCCTAACAGACACCTTGGAAGTGCCTGCTGCTGTTTCTTCTATTATATATATATATATATATATATATATTTCTATTTAATTACTGGTGTTCTGCTATTGCCTTTAATAGGAAATTCACCTACCGTATATTATGTTGCCAGTATTTGTTGTAATAATAGGGAGTGAAGGGGGGAAAAGGGTGGTAAGCTCTAGCTACTGTCTGTGATATGGTGCCAGGGGTGAGAGGATCATTGAACGTACAAAATACCTGCCTAAACAAGTAAGAGAACCCCTTTTCAACAAGCACTCATATTGGGATTGGTACAAGAAAGTTAATTAAAAATACCTTTATTAGTGTATATGGGTAAAATAAGTGAAATACATAAACACTCAACACAATTAAAATAAGTATTAAACTAAATGTCTCTAAGTCTGAATCGTAGACTACTAGAGGTTGGTATTGAAGGAATATGATGTATCTGGCACCATGTGCAATAAAGAGTTTTAATATCGCAGTGTGAATTGGATGGGGTGCCTCAGTGTGATGTGTGTATTGTAGTTGAAAGGGTCTGGTGTGTGTTACATAAGTAGATGTGTCAATCATACCGCTTTCAAATCACATCTTATTAATATGTGGTTCAATGGTAATCTGTAATATGTAATATAGAGTTAAAGAGACCACCAAAGGGTTAATATATATCCTTCAATGCAGCGCTTGATAAGTTAAAATGACAAAGAAAAAGGCTACTATGTAGCTAGGGGTGGTGAGGCTATATTGTGGGAGCTATTACTGTGTATCAATATTATAGTTGATTCCCCCTGGTCAGTAATTTTTCAAGGTTATAATAGCCTCACAAGTGTTCAAACCAAATTAATGTAGTGAATAGATAAATACATAATGAAATGAATCACTGCTCGTATCCCCTGTGAAGGTGGCAAGTGTGTGTCTGAATAGGCTTGCTGGTATACAGATAGAAAAAAACTGGCCAGTTGCAAACGGTTTACTTCAGCTGCCTATAGGACAAGAAGCACTCTATTTCTGCAGGCTTATGTGGATGGTTTCACATTTATTCTTATAGGGCGAGTACGCCCTGTCTGCTGCGTATAGACACTAAGATATTATAAAGAAATGGTGCCCTGCAGCCGCTCGGTAAAGTACCCTCTACAATACAAGGGTACTATTTGGGGCTGCTATCTCGGAGCGTTGTGTTCTCTGCTCACGAGTGGCGACATTTGTTGAGTTTCCGCCCGGCATGGTGTATTAATAAACACCGCTGTGAGTGAAGTTGCCGGGTGGAGCTCGGAGTGAAGCTGCGGCTATTATCCGCGCTCTCTAGACAGACGTCGCCGCACCAATACACGTGCTGACGTCACAGAGGACCGCCCACCGACGTACGTTTCGCGTCACACTGACGCTTTCTCAAGGTGGGTAACTCATGCTAACTGTAGAGTGTAGATGTATATCACAAGTAGATTGGGACTAGTGACAGCCTACAGCTTGCAATAGTATACAGAATTCAGATTTTCCTTCTGTTAACAACTAAACATTATACATGTATACATCTACACTCTACAGTTAGCATGAGTTACCCAGCTTGAACTCTTATAACATCATCATGTGTGTTAAAGAGTATTATCACCATTCACTTACCTTAGTCAAAAGGGTTCTTTTTTGAACATGGTTTCACCCATAGCCAGCCATCATAACTAAATAAACAGTCTATACAGCAATAAACATCAACACAAACCATTGTTTTTATTAAATTGATATATTTACCCAAGTGCGATCGTTACTATAGCAACGCTTGGCTATTTAAACTGAGGGCAAACGTAGAGGCGGGGCCAACTTGAGAAAGCGTCAGTGTGACGCGAAACGTACGTCGGTGGGCGGTCCTCTGTGACGTCAGCACGTGTATTGGTGCGGCGACGTCTGTCTAGAGAGCGCGGATAATAGCCGCAGCTTCACTCCGAGCTCCACCCGGCAACTTCACTCACAGCGGTGTTTATTAATACACCATGCCGGGCGGAAACTCAACAAATGTCGCCACTCGTGAGCAGAGAATAAACGCTCCGAGATAGCAGCCCCAAATAGTACCCTTGTATTGTAGAGGGTACTTTACCGAGCGGCTGCAGGGCACCATTTCTTTATAATATCTTAGTGTCTATACGCAGCAGACAGGGCGTACTCGCCCTATAAGAATAAATGTGAAACCATCCACATAAGCCTGCAGAAATAGAGTGCTTCTTGTCCTATAGGCAGCTGAAGTAAACCGTTTGCAACTGGCCAGTTTTTTTCTATCTGTATACCAGCAAGCCTATTCAGACACACACTTGCCACCTTCACAGGGGATACGAGCAGTGATTCATTTCATTATGTATTTATCTATTCACTACATTAATTTGGTTTGAACACTTGTGAGGCTATTATAACCTTGAAAAATTACTGACCAGGGGGAATCAACTATAATATTGATACACAGTAATAGCTCCCACAATATAGCCTCACCACCCCTAGCTACATAGTAGCCTTTTTCTTTGTCATTTTAACTTATCAAGCGCTGCATTGAAGGATATATATTAACCCTTTGGTGGTCTCTTTAACTCTATATTACATATTACAGATTACCATTGAACCACATATTAATCAGATGTGATTTGAAAGCGGTGTGATTGACACCTCTACTTATGTAACACACACCAGACCCTTTCAACTACAATACACACATCACACTGAGGCACCCCATCCAATTCACACTGCGATATTAAAACTCTTTATTGCACATGGTGCCAGATACATCATATTCCTTCAATACCAATCTCTAGTAGTCTACGATTCAGACTTAGAGACATTTAGTTTAATACTTATTTTAATTGTGTTGAGTGTTTATGTATTTCACTTATTTTACCCATATACACTAATAAAGGTATTTTTAATTAACTTTCTTGTACCAATCCCAATATGAGTGCTTGTTGAAAAGGGGTTCTCTTACTTGTTTAGGCAGGTATTTTGTACGTTCAGTATTTGTTGTAGCATTAACATAGTTTTAAAACAAGCTTCTATGCCATTACGCCAGTTATGTTAAACAGGTAGGAACTTAAGCTTTGGATGCTGTCAACTGCACAAATGATCAAAAATACTTCATTGTTTTTTGTTGCAAGTTAGAATGTTTTATTTCATGTTTGCTATTAAGCTGTTAAAGGTGCAAAGCGATGAGCCTCTTCAGCAATTCTCACATTACACAGAATGAAGCATTTGATTGGGTACTGGGAGTAAAGGTGAAATTGGAGAGGGGGAAGCAGAAGATTTATGAGGTGTGGGGAAATGTTTATTCTCTTTTGCAGACCTCAGGTGCCACAAAAGGCTTTCACTGTAAGGCCGCGCTTATAGTGCGTGTGACGGCGACGCAACGGATGACGTCACCCGTTGCCGTCGCCACTAGCGAAAGTTGTATTTCGCTTTCCGGCGACCAGGTCTTTGATTGGTTTCAGAGGCTGTCACATGTGGCGACACCCTCTGAAAAATCAAATTTGACCGGCTTCAAGAATTTGCGCTGCCAGTGTCGCTCCCGTCGCGTCGCGCTTACTATAAGCGCACGTGACGGGGGCAATAAATTTGTTATGCCGCAACGTCGCGTCGCCAGCACTATAAGTGCAGCCTAGCACACAGGAAGTTGAGGAGCTTCAGTATTAATGTTACCAATGCAAAATTAAACTCGGTATTTGCACACGAAAAAAAACTAGATGGGATTGACTTGGTGGGATTTGGGTCTGATCCACTGACAAAAAAAAACGATTGATGTGAAGCAAATAATTGCAAAGCACTCCAGCTGCAAACTATATCCATACGGTGGACTGCAAGCTATATATCGTGGCCGTAAATCTTGCACAATATACTTCATTTTCATCATATATAAATGAAGAGCAGATACGGTATGTGATGCTAGAAACAAGACACATGCTGGTTCTCAGCAGGAAAAGGCTGTCCCTGGGAGGAGGGCTTCTTAATCTTTATTCTTGTAAAGTAATATGTGGATGATATCACTCAAGGACTATCAGTGTTTGGCGAAGATTTATTGTACTGTACTGTGCCTTATGTTCTGGACTTAGGGAGTTACAGGGATGAGTAACTGATAAGGAATGTATTACATATAGCTTATAAAACCAATGACCCTTACATCACTTCAAGTATTAGAAGATAACATCTTACAGTCAAAGTGCATAGACTATAGGGGGGTGCATCAATCTCCCAATATGTGTCTCGAGGAACAGCCAAATTAAAAAAAAATTAAAAGATTAACCGTCGTTCTTCATCAAGAATCAGAAACGTGTTGATAAAAGTTTATGCATTTGGTTCAAATTGTTAGCCAGAGGCATTTACTCTGTCAGAGTTGGGACATGGACCGTATCAGACTTTGAGTCACACAATTACTGCCTCATATAAGTACTCCCACCCCAAGTGTACCAACGTAACACCTCTTATTCATACGCTCCAAATTATTTATGGATGCAAAGCACTGTGATACTGTACATTGATGCAGGGCTGCCGAATAGCTTTCCTGGGGCCAAGGATTACAGTTTCCACCGCCTCCCACCCCACCCCCATGTCAGCAGCCTTGCGAGCACCCACTCCCCCCCTATATGTCTTTCTCACTTCTCTCACTCTCCCCCTTCTCTCCCACTCTTCTCCCCTCTCTCATCTTCACCCCCTCTCTCCTTCCCCCATCTCTTACACCCCCTCTCACTCCCTCCACACCTCCGATGAAACTCCCCTTCTCACTCAATCACCACTCACTCTCCCCCTCTTCTCACTCAACCCCCTCCTCTCTCACTAATCTACTCCTCAATCCTCCCTACTCTCACCCCCATCCTCTCACTCACCTCCTCTCTCACTCACCCTCACCCTCTCTCACTCACTCACCACTCTCCTCCTCTCACCCCTCTAAGAATTTTACCAGGAGGGGCTCTGGTCCCGTGGCAGATGGGAGCTGGGGCCCTGTGGGTGGATGCATACATTAGGCTCTACTTCCAGACGGGCCCAACTTCCAGTGCCGTCCTGGTGCACCGAGAGGTATTGGCATGAGACAGAGGGCCCTGCAGCTGAGGAAAGGTGGGGTCCATGGCACACGGAGGTGGAACTTGTTCCCAGGCCCGGAACATTTGTCCCAGCTCACCCCCCATCTGCGGCCCTGAATTAATGTGTGGTAAAAATACTTTTAATAGCATCAATATTGTGACCTTTCTGAGCTTCATACAGTACAACAGTCCCCCTGACTTTATCATTATAAACCCGTTCAATAGTGCTTGTAGTTACACAAACGGAAGAACTTCAAGTCATGGCTTTTTTTCTGTAGTTTGTGGCACGCTTTTAAAACTGGTGTTCTGAAATAAACATACAGTATCATTGGGTTACGTGTTCTCTGAGCCATATTTGTCTTGGAGAAGTGTAGACCTGTTGAAGGCTGTGATACCTTTCAGGGGACCAACACGAGAGTTATTCATAGATGAGATTATACTTCACCCAGCTTTTGAAGCTGCCTGTGCCTCTGATTCAAATGTATTGTTACATATACAGGCTGAAGGAGCGGCTCAGTGAGAAAAGACACAGACTGATAACAATGACACCCAGTTTGAAGCAGGGGAACCTGGTTTAATTCCTGTGTGATCTTGGGCAAGTCACTTTATCTCCCTGTGCCTCAGGCACCAAAAACATAGTCTCGGCTCAAATGAATTTATAATCTGTGTCTGTAAAAATCCTGTGTGCTGCGTATTGCGCACTATATTCTAATTGTTCAGCCTTTTGAGTCCCATTGGAAGAAATGCCCTATATAAAATGAAGTAATAATAATAATAATAATAATATGTATTATCCATCTGTGAAGAACTTGTGTCCATAAAAGATACAAATCTACATGATGTTACATAATATATTGCTTTGAAGAAAATAAAGATGTAGCAATAAATAAAGCGACCTTGTTCGCTGTCACCATCTCCTTGTGCCTCTCTTATTGGGGGTGCCTCTCTTATTGGGGGTGCCTCTCTTATTGGGGGTGCCTCTCTTATTGGGGGTGCCTCTTATTGGGGTTCTTTGCATGATGCATGGATGTCCTTCATTTTTAAATGTACTTTTTTTCCTCACTGTGTATTAATGAAAAGGGTTCATTACTTCAATAGGGATCACTTTATATAAGAGAAACGGTCCCAATTTGAAATAAGTTTATGCTTTTTTAAAATGATAAACTTTGTACATTTTAAAGGTCAGCTGAAAACGTATTTGGAATAATAAATACAATTACTGCAGGACGGACTGCTGCTTTAAGCACCGAAGGTACTGTATATTATGAATCATCAAAGATTTACAATAGCGGCGCGGCCGGCTGTCATTAAGAATGTTATCAGAAGGATTTCCCAACCAGCGGTGTGTGCAATACAGCAGTAATTTAGGGTCATTAGAGTTTATGAGCTGATAGGAGAATCTAACAATAATATTACTAACGGCACCGTAAGTATAGGTTTGCAATGGCAAACAATTGGTACTTCACCTGCTGAGCAATATATAAGTGACTCCCTTTTTTTTCAGTAACCAAAGGTCAGTAAATACAATGCATAAACATGAGGGTTTGTAATATGGTATATGTGATCTCTGAACAAATGCAGCGTGGGCTATTGGCTATATAGGTAACAAAACATATCAGTGTATTAATTTGCAATATGAGCCAATACCTAACATCTCTTTAGTTTTCCCAACTGTAGTGATACATTTATATTCACCGCTATACAGTATATTGTATGTTCAGTGTACACAATGCAACGTGCCATGTGCGCTGCAAATAACGTAAAATATTACATCCGCCTAAAAGAGGACAGGGAATTTTTCAAGGACAAGGAACTTTCCTACAGATCACGATCTGCTGATCAGAATACAGTGCATATAGTAGATTTAACAAAAATGATAGATATGAAACAGCACTCCTAGTAGAATAACCACTATGATACATGGAGGGTAGTGTAACGGGAGCAATTAATGGAACCCTATTTCCATCAATTGATAGAACAAAAACAGGGGATGTTGCAGCACTCAATGATGGGAGACATGAGCAGGGACACATTTTTGTCTTAATTTTTTATTTCCTATTTTGGTGTTTTTGTTAACTACCCTTGCTCATGTCTGCATTTCGGTTTGACATCGTGGTTATATACATGCTGCATTGATTTATTTACCTTATTTGAACTAGTTACAGTACATCTATTTTGACGGATTCTGGTCATACTTTTTTCTTTTTGATGCTGGGACCTTCCCCTGATTTTGATATAGTAGATTTTAGATTTGATGAAAGTTCCAAAGTTCATGAAGGTATCACATCAACGTAGAGAATGAGAAGAATGTGTAACATTTTCTTTTTAAGCTAATGTGTTTTGACTATTAGACATTTTAAAGTATATAGTACATTCGTGGAACCATAAAGAAAGAGCCGAGTGACAGACCAAAGACCCCATTAATTAATTATTAAATGGTTGAGTGTGACCCATGAATTAATTATTAAATGATTGAGTGTGACTCAAGCTGATCTATCACTAAATACTTCCACAGATCAGGAAACAAGCCAGGGCTTGCTGTGGCCAGATGACATGGATTCTTACAATTTATGACCCCTATTATGCAAACATTATGGGCTTTTTCAATCAGATGAACCTTTTTCTTCCCCAGGGAATGTGAATGAGGCAGAACTTCATAGGCTCATGACAAATCTCTTAGCCTTGGAACAGCTGGTGAGGCCTGTGCAGGTCACCAAGAAATGACGAGGGATAATATATCCCACATCCCCTATTTTGAAATCGGGATCTTTCAGCAGTCTCCTTCAAAATGATACAACCCAGACTGGGTTTGCAAAACCTAAGCACCAGAATATTTATTAATCAAATAATAATATTATTAATAATATGTTCGGTGTGGTAAAACCTTTCTGATGGATTTCCTGTCTTTTGAGCAAATGTAGACTAATGTGAAAATACCGGAATCACTAGAGTGCCTTAATTATTAGCCAGAGCATGATTAAAAAGATTAGAATATCTCAGGTGTAACAACAAAGATCATGAAAAGTGAGCGACAAAAGGATTGATACATCTGTTAATGTCAGAACATGGTACGTACCATAGAATCACTTTGGTACGTTAGTTATTCTTTACTACAAGTTTTCAGATATTAGACGTTATTTTAAGTCACATCTAACAGCTTGCTGCAACAAGTCTACAAAATACACAGATTCCCAACAAGCTCTGAGAAACCCCAACCATTACCACATAATATATAAGCATATGTGTCAAAAGGAGTGCTAGTGGGCTAGCCTGTAATTATACAGGTAAATAAGAATTTTAACCCAGGTGAGTGTTAGGACCTGCTACGGTCATGCCTTGTAAGTGGCAGCAGGCTTAAGACGCTTTGGCCAAAGGGTTAAACTAAACGACCCTTTTACAAGAGATATATAGGTATTGCACTGTGTATTTTTGTCACATTAGAAGTAGCTTTGGGCATCTTTGTTTATTTTTGGTGCAATAAGTCTAGCCACAGGGGTGTATAGAATTTTTGGGGTGCTTCATCAGCTTTTAGTCAATACTTCATATTTTCCACATAGTGAGCAGGTTCTAATGTTTGGTTACTGACAAGCAAAAGTCTAAAATTGTTCAATTTTTAGCCCTGCTTTGGTGATCTCGAGAAAGACAGATGTGTGGTGAGGGCTTCTCGTATTAGTGTCAGCATACTGCACAGTACAGTCTGCAGGGAATCGCTGATAAAAATATCCCCTTCCTCCCTTTGTTTTTAATCTGGATGGCTGGTCTGTTAACCACATTAAATCACACTCTGAGCCAGGAGAGTAAGAAAGCTCCGAAGAGCTCTTCCAAATGAGACTCCTTACCTTATTCTGCGGGAGGTGCCTTCAACAAATTACTAATGCAGCAAAGGCATGGCTTAGGCAATAAAAGAGCTATTAAAATGTATGGCCACTGATGTGTAATGTAGCCGCTCAAAGCAATATCACCTCATAACATAAAATAACAAAAATATAACAGCTCATGGAATGCATTGAATAAATACTTTAGATCTTTTACTAACTAAAAAAACGAAATTCTGAATAATTCAAGTGAAATCCTTCAATTCTTTTATATACAGTATGTGACGTTATCATGTAAAAAAGGGCTGTATCTGAATTGTTAATGCATTAGAAATGTTATTGAATACTTTTGACTAAGTGCACTAAATATAGTCCATTCCACTAGGGAGAAAGGTCGACTGACTGAGAAGCAGAAAGAAGAAGGATTTATAGCAGTGACAGGAAGGGTCAGTACTATTCACAAAAATGTAATTTATGTCAAAGTATTTTTAACTTAAAGGTGCCATTCCATATACAGTAGTACCAATTTAGCTAATTACAGTTCCCAACTAAATAAGTGTAATCATGGTGATTTACTCTATTTTTGTAAATTCAAACAATTAAAAGCATTTTACAATATTTTTGAATGTTAGATTGTTCACATATTATGTGGTAGTCATATTTACTAAGTGGTGCTACTCCTTATAATTCTTTCAGCTATTCCCTTTTGTGTGATGCATCTGTGCGTTTCTCGGTCTCCTTTTCATATGTAGGGGCCTATGCAGAAAGCTCCGATAAGTACGTTTTCGCCAGCTTCTTGCCAAAAATGCATGTACTGTAGCGATTCAGTAAGCAGCGAGAAGCTGGCGAGAATCTAAAAAATCTGTGGGTTTTTTTGGCGAGATTTTTTTTTTTGCCAAACGTGTGGCGGGAAGCCCTTTCTCGCCACTGATCGCTAGCTTCTCAAACTCGTGGTATTCTAGGAGCCCCGATCAGCATCTCGCAGCTATTAGCCACTCAAAAATTGAGCATTTCTCTCCAAAACGCCTCGCCAAAAAAAGTTGACAAGAAAGTGGGGAAAAGCTGCCGATGATCGACGAGAAGTGCTGAGACTTGACTTAGAAAAAAATGCATGTTTCCTTCTTCGGATTGATGCCGTGGGTCTCCGGAGCTGATACCCATTAATATCAGCACCGTAGACCCCCGGAATGCATCAGATGCAGGAAAAATGCATTTACAGGCCACTTCATTACCTTAGCGGCTAACTTCTAAGGCAATGAAGGGGTTAACCACCCGTGCCAGGCTTATTGTGGATAGCGGGGGTGGGTGAAGGGGGTATTTGGCCCTTGGTGGGTGTTTAGGCCATGCGGGGGGACTGCGGGTGGACATAACCCCTTCATTACCTTAGCGGATCCCGCCAGGGGAGCCCTTCTCGCAGGGCAGATCGTCTCGCTACTGGAAACTCGCCATGTTTGCTCAGGTTGCTCTCGCAGGTATTCGGGCCTTTCTGCATACCGTGAGAGCAAATCGGCAAAAACATGGTGAGTTCAAACCCCTGCCGATAATTTTTTTCTGAGCTTTCTGCATAGGCCCCTAAGTGTTCTAAGCATGGCCTTAATGTCACTATGATGAGTGGCCAAACTAGGCCATGGTGCAGAAACCTGGAGGCTGACAAACAGTTGGAATTTAAAAAATATATATCAAATGTAGCCATGTCCCCTCTGGCTCCCCGGTTTTCCCTTTATCCCTCATTCAACCTCGTGCAGGTAGGGGATGCTACAGGGGCGAGTGCATCACCGGGGGCTCCCGGCGACATCAGCAACAGGGCGCTGCCATCTAGTGCGTGTTCACGCATGCGCAGGAGTTCACGCACGCGCAGTGTAGCCCACGGAGTAGCGGCGGCCATTTTACGGTTGGCATGGGAGTTCGCGCATGTGCAGGGCCATGCGAAGAGGTGGGCAAAGCTAGCGGCGGCCATTACAGGTGAGCAGGAGCAGCTAGAGATAGTGGCGGCCATTACAGGGTTGCACAGGCGCTGCGGAGCAGGCGCACGTGGCCCTAATGTTAAAGAGCTCTACAAAGGACTACAACACCCAGCAGCCCCTGGGGAGTGCCCTATGATCCCTGTCAAATGCAGCCAGACAGCCAATAGGGCTTGCAGTTTCTCCTGCTGGGGAAAGATACATTGTTGTGTACAGACCATGCGAGTAAGTTTGTGCTGGGATATGGTAGTGGGAGGTAGTGTGTAGGGAGCATGTGGCTTTGTACTCAAGCCAGGTGACCTCCCTAGGCCCAAGCTAGGCCAAACTCCCCTTCAGTTTGTGGCTGCTCTAGGGAAGGCCCCAGCAGTTAGGGACTTTGCCCTGTTAGCAGTCAGCTTAGTCAGGGACACAGGTTGCCAGGTATGAGAGATAATACCGGACATGGGATAGAGCAGGGCTGCTGCTGCTAGGGGGCTGGGCAGCTTCTGATTGGTTGCTGCTGTGTAATTCAGCCAATCGGGAGGTGGCAGGAGCCTGGGGGGTGGGGCCAAAGAGCGGAGGAAAAGAATGCAGCAGAGAGGTGAGGCTGTGTCTGTGTCTCAGTGTGTGTGTGTCTCAGTGTATGTCTGTCTATCTGTGTCCTGTCTGTATATGTGTGTATCTGTCTATCTGTGTGTGTGTGTGTGTCTCAGTATGTGTCTGTCTATCTGTGTCCTGTCTATCTGTGTCCTGTCTGTATATGTGTGTCTGTATATGTGTGCCTGTCTATTTGTGTGTGTGTCTCAGTGTGTGTGTGTGTGTGTATCTGTGTGTGTGTGTGTGTCTGTGTATGTGTGTCTCAGTGTGTCTGTCTTTGTGTCTGTCTTTGTGTCTGTATCCTGTGTCCTGCCTGTATATGTGTGTGCCTCAGTGTGTGTGTGTGTGTGTGTTTGAGTGAGTGTGTGAGTGAGTGAATGTCTCAGTGTGTGTGTATATGTCTCATACAGTACTGGCAACTTTGTTTAATTGCTCACTCACCCTTACGTTTCTTTTACTATACTAACAGTCTTCCCATTTTCAAGATCTATGAAAAATAACCACCATTGTAAATTCTCAGAAAGGCTCCATAACTCAGCTCTCATCACAGCAGCATTGCAATCTCTGCAGCACCCTTACTTACAGATCATCCCCAAGAAGGCAGAGCAGGTTACTTATTCAATGGCATGATTCAATATGCAATTTAAAGCTGTATTTTGAAGTCTAAATTTGAAAGCTACTGTACTGATAATGACAGGGGGGGGGGGGGGGTGAGAGGATGAAAGATGAGGGTAACAGAGGATGCAGGGAGGGGGTGAGAGAGGATGAAGGGAGGGGGATGAGAGAGGATGAAGGGAGGGGGTGAGAGGACAAAGGGGGGTGAGAGGACAAGGGGGGTGAGAGGACAAGGGGGAGAGAGAGGAGCAGTAAGATCAGTATTGCTCGCCATGTACAGTATGACTGCAGGTCCCCGGCTCTGCTCGCTCTCCACCCGCCCGGCTCCCCGTCTCTGCTCGCTCTCCCCCCGCCCAACACCCCAGCTCCGCTCGCTCTCCATCCGCCCGGCACCCCGGCTCCGCTCGCTCTCCACCCGCCCGGCATCCCGGCTCACGTCACAACCGCTCACAGCCTAGCAGTGCAGCACTTCCAGTGCCTGCTGCTGCTAGTGAGCGTGTGGGAGGCTGGGAGCGACAGTGTAGGCAGGGCCCCGTGCACTGCTCTGCCCAGGGGCCCATAATGTCTTAAGATGGCCCTGGCTGTACTACCCCACGTGGGGGCCTGCCCTAGAGGAGTATGGGACATGTAGTCCCTTGCAGAGCTGTCCCCTAAGAAGCCCCGCCGCACATTACACTGCGCATGTGCGAAGCACTAAACTGTGCATGTGCGAGGACTAAGATGGCAGCCCCCTGCATACCGCGAAGCTCCGGCGGTATCTTATCCCTCTGCAGCCTTCCTCCCGCACCGGAGGTAAACGGTGAGCCTGGCTACATCGAATAAGACAGTGGTATTTATACTAGTCATATTATGTGCGCTTGTGAGATTTTCCAATACACACAAGTCAGGCCACGAAGAGGATAGAACATATTTATTTCTTTATCCCACACATGAGTTCTCAATAATACTAATATTGTTACGGCTATTACAGTATATATAAAAGGAGGGAAAGCGGCCTCAGAATGTAATCATTCTGGCATATACAACCAAGACTAAAACCACTAATTTCAACATGAGCCGCATCCTTTTGTATACACGCAAGTGCCAAGGACATTTTGTTTGTATGCAAATCATTACCTGCTCTTAGGAGAAACCATTCTTTGTATACAGTATGACTATACTGCATTGTTGCACTTTCTAGAGAAGGTACTTGGATAGTCTATTCCTAGGAGAGAATTGCATGCATTGGGAGCCAAGAAGGAATAATTGGCAGGATGAGGGAGCTCTCTTAGGTCATACCTCTGCGGTAGACAAGAGTTTGGAGCCTGGATGACATGTACATTTTTCCAACAGATTTCTTAAAGCCAGAAGCAGTGTTTATTTTTCAGTCATATCGTCCCTTCACTAAAGGGAGCCTAAATAAAGTATGGGAACATTGGAACAAATGGAGCACATTATACTGTATGGTTGTTTGTTCTTCCACACCAATCAAAAGAGAAGTACAGTTACATTAACCCTACTACTTTTGTATCTATCCACTACGTGCACAACATCTGTTATTGAAATCTAGGGAATCATAGCATATGGGTTAACATTGAACATGCCCCATTCTAAGATCCTAATGGCGCCATTCCTCTCATACCTATCCTCAGTAGATAGAAATATCCTGGGTCACCTTCATCGGCATCACCCAGAGTGTTAAAATATTCCAGCATCTAAATACTGGGCACCAGCTTTCTGCACGAGATATGACTGCAATCATATTCAGCTGATGAATGTATGTACAGTACACGGTAGGCAATGTGTATGTACAGTAAGCGAGAAAGAAAAGGCTTTGAATGTTAGGTATGATAAACATTTTTGTCCCAGGTTTGGCTAGACTAAAAAAAAAAAACCTGTTATTACCGGCGGAGATCTTACAGACAAATTACCATCCAGGCTCAATGCGATGCCCTTCAAAGCAGATTACTAACGGTATTTTTATTTTCTCCCTAGCTGTATTTTGTTTAGGTTTAAAGTGCTCAATGCCTGCAGGAGACTGTTCACATGGAAACCACTGCTGTTTAGTCTAACTTGCTCCACTCCAATTGTAGGACAGAGCTGGTTTCCATGCAGACTTCAATGAGACTTACCAGAGAAAGCATCTCATACTGAAACTCACAGACAAGGCTCTTTGAAGCCAGGTGACTCCACACTAGGTGGAAGGGGCATAGCAGCATGTTTTTGTCATTTCTGTGATCAATGTTTAGGAATAAAAAAACACAATTCAAATTTCAGGGAGAAGAAAACAATACCTAAAGAGGGTAAACATATACCCTATTAGAAGGGTGCGCAAACTAGGGGGCACGAGATTTTCTGGGGGGGGGGCGCCATTTACCGAGGCCCTGCGCTCTTCCCAAAGGCATTTCAATTAAATGCTGGGGGAGGCGTGAGGCCTCTGTAAGTCTCTCTTACGTGGTCTCAGCCGCCTCTTCGGCGACGCGTCGCCATGACAACGCGGGGTTAAATGGCAAAGCGACGTCACATGACTACAACCATGCCACGGAGACCGTAAGAAGGGGGGTGCGGGGTTGGGGGGGAGAGCAGACAGGGGCGCGCAAGCAGAACAGTTTGCAAATGGTTGCTATAAAAACAAAAAAGTTTGTTACATTATAATATATTAAAAATGTCATTCAGAGTTGTTAAAAAAGAAAAAGAAATGCTACAAGTATTTTCTTACAGTTACTGTATAGAACAGATTTAAAAAAACAAAACAAAAAAAACACATAGGATATTGCGTGGTCTGCAGCTTTAAATACATTTTAAGCGGGGCCTGAGAGTATGAGCAAATCTAAAATGACATGAGACCTTCTGCACTTTCACTTAGCTGAATTCCATGCAATGTTTGAAAGGTTTGTTTTAAAAATCAAATGATGGCTCCACATATCGTGTTACAATGGAGAAGTGTCGCCAGTTTTAATTTACGCTGCTAACATAAGCCAAACAAATTGCATCATATAGAACAAAATGATGTCATTAACATATCGTGCATAGTTTGCTTATGCATTTTTATTCTTCTTTGAAGCGCTTTCTCGCTTACCTGAACTGAGGACCCTCCTGTTCTTGAGTGACAAAAGTTTACATTTTTTGCTGGCATGTATGAGAAAGCTACAAAAGACTACTAACATGTCCACTTGCATCTCCAATAGAATGGTTAATGTCACCTCATAATAACATTGCAGCTTCCTTTTGGGTATCGGAGGCCATGGCCTTTTTGTATCCCCCGGCACCACGGATCAGCTACACTGTACCCCCTAGTTAAGTTTATCAGCATGGACTGCTGCTTTAAAAATGCTGTGGGGGTTGCTTAAATGAATCAGCCCAAACAATTAATGTGGCCTTTCTAAAGGTACATTAAGTCTCCAAGGTTACTCACTTATGTGTTTATTTGAATGTCACCACCCACATTTTTATGCGTCCATGTTCACACGGAATGATATGAAGTAGCTCTACTGTACTGCTCAGGCGGTGTGATGTATGTGGGCAAAATCTGAAGTGTTTTAATTAGTGACACACATCTAGTATCTGTTCTGTAACTCCGTGCTCTTCAATTAGCATTTTAAATTGGCCAGATTGGAAATATGATATGATGTTGTTTTGCTAATTAAGATACTGCTATCAAGATGGTAGTCTTAATTCCCTTGATGCCATATCACTTGATTGGAGACCAATGCCAGTCAGTGGGTGCAATTTTATTTAGTACCTCATTCTTTAAAGGCCACTGTGTGAGGGCATTTACTATTTGAGAGAGGGTCAGTTTCACTTGTTAACAATCAGTATTCTTATTGGAGGTTGGTTCCCACAGTAACAAGCATTTCACATGGAGATGCCTCTTCTCCAGAGAAGTTAATTAAAATATGAACCAGACCATCATGAAAGAGATTACAACACGTGGGGACGCAAGGCTCATAGAGTAGTGGGTGACACCGTCCTTCCTACAACCATACACTCTCTACAGGTGTGGAAAACAATAAGTCTAAAATGTAAATTGACAACCCCTAACTCCACTATGTTACCTCTATTTAATAACACAATGTTTGGGCCAGGCCGTGATCCCCAGAGTCATCATTGATGGATAAAACAGGGTCTGAGCAGAATTGGAGATCTTATAGAGAGAGATAGGGTCAAGACCCTCACCCTGATGCAGGAGAAACATCTGACGCCCAACTCGGAAATATTCAGCCATATGTAGTGGAGACATTTTGTCATGCAACAAGCTATAAAAATCTGACCACTTACAGAACTATATTTGAGGAGATCTGTCTCTCAAACCCAGTTGAAAAAGGTCAGCTATCTGCATTTTACCAAACAATTATTCCGCCTCTTCTAGAACAGGATAAAGTTTATATTAGACGATGGGCTGAGGTTTGGGAGAACCCCAGGACCCTTCCACTTGGGAGGATATATGGGAAGCGACATCCTCTATATCTATAAATACTAATATAAAAGAAAACACGTATAAAGTGTTATACCGCTGGTATTTGACCCCGGACAGATTACACAGAATTTATGGGAACATCTCCCCAGATTGTTTTGGGGGCTGTGGTCAGAGAGGAACGATGGCGCACATCTGGTGGAACTGCCCATTGATAGCTGGCGTCTGGTCGGAGATCGCTGACTTTATAAATAGAGTTTTAAATATAACATTCAAACTGAGTCCATGGCAGCCCTGCTAATGAGCCCCCATTAAATATACCATATTATGAGTATAAACTCATTCTGCATATTCTGTCATCAACTAGATGCGCTATAGCTGCCTCCTGTAAGGGTCATCACAGCATCCCGAATCATGGTAAGTTTATTGTTGCAGAGGCCTCACTCGATCCCCCGGCATTTCATTCCTTGGGGAAGAGTGCAGAGCCTCTGCAACCGCCCCCGCGCCCTCCCCCCCCCCCCGACAAATCTCCCGCCCCGCAGCTTTCGCACCCCTGCTCTAGACTATGTTGGTTTGTGGCTGGCAGCCCCGCTAAGGTTATCGGTTTCTGTGTGTTGTAATGAGTGTAGCAGCTCCGATGATGCTTTGTGATGTTGATATAGAAGAACCGATTAAAATAACGTTGTAATGAATAATAATATTGAAAAATAAACAAATACTGAACCAAATAAATTGTAACCATGTAACTGTTGGGCCGTGTCCCTATTCACCCCTCCCCCTCACTTTTTTCTCTTTTGTTTCCCTCAATTCCTCCTCATCCCCCCTCCAAATGTTATATGCATATTTCAAAATTCTCTAATAGTATCTGTTGTTGTTTTACAAAAGAAATACAAATACAATGTTAGAAGAATAAAAAGAAAGAGAAAACAACTGATGGGAGCAGAAAGAGGCTCTCTAAAGAGCATGCTCACACACACTATGCAGGAACTGGGAAAGGGGGATGTGGTGGGTACACATGCCATTGGTTTTCCCCTAGCTACCAGGACTCTTATGGCTTAAAGCAGTATTACTCATTTCAGAAGTTATTGTATGTATTGCATGTCTTTATTTATATAGCGGCAAAAATGGACTCAGCGCTACACAAAGAATACAGTACAGGGAATTAAAATACATTAAGTGCAGCAAAATCAGACAATAGGAAAGGAAATCCCTGCCCCCAAGAGCTTACAATCTAAGAGGTTTGATGAGAAACTTACAGAGACAGCAGGTGAGGGAATAAGTGCTGTAGATGGCAGTGCTTGTCACAATGGGTGGTCGGAGTGACAGTGGGTGGTCGGAGTGACTGTGGGACAGTAGCCATGAGTGCAGGCTGTTGGGATGCTTAACTTGTGGGGTGAGTTTTAAGGTTAGTCAGTATTAATTCAGAAGGTTAACACCATTTACAGGGGAAGAGATGGCAGGGAGGCATGAGTGAGATCAGGTGTGTATTTCTTAGTTATTAACGGAAATATATAGAAGTCACCATAACCAAATCAAATTTCTGTTCCTTCCAGAAGTGAAATATGGAATATCTCCAGGGTGCTCATTTTTTTATTTTATCCTAGACAACTCTGCTGCCTCCATCTACCTATACAAGGGAATATTCCGTATCACACCACCATTACTCGATGGGTACCATTACTTTGAAAAGTAAGAATAATTATGTGCTGTCAGCAGGCCTGTAACTGATTATTTTGTAATGTGTTGGTAGTCCCTCAGGCAGCGAATGTTTTGCTTGAATGATAAAGAAAGGAATTGCAATGTGTCACAAACAAGCAAAATGGCTTTACAGATTTCAGCCCCCAAAGGATCTTTCAATGCACTAATATACAATGCACACAGACTGCATACTGTACAAGCCTCTTTAGTAGCTGTGTATGAGAGAAGTCACCAATCCAGTGAAATATCCAAACCGTGTATTTACTTAAGTCAGCATTGCCCTTTATTCTCATTTTTCTTCCTATATTTTCTTTGCTCTATAGAAGAAAAAAAAGCCCTCTAGAGGAAATTCCTTACTCCTTTGGGAAGTCTTTGGCTCATTTTTATTTCCCGAAAATGATCTGTTAATGATCTCAAGTCAGAATGAATCTTATTGCAAGCATTTCGCAAGCTGCCTGCCAAAAGTCTTTTATATCCTAACTGACCAAGAAATGGCAAAAGCATTCATTGAAAGCTGGCTGACTGCTAGCCTGCTAGTTTATTCAAGTGTAGAGCGTGGTACTGTTTACACTGACACTTTATTTGAAGCTGGCACCAGTGGTTTTTGCTGGCAGTAATGGTAGCTCTTAAAGTCTTAATGTCCAATTCTTTCTTTTTAGCAGGGGGGCCTCCCGAACTGAACCACATTATTCTCAAGTCAGGGGACCCCACGGATCATGAACAATTTTCCTTGGTCAGAATTTAAAATAAATATCAAAATGGCTGCTGTGGTTTTTTTAATACAAAAACACAACTAATATGTTCCGATACGTCACTTACGGCGATTCCAACGTCACATCTGGTTGCGGACTTACAGCTGGGTAACGCGTCTACTCAGGGCTGGATTAACCATTAAGCAAAATAAGCACGTGCTTAGGGCATCAAAGGAAGGGGGGTAACACAGAAATTTTTCATTGCCGGATTTACCATGGACAATATGGTGCAAAACTGCAAATGGTGCAGCTATGGTCACAAATTGCTCAGCTGAGCGTTCATTTTCTCAGTTGAAGTATATTAAAAATCCCAACAGAACAACTATGCAACAAGGCAGGCTGGATGCTTTATCTCTACTAAGTATAGGAGCAGATGTGTTACTTAAGATTGGTTTTGAGGATCTGATCAAAGACTTTGCAATTAGAAAAAGTAGGAGAAAACTTTTCAAATATAAATAAGGTGGAAGTATGCAAAAATAAACATTATTTTCCATCTTACTGTAAGTTTTGTTTCATTTAGAAAAATAAAATTTTATTTTACGGTTTATTATTGTTTATATTTTGAATTAGATATATAAGGGGACACCAAAATCTTTTAAGTGCTTAGGGCCTCTAAAGGTCTTAATCCGGCCCTGCGTCTACTACTGCTCGGTGTCTGAGAGGCTAACACTCTACGAGTTTCGCTTCTGAAAGCTTTGTCAGCTGTGTTCCAAGACCATATTATCGATCAGCGCAATGGTCCCTCTTTCTTATAACTGACGTACCAACTCCTTGATACTCCAAAGAGCAGATTGCCACAGTTGTGATGTCCCCTAAATAACCTGCTACACACACCACATAGGAGCCAAGATACCACATCTTTTTCTTGCATTCTACCATGCTCCCCCTGGATTTTTGAAGAAATCTTGAATCCACAGGGACCGAGGACAGTCGCTACCAGAGGCTTTGAGCAGGGAATTGCAATTATATATATATATTTTTCAATGTGCTCTTACCACTTTATGTATTTCACAAAGTCACAAATTATACACAAATGACACTGTAATATAATTTTGTCACTTGAATACAGCACTATTTAAGTGTTAAATGTTTAGGAGCGCCTAATTATTATTATTCATATTGTTCACACTTTCAATACAAAGCCATCATGCCCTGGTGATGACCTTGCAGCTTCCCATTGGTCCACGGGAATGAGGTTGACCTGGCAGCCATTTTGATTTCTCTCAAAGGAACAACAATATTACATTGGCATATTAAAAGGTTGATTTCATGAAAACTGGGAAGTCACTGGAGTTAAGAATAGCACATGCCCTCCCCCCATAGTTCCATTAAGGAATAAAACGTTTTTTCAAAAGAAAACAGAAATTGTAGAGAGAACAATCTACAGCAAAATACAATGTACAAAATAAAATAACTTGCAATACATATGTGTAGCCAGGTCTCCTCTGGCTCCCCGGTCCTCCGTTTCTCCCTCTCCTAACTGCGTCATGGTTGCGGGTGGTGACGGACTGGCCGGCGGCTCCCTTTGCAAAGCGCCGCCATGTTTAATGTACTTGCGCATGCGCGGAGGCTTGCGTATGCGCAGAAGCAACCCAGCAGCCATGTTGAGGTTGTCGCGAGGTTGCGCACGCGCAGCAAGTGCAGGAAGACCCGCGGCGGCCATTACATGTTCACGCATGAGCAGCAGAGCGGCGGCGGCCACTACAAACTCGCGCATGCGCAGCAGAAATAGCGCACACGACCCCACTGATAAAGAGCTCCACAGGAGACTACAAGACCCAGCAGCCACTGGGGCTGCCATACATGTGATCCTCAGCAGGTAATCGTGTGGTAGGGATTCCGCTGAGGAGAAAGATACATTTCGCGCCCTGAGACTTGCAGTCAGTTGGAGCTGGGACACAGAGAGGGGAGGGTGTGTATGTGCAGGGAGGCAAGTAGCCCCTGCACTAGGCCAGAGATCTCCCCTTAGGCCCCAGCAAGGTCCAACTCACCCTCAGCTTGTGGCTGCTACAGGGACACCCCCTCGGATAGGGACAGGGTCCTGTTGAGCCAGCTTCAGTGAGGGTCACAGCCAGGAAGCGTGGATATCCTGGCCATTGTTGTGTTGGTGAGTTACCCTCTGTAGTATCAGAGGCAGAGACATTCTAATGGTGGATCACTCCAGGTGGGATCTACCCCCCATTGAAGCGGAGGCGTCTTGGATCATCATCTGGATCAAGGGATCATTTCCAAGTACAGCTCATCTGCGTGCCTGGGTGTGGATACACCCAGCAGGTACCTTCACCTCACTAAAATAGGGTTGTATACACTGGTTGACGCAGCAGGCTACTGACATCCGTTTGAATCGATCCTCTTTGCCAGCCATAGAATGTACTAAGTGATATACATATATACACACGTGTCACAGTGCACAGGTTGAGGCAATAGACTACCTATATAGACATTTGGGAGGCTTGTATAGTATCCGTGTCCATTGGTGCTAGACAAATACCTGTGTGATATTACTAAATATATACACATATACATAGGAGGCACCCTATACGTTACCCTCTGTCCCCACCTACCCCCTGATCAATTTTTAACCATTAGTCGTTAAGTGTCTTTGCATAGATGTTGAATAAACTGTTTTATATGTATTATTAAATGGTGTATGGGCTCCACCCAAGGATTAAATTTTTCCTAACCATTTATTTGAGATTAGCGAGTGCAAATAGGTTCTTGCGGGGTTACTCTCTCTGTACCCCACCCCCCTCTGTATATGTACCTTCACCATACACCAAGTGCACCAACCCTCATCTCAACATAGTGGGCAGCGCTGTCTCACATTGGGGTGGGTGGGGGACACTTGGGTATAGGGTATGAGGTTATGGCCCAGTGAGGCCAGTGTTACAGGGTGACCCTAATGTAATGTTGGTATATAGTGTTCTGTTCTTATTCTGCATATAGTAAACTGTTTAACCATAACCTGGTGTATGTGGGTCCTGTGTCAGGGGTATTCTACACTCTAGGATCCTGCGCAGGTGGAGGCGCTGTAAGTATGTTCCAGGATACACCCCAGGTTCCTATCAGTGGAGGCTCAGGCCTCCTGTGAGCCTGACAGGTATTGCACCACACCTGGTATTCTTAGTGCTTAATTCTTCAAATGAATGGCCTCTATTCCAAAGGTGTGCAAACTGGGGGCGCAACCCCCAGGGGGGGTGCGGAATTTTTCTGGAGGGGCACGGGCAGTTGCAAAGGCCCTGTGCTCTTCCCCGAGGCATTTAAATTAAATGCCGGGTGACCGCACGAGGTCTCTGCAACTTCAATTTACCGGGATTCAGCCAGCTTCTGGTCACGTAGCCTTGACAACCCGGTGTCAAATGACGCTGCGGTGTCATGTGACGCGTCGCCATGGAAACACATGTCAGATGACGCTGCGGTGTCACGTGGCATCACGTCACTGAATTTACTGCAACTCTTGTTGCCTATGTTCCAATCAATGTGTTATCCATTCAACCACCTTAAAATACAAACTCAAGCATTGAAACTTGCTTATCAGATTTCTAAGTGGGACAGTGTCAATGTCAAAATAATTTCCTAACTATTGACTTCAAGCTCACGGTCCTGTAGTTCCCCGCTTCTTCATCACCTTCACTTTCGTAAAGTGGGACTACGCTTGCTCTTCTCCAGTCATGTGGATCTTCTGAGTGAAGATATTGGGAGTGTCAGGGCAGAAATCGCAAGGCTGGGGCAGACTGATTCCTCTAGCAGCCAGGGGAATAGTTCCTCCAGCACAGAGGGGACACAGGATGCTCAGATACAAAGAAAGATTGTGGTGGTAGGGGACTCCATTATTAGGAAGGTAGATGGGGCAATCTGTTGCTGTGATCGCATGAACCGAACAGTTTGTTGCCTCCCGGGTGTTCGGGTTCGACACATTGTGGATCAGGTAGACAGATTATTGGGAGGGGCTGGTATTGACCCGGCGGTCTTGGTACATGTTAGCACCAATGACAAAGTTAGAGAAAGATGGAGGGTCCTAAAAATTTTTTTCAGAGATCTAGGCCAAAAGCTTAAGGCAACGGCCTCCAAGGTAGTATTTTCTGAAATACTACCAGTGCCATGCGCAACCGCAGGGAGACAGTCAGAGATCAGGGAGGTTAATGCATGGATAAGAAAGTGGTGCAGGAAGGAGGGTTTGGGTTTTTTAGAGCATTAGGAATCCTTTTCTGAGAAGTGCCATCTATATTCTAGGGACAGTTGCACTTCAACGAAGAGGGATCTTCTGTGCTATGGGGCAGAATGTTAAAAAGGTTGGAGGAGATTTTAAACTAGGATGGAGGAGGAGGGGAATTAAGCAGATAACGAACTAAATAGAATAGATGAGGAAACAAGGGGTTATGTAGGTAGAATGGGGGCACGTGCGAGTTTGACAAGCAGTGAGACACTCATAGTATATACAGATAATACTAGAAAACTTCTAACGACTAAACCAAGTTGGCGCAGAAAGGAAGGAGAAGATAAGATAATAGTACAGGCTGAAAAAAACAACTGCATGCTTGCTAATGCAAAAAGCCGGACAGATAAAATGGGGGAGCTTGAATAAATATCTACAAGGGAGCAGTATGATATCATAGGCATTACTGAAACATGGTGGGATGAAACTCATGACTGGGCAGTTAATTTTTCGGAAGGATTGAGCAAATAGAAGAGGAGGTGGAGTATGCTTATATGTTAAACCGTATCTAAAACCTATTATAAGGGACAATGTTTATGAAGGGAATAATGAAAATGTAGAGACCTTGTGGATAGAAATTAGCACTGGAGGTAAAAGTATAAAGAAAATGTTTGAAGGGATATGCTATAAACCACCAAATATCTGTGAGATTGAGGAAGCTAAAATACTTTTGCAAATGGAGAAGGCATCAAAACTAGGTAATGTTTGCATATTGTGTGATTTTAATTATCCAAACATAGACTGGGGCAATGAGATTAGCGTTACAACAAAAGGAAACAGGTTTTTAGGGGTGCTTAAAGACAATTATAGGTCCCAAATTATTAAGGAACCAACAAGGAGAGGGGCAATACTGGATTTGGTAATATCAAACAATGTAGAAGTAATAGCAAATATTCAAGTCCTGGAACATTTGGGTAACAGTGACCATAACATGGTCTCATTTGAAATAAATTATCAAAAAACAGATTACTTGGGTTCAACAAAGACCTTAAACTTTAGAAATGCAGATTTTAATAAACCGAGGACTAATCTACAAGTAATAAACTGGGATGATGCTTTTGAAGGGAAAAATGTAGACGATAAATGGGCAGTATTTAAAACATTGTTAGAAAAGCACACTTATCAGTGTATACCCTTGGGAAATAAGTATAAAAGAAATAAGTCAAACACAATTTGGCTAAATAAACAGGTAGGGGAGGAAATGGAAAAGAAGAGGCAGGTGTTTAAATTCTTTAAGTCAGAAGGGACGGAGACATCGTATCAGAATTATAAGGAATGCAACAAAAATTGCAAAAGGGCAATCAAAGTAGCAAAAATAGATAATGAAAAAAGGATTGCAATAATAAGTAATATCAACCCTAAAAAGTTCTTTAAGTACTTCAATAACAAAAAAATCAGAAAAGAAAATCTAGGACCCTTCAGTGTGAGATGGACAGGCAGATTATTGGAGATAAAGGAAAAGCAGAGGTATTAAACAAATTCTTTGCCTCTTTGTTTACCAGGGAAGAATCAATTTCAATTGTAGTGCCGCAGGAGGAAGCCACAACTATATTAATGAACAATTGGTTAACTGTGGAAAAAGTACACAGGCAGCTTGAAAAAATTAAAGTAAATAAGGTACCTGGCCCCCATGGCATACATCCAAAAGTTCAAGGAGTTAAGTTCAGTAATAACCAAACCATTACATTTAATATTCAAGGACTCCATTTCCACAGGCTCAGTACCACGAGATTGGCGTAAAGCAGATGTGGTGCCTATATTTAAAAAAGGGAGCTAGATGAGAACGGGGAATTATAGACCTATAAGCCTGACTTCAATAGTGGGGAAACTACTTGAAGGTTTAATATGGGATAATATTCAGGAATACCTAATGGAAAACAAAATTATTAGTAATAGTCAGCATGGATTTACGAAGGATAGATCATGCCAAACTAAACTTATTTGTTTATTTGAGGAGGTAAGTAGGAATTTAGACCAGGGTAATGCAGTTGATGTGGTCTACTTAGATTTTGCAAATGGTTTTGATACAGTTCCACACAAGAGGTTGGTGTACAAAATAAAGCAAATTGGACTCAGTAAAAATATATGCACCTGGATTGAACACTGGTTCAAGGATAGACAACAGAGGGTTGTCATAAATAGAGCTTTTTCAGGTTGGGCTAAGGTCGTGAGTGGAGTACCTCAGGGATCGGTACTGGGACCACTGCTTTTTAACTTGTTTATTAATGACCTTGATATTGGGATCGAGAGAAAAGTCTCCATCTTTGCTGATGATACTAAATTGTGTAAGGTAGTAGAATCAGAGCAGGATGTAATTTCTCTTCAGAAGAACTTGGAGAGACTGGAAACGTGGGCAGGTAAATGGCATATGAGGTTTAATACAGATACATGTAAGGCTATGCATTTGGGATGCAAGAATAAAAAGGCGACTTACAAATTAAATGGGGATAAATTGGGGGAATCCTTGATTGAGAAGGATTTAGGAGTGCTTGTAGACAACAGGCTTAGCAACAGTGCCCAAAGTCATGCAGTAGCTGCAAAGGCAAACAAGATCTTATCTTGCATTAACCGGGCAATGGATAGAAGGGAAGTAAACATAATTATGCCCCTTTACAAAGCATTAGTAAGACCACACCTTGAATATGGAGTACAATTTTGGGCACCACTCCTTAGAAAATACATTATAGAACTAGAGAGAGTGCAGAGAAGAGCCACCAAATTAATAAAAGGGATGGACAATCTAACTTACGAGGAGTGGCTAGCTAAATTAGATTTATTTACATTAGAGAAGAGGCGTCTAAGAGGGGATATGATAACTATATACTAATATATTCGGGGACAGTACAAAAAGCTTTCAAAAGAACTACATCCCAAGGGCAGTAAAAAAGGACTCGGGGGATCCCTTTAGGTTGGAGGAAAGTTGATTTGCCCAGCAACAAAGGAAAGGGTTCCTTACAGTAAGGGCAGTTAAAATGTGGAATTCATTACCTATGGAGACTGTGATGGCAGATACAAAAGGTTGGACATCTTTTTAGAAAGGAAAGGTATACAGGGATATACCAAATAAGTAAACATGGGAAGAATGTTGATCTGAACAATGAATAAGGAAGAATGAATAATCTGATTGCCAATTCTTGGAGTCAGGAAGGAATTTATTTTTCCCCTTATGAGATATCATTGTATGATATGACACTGGGGTTTTTTGTGTGCCTTCGTCTAGATCAATAAGGAAGTATAGGTCTAGGATAAAGTATTTGTTGTCTAAATTTTGCATAGGTTGAACTTGACATGTATTGGACATGAACTTGGAATGTCTTTTTTCAACCTCATCTACTATGTAACTATGTACACCTGTTAATGGTGACTAGTTAAATAGTTCTACTTAGCTCTATTAACATCCTTGGATGTATTCTATGAGGTCCCATAGACTTGTTCCCTATCAGTTGTGAAAGTTGTTAAAGTTCCGTATCTGGATAATAGTAATTTTGCCCATTATTGTACTGTATGTGTTAGGGGACGGGAGGGGGGAGAAAGGAGTGTATTTATTTAAAAGTATATTTTATTTTTTGGGGGGACACCATTGGTACCGCAGGCCAGGGGGGACCGCTGGACTCCTGCGGGGATCACCCGAGGGCCACAAACTCTCACCAGGATCAGTGGGGACACCCGCCGGCCTGTTGTATTAATGGTGTGCCTGAAAAAAGGTAAACAAAGATTTTTTTTATCTAAGTCCAGCTTCTTTTGCACCTGCCTTTAGCTGGCGCGATTTCCTGGCGTGCTTTTAAATATTGTCCTGGGCCCGGAGGCTGCCAGTACTGCAATTTGGGCCCAACCAAAGGTCAGGCCCAACCTTTGCATCCAGCAACCGGGCCTCTGGTTGCCGCCGTCGCCGTGCTCTGGCTCTCCTTTCTCTTTCCACACTGGGCCTCTCTCTCACCAGTATATGCCGGCATCTGGGCGCGCTCGAAGTTGGGCCTAGAGCCTAGCATGTACAGTACCGGCGGGAGACAGAAAGGCCTGGCATGGGAAGAGGTAGGCAGCAGATGAGGAGAGGTGGGACTTGCAGTGTCAACCAGAGGTAAGTGTGTTGTGTTTGTATCTGGATCTCTGTTTGGATAAAGCTGCCTCAGAGCTCTGAATCCAGCAGGCCATAATTGCAGCCACGCAATTAGCCCATCACCACCTGGACTAATGAGAGCTCTGTAAAAAAGCCTCATGTGAGACACAGGAAAGAGATTTTCTGTAGCACACGAGGGTGCTGACATGAGGAGAGGGTCTTGAATACACAGGAGGACTGTGTTTTGACAGCAAGACACAAGGGGACCAGACCTCTTTTCCTGGATGCAGAGGACCAGGTACCTGCCAGAGGCTGGACACCATTGACATGAAGGGCCACCTGCTTTAAGGTACCGCTGAGACTTTGTGGTGGTAGACTGGAAAGGGGCTTATCGTCCTAGTCTTGTAAGAGAGGGACTGGGGGTGTAAGTTAGCCCATACAAAGGGATAGGTGTTTGTTGTTTTTGTATATTTTTGCTGTGCTATTTAAAGGGATATGCTCAATAAAGCCATATGTTCATTTTACCCTAAACAATTTGCATACCTCTGCATACCTCTCTTACAGGGGGTTACATGCACACAGATTGTAATAGGAAAATTCACAGAAGCCAAACACAATGTCCATATTATAAATGTAGTATTAAATACAATATGGAGGGAACAGATTGCAGTTTAAGAACATCTGCATGAATTAAATGCTGAAATTGTGCCTCTGTAACCCCCCCGCCCCCCTCCCCAACGTAACAACAACATAAACCTTCCATACATTGGTGGCTATATACTGGTGTTCAAGAACATTAAAGGTCATTGTGCGCGGACTGCAGAGATCAGCAATTACAATGTTAGGAAAACTAATAATGTATTTTGGATCTCAGTTCACTGATTAGAATTGGAATATGAAATGCATTGTCACACTCCGCATGGCTTCATATTTTGTGTAAGTTAATGTCCAAAAGGGTACAGTTCAAGAAGCTACAAACCCAATCCCCCCTCCGCAGTAAGATCTAGCAGGCTAACAAATCTCAGGCAAAGCGCCTAGTTCGGTTACTTCATATTTACAGTACATTACAGCTGAAATGATCAGAGCTTACCCAGCATGTCCAAAAGCTATAAACTCTCTCTTCTGAGACTTTATGCATGCCTGGGCTCATTTTTATTTAGCCCTAAACGTTTGATCCCAGTCACCTCATCACTTAAACATGCAAATACATTGTTATTAGGTACTAGAATACTAGCTGCCAAAATGTAATTGTCCCCCATCATCCCCTAGACCGTTGAACCTGGATCCCATCTCTAGTTCTGTCCACCCCTTCAGTGCTGCTGTAGCCTGCAATGCATGATAATGCAATGAACTGCCGCCTGCTCCGGCGCTTATGTGGTTAGTACAGATAATATGGAGCAGGCTTCACTCAGCAGGGTACTCCCCAATAGCGCCTGCGGCAGACACGGGGAGGGGAGGAAGGGGTCTGTGACTAAGTATTCATGACACCCTGCCAGGATTTACATGTGGCTCTTCAATAATGTAATGCATTTTTTTTGTTTTATAGCTCACTGCAAATTGAAACATAGAAAATAATATATTCTGAAATGAGGCACAGCACAAAAAAAGAAAAAGAAGAGCAGCTTCTACAGGGCAAATGCAGATTCAACCAGTACTAACAGAGCACACTGTGGGGTAGAAAAGGTAAATGTATCATAGAGGTCAATGTATAACAGCAAAAGTGGGGCAATTCTGGGTACAAAAACAAAAAACTCTACATAAGTATCAAAGAATAATCCCATAGAAATCAATACGGTTATTTTCTTTGATGCATTATGTGCATTTTTTTTGGCTCAGTATTGCACCGCTTTTGTCTCTATAATTGGAAAATTAGTGCGAAAATAGCAACAGGTTAATCAAAGAAAGAAAACCCGTTGTTTTCGTTGCTAAATCTAACGCTTATTGCACCAGTTTTGCTCCACGGAAACTTTGATACACAGACTACGCTGATTCACTGCATTATAGTGATTATTCTGCAAGTTTAAATGTCATTTTTGCCCTGGAGACAAATGATCTTCAGATTTCAAGTTGTGGCGCTAAAAAGAATTAGGCCCTGATGGATTTTCAAATCTATACTACAAAAAATGTGTGAATATGCTGGCCACATATCTTCTGAATGTTTAATGCAGTGCTGGCGGGGGCAGCTTTCCCGAGACAAATGCTCCAGGCATCCATATCACTGATATATAAACAGGGCAAAGACCCTACAAATTGTAAGAGCTATTGGCCCATCTCATTATTAAATTTGGATATCAAAATATACTCTAAAATGTTGCTAATAGATTAAGTCGATTCCTACCTAGACTCATCCACCCGGATCAAGTAGGTTTTATCAAAGATAAGCAAGTGGCCGATAACACATGGAGAATAATTGATTTGATTGAACGGGCTAAAAGATCTGGGTGATGGTGTTGAGTCTTGATGCCAAAAAAGCATTCGATAGGATGGACTGGCCTTATTTACATGCCACGCTGGGAGCATTTGGCATTGGGGGCAAAATCTTCAAAGCAATCACAGCTCTGTATTCAGACCCAGAAGCTAGAGTAATCCATTAGGGTTTTCCGTCAGTTAGCTTTTCGATCGAGAGCGGCATGAGACAGGGCTGCCCGCTGTCTCTGCTTTTGTTTGCTCTCTGTATGGAACCCCGTGCCGCACAGATATGGAATAATCCAGCTATGGCATCCAGCTACACACCCAGACACATAAGGTGGCACTTTACGCGGATGATGTTTTCTTGACATTGACAAGACCTCTCACTTCTCTGCCTAATAAAATCAGCTTATTAGAAACAGTTAATAGAATATCGGGCTTCAAAATCAAAAAAACTAAAATTGGAAGCCTTAAATATCAATCTTCCCAAAGAAATGGAGAAACTCATAGAAATGAATTTTAATTTCAAGTATCACAAAGGATTATAAAACTTTATAAAAGGCAATTTTCCAGATTCATCCAAACGTTGAGAGAAGATATTAGAATCTGGTCTACTTACAATATATCCTGGATTGGTAGAATATATTGTATCAAGATGAATCCTCTTCCCCGTATCCTCTATTTGTTTCAGACCTTACCAATCCCACTAATAAGGAAGGATATAGTAAATGTCAAAGCATTAATCTTTACATTTATCTGGCATCACAAAAAAACAAGAGTGAGGGGAAGGATATTGAATAGACCAACAATGGCGGGGGGTCTAGCGGTACCTTGTGGTGGACATACTATAAAGCAGCCCCATTATGCCAAAATTCCGAATGGCACTGTGACCCTAGCCTCAAACCCTGGGTATGTCAGGACCGCACCTCTGGTCCCCGCTCCCCCATCAATCCGCGCTCCATCGGCACGCTGCCCCCACCTTCCAGGACAACGCAGCGGGCCCCGTCAATGCGCACAGGTCAGTGCATCACGCTCTAGTCCTGGGGCGCGCGCACTGCACACGCGTGCACAATTTAAACGCACCAGCACCTACAAGAACACCTGCACTTATCTCAGGTGGGCTATACCTGTGCTTCATCCTGCCTCAGCCTATTACCGCTCTACCTACATCTGAGCAACTCCTTCCCCCTCTCCCTCATTGGTTCCCTCCAGTATTTAGTCTCAGTCAGCCCTCTGGTTGTTGCTGAGCATAGACCTTTCTATGCTCCGTGCTCATTTGCAGTCCGAGTACCTGTCTCTGTTTTTCCGAATTCCTGTTGGGACCCTGCTTGTGCCTGACCTGTCTCCTCTTGTTCCCCTGGACCACGGCTTGTTTAACGGACCTCTACACTCTCTACTCAACGACCACGAGTTACGGACCTCGACCATTCTACGCTCTCCACCCCTGGACCACAGGTAAGTACCCGCTACCCTCTCCACTCTCCAACCCTAACCTGGCTATACGTTCACGACCCTGCAATCCGGACCCACCCCGTGGCTTAGGGCGGTGGTTATATATCTTCCCCACCTCAGCCCCGCAATCCAGTCCAGGTTGAAGTGAGAATCCGTGACAAGGTGACACTGGAAAAAGAGATGTGTGCCATTAGAGCTGCCCAATTTAATCTGGTCCCCAAAACGGATACTAAAATCTATCAAAGAGCCAATATCCTCAATGTCCAACTCATAAGCAATCTTAGAGTCAACTAAATTTAGACTCATGGACTATTTAACTAGGACTATTTAAATGGACTATTTAACTAGGACTGACCACCACATATCCATACACCCCTGAAGAAGTCCGGTTGTACCCGGATGAAACACGTAAGGTTCCTGTTACAACCCATGGAAACTGCCTGCCTGGAGGTCCAGTGAAGTCGGTGCCGATCCTTTGCTTGTTGTTGCGTCCCTTGCCGGGTCTGCTCACATATTCCCCGCCACTGCCGCCATTGTCGAGCTTCCATTACTCGTAGCCGCAGACACTGATAGGCGGAGGATTTCCTGTGTCGTCAGATGCCATCCCGAATGCGGAAGTGAGAGCCAGGGAAGACACGCCACCCTATCTACCACACAGCACATCGGCACCTTAGACTACAGGACCCAGAGTGGTCAATCTGCTAGTTCTTATTCATGAGCACGTGAGTGCATCTGAGCTCCTTGACTCTTGAATTGTTTCATTAAACTGTATTACGCTTTATTCTCTTTTATGACCTGAGATTCAAGCATCATTCCTGCCTTACCATCCTTTACACCTCACAGGAGTTTTTGTGCTTTCTGTGTCCCCCAATGCTATCCTGAGGAATTGTGTAATCCCTCTCACCAGCAGCATCTCCTCATGGTGATATCCATTTACTTAATTTTTCACTAATCACATTGTCACTTTATATTTGGGTTAGCGCTTCTAAACTTCCTTTTTAGATATCTCCAGATCATAGCTTTCTATAAAAAATTCCTGGCCCATCCCCCATTGACCAATTTTGAACAGCTCTGTGGTTTAGAGACAGACATAAAGGGACTCACATCACGCATATAAAGTTTTAATTAGATGGTATCTCACCCCATTGAAATTATCAAAATGTATACCAGGCTACTCCCCATTGTGCCCTAAACAAGGTGGAGAACAAGCAGATCTGTTACATACTGTATGCTGTGGTCTTGTCCTAACTAGTGCCCCTGTGGGAGCCTGTAAGAGACGTGTTCAGAGGTATGCAATGGAGACTGTTTTAAGGTGAAATTAAAATAAGTCTTTATTGCGCCTGTTGCTTTAAACACAGCAAACATGTAAATCAGCAAACAAAAATCCGCTCCACTCTGGAGTATATATACACTTGTGATCCAGTTCTCTTTAACTGCGTGGTTAGCCCAGCGATTCACCAGCCCAAATAATAGAGACATTCATATATATTTTTCTTCATTATATATATATATAGATAGAAATAGATAATAGTCTTATAAGAAAAGTCTTATCTGTTAGCTGGGTTGCTGTAGGGGAAGCTTCTCTGCTCTCTTGGATCCGCACCCTTGTGTGCTAAGGCAATGTCCAGCTCCAAGTTTAGAATCTTGTCCCCTTTGTCTTGTTGTCAGCTTGCCGCTCAAGACATCTGTCCTTCCTTGGTTCAGCCCAGTTGTGGACTAAGGAATCTCTCCTCTGTATGTCTCCTTGTTCAGCTCACATGTGTGCTCAGGAGTCTCTCTTCCTGTCTCAGAAACAGGCTTTTTCTAACATCTGTAATCAGCCAGGTGGTGTTAGTTAATTGTCTACAGCAGTTAACCACCACACTGCTGGATTAGAGGCACATTTGTGAACAGGGATAAGTCCCCTGTTACATACCTCCCCTGTTTGTGGGAAGCTCGGGCTTGCCACGGCCAAAGCCCATCCTTCCACTCTCATTCGAGATCTTTCTGTGACTTGAATGAGAGTGGATGGAGGAAGAGAACTCTCAGTCCCGCTGGAATTGGAGCCTTTTCTCCAGTTTATTCGTGTCTCCTCCCGACGGTGCTGGAGATCAGCACTCCTCAGTCGCTCAAGGAGGACTTTTTCCAAGAATATTCTTTTTACTGCATGCGTGGTCATGAGATTTCCCTTGCGTCGGGTGCTCCTCTAATTGTAGGCAGACTGTATGGCAACAGTTGCAAAGCATTTAAGAATAGCCCTTTGAGTTTTTCGCTCTTGAAGCTGTCTCTCTGCACTTTTCCCACTCAATGGAGTTGCTAGTTCAGCTTCTTTGGGATTGAGTTGCAATTCCACATCCACTTCCAGAGAATGTCCCATCTTTTCAGCTTCATCAGCTAAGGATTCTTCTGGTTTTGATTCTGCACGTATACCTTTTTTTGTTGCCTGTTCGGTGGCTGAAGGTTTAGCTAGTGCTTGTTTAGGTGGTTCAGACTTTGCAACCTTGTTTTTAAGGCGAGCGGTGCTCCCAGCTCTCACTGTACCCTTTTTCCTTTGGGTTTTTGTGGCTGTGGGATACTGATGCTTGGTCAGGGTCAATACTTGTCCTTGTAGTACTGTAATCTCATCCGCGAGAGATCCCTGTTTTTTGAGTGCGTCTTACAAGTCTCTTCTCAGGGAATTTATCTGCGCACTTTGCTTTCTCTGAGCTTGCTTCCACATTTTCATTGTATTGTGAAGCACTGTGAATTTCTTTGCTTGGGTCACAGTTACTTGTCTCAGTTTCTGGACCTTCTTGTGCTCCCTCCTGTGCCGAGTCACCTGGGCTCTAAGCTTGGCCTCTAGCGATGATTTGGTGATGCTCAGGGTAGCCTTCAGTTTCTGATGCTGCTTTGCGGGGACATACTGGGTAATCAGACGTTCCTGCAGCACTTTTATTTCTTTTTCAGCCTGCAGATTGTCTTCCTGCAGAGTTTGCTGCTTCTCCTCAGCATTCTGGAGGTGTGTACGCAGACCTTGCAGTTGGTTCTGCAGTCGGTGCTCTGCTTCAAACTTTTCCTTTTCCAAAAGTTTATTTATTTCTTTAAGCTCGTGCAGCTTTTCATTTTTTTTCTTGACGTGGTCCGTCAAATGAGAATTCTCTTCTTTCAGTCTTAAATTTTCTCTTTTTGCAGTTTCTGTAATTTTCCATGTAGTCCTCCTTCCATTTACGCACATTTGCTTTGAGAAGGACAGACTCCTGGCGTGAGATTTCCTTCTCTAGGTTGAGGGTCTGAAGCTCCTTCTGAGAGACTTTGAGATCTGTATTAAGATTGACAATAGTTTCTTTAGAATTGTCCAGCTCCTCAGCGAGACTGTGTAGTTCCTTTCTGGAGACTTCCAGTTTTGTGTGGCCACTGTTGATCTCATGCTGTGAGGCATCCAGTGCTGCACGAAGATTGTGAACATCTTGCTGAAAGACTGTAATCTCCTTCAGTGCCTCCTCATACTTCCGCTTCAGCTTAGCCATCATTTTATCAGATTGGCTAAGTTTTTCATCCATGGCGGTAATAGCGTTGGCAGTATCTAGCTCAGTCTTGAGATAGTCCAATTCTGTCCTGGCCAACGAGTACATCGTGAACACATTCTTCTGTAGCTCCACGTTATTTTTCAGTAGCTCTGTGTAACTATGTTTTTTCAGTTTCAATTGTTCCCGGAGCAGATCACAGTCACGCCTGGCAATTTTCAGGGCATCTTCAGGGCTGTTCAAGGGATCGTCACTCACTGGTTCCGGCTCCGCTTCCCTGGGATGGTTGATTGAGGGTTCCTCACTGTTGGCACCGGACAGACACTTCTTTGGGTTACCCGACTTCTGCCGTGGGCCCTCTGGATATTAGGTCATTCGCATGACGAATCCTCCATTTTCTCTAGGCTGCAGGGCATCTCGGTCCCCATTTTTCTCCGCAGGATCTGCGGACGTGTCTGTTCCTTCCACGGTACGTGAAGAACCGCTTTTCTTTTTTCGCCTTTTTGTTTTGGATGACTCCGTCCCCTCAAGGATACTGGGGTCTCCATCTTCATTTGAAATTTTAGCAGCTTCACTGGATCCACCATGCTTTTCTTGCAACTGTATTAGCTGACGGAAATATTCGGTGATCCGCTGCTCCCGCTCTTTCTCCTGCTGATCATATTCATCATCATAGGGAGCGGTCTTTTCGGTTCGTACCGAGTTCAGGCACCCCCACCATTCTTGGGGTGTTTTGTGGGCGTGACTCGGTTTGGGTTCCCCGTAAGAGATGTCTTCCTCCTCATCAGACTGGAAGGGCCACTCTTCACACTTTGGGTGCCTGTTTTACTCCCAAGACACATAGACAGACTTTACTTGCAGAAAAAAAAATATTCTTTGCAGTGGAATATTTTTCACTCCCGGCAGGGTGACTCAATATTCAGCAATTGATTTGGGTTACCTTTTACACAGTTCAGCAATCCCTTTTTTTACCCGGTAGGACAATTTTACGCTCAGCACTTGTTTGCTGAAAATTCCCCTGCTTCAGCACAGTCTTGCATCAATTTTCACACTTTTCTGCATATATTCCATACACAGCTGGTAGTCCTATGCGGTGTGGCAGTCTTTATTTGCAGAATCAGTACCGCTCGTGGGTCACAATCTGTATTCACTGCTTCAGCACAAAATAGTTTTTTTTTAAAAGAAAACAATAAACAAAGCCTAACTCCTTTCATTGGAGCGCTAACTCACGTCTTGGACCCTGACTACGGCTGGAAGGCAAAGCCCCTATTTCAACAACCATATTACACTTTATGGTGATAGGCAAGTAAGGTTTACCTGCTTCAGCACAGTCTCTCTCTCCTCTTGGCATCGGGGAAAAGAGTCCATCTGTGGTTTTGTGGGTTTCTTCAGTGCAGTGTAGATTTCCTGCCTGGATATATATCCCTTTAATTCTGATCTCTGCTGCAGGTGAATCTTTGTTTTTGTTGCTCAGGCTGTTTGAAAAACTGTATGCAGGCAAAAAGCACAAAAAAATTTCACAGGCAATCTCCGGGGCCCCTTTTAACTTCAAGGGCCACCTCGTCCCATTTCTGACACCATATGTAAGAGACGTGTTCAGAGGTATGCAATGGAGACTGTTTTAAGGTGAAATTAAAATAAGGCTTTATTGCGCCTGTTGCTTTAAACAAAGCAAACATGTAAATCAGCAAACAAATATCCGCTCCACTCTGGAGTTTATATACACTTGTGATCCAGTTCTCTTTAACTGCGTGGTTAGCCCAGCGATTCACCAGCCCAAATCATAGAGACATTCATATATTTTTTTCTTCATTATATATATAGATAGAAATAGATAATAGTCTTATAAGAAAAGTCTTATCTGTTAGCTGGGTTGCTGTAGGGGAAGCTTCTCTGCTCTCTTGGATCCGCACCCTTGTGTGCTAAGGCAATGTCCAGCTCCAAGTTTAGAATCTTGTCCCCTTTGTCTTGTTGTCAGCTTGCTGCTCAAGACATCTGTCCTTCCTTGGTTCAGCCCAGTTGTGCACTAAGGAATCTCTCCTCTGTCTGTCTCCTTATTCAGCTCACATGTGGGCTCAGGAGTCTCTCTTCCTGTCTCAGAAGCAGGCTTTTTCTAACACCTGTAATCAGCCAAGTGGTGTTAGTTAATTGCCTACCAGCAGTTAACCACCATACTGCTGGATTAGAGGCACATTTGTGTACAGGGATAAGTCCCCTGTTACAGAGCCAATCAGAGATTGGCTGCAGAGGATGTTTGATCTCACAATTCCTATAGACCCGTGGTTGTTTTTATTAAACAGACCGATGCAAGGCTTATCCAGGGTCAAGTGTAAATTAGTTGCTCATTATGCAACAGCAACACGGTGCGAGATCGCAGCAGTATGGGAACAGCAAGAAATCCCATCCATACCTAAAATCAGAAAGAGAATTTTGTTTGTAAGCCAGATGGAAAAATTTACGAGTTTGATTAATGACATTGGCTTTAAATTCCAAAAAGTTTGGCTGTCTTGGCTGGCCCAGACAGATATCCCTGGAATAAATAATGACACAATTATGCTTTGATAGTACGGAAATCTGTCCTCTCTTGATGAACGGGAAAACGGAATCGGAGACGGAATAGAAAGGAGCACAAAATCATAGACAGAGGCTGGGACCATGGGGAAGACCTCCGCTCGAGCCAATCAGAAGAGAGCAATGACATTAAATACACTAAGCAGGATGAAATGGATGAACACCCCCCCCCAACCCTCCTAGCCCCCCCCCAACCCTCCTACCCCCCCATATAATTTAGTTTGAAAGATGTGTTTGACAAGCGAGATATGATGGAATATTTACAAATACTTGTTAATAATATGCACTTGTCAATAATGTAACACTTTCTTTTTGTATGAGGATTTCAAAACCAATAACATTTAGGTTACAAAAAAAAAACCAGCCACTCTTGCCATGTCTGAAATACAAATGTTATGGTAAAAACCCATTTACAGTATACTGCACAGATTAAAAAGTAATGATCAACAAGAGATTGCTTCTCAAGAGTATAGGTTTCTGCTATGGTATTTAGAAGAGGTAACAGGCATCAGGGACTCTAGGTGTCAGCGATCATATGAAAAAAAAGTCATTTTTTCCCCTTTCACATTTCCATATTCTAGCAGCCTAACAGCTCGATTTACAGTTTAGAGTACAATCACACAAATAGTAGTTGCATGTAATGTTTAGTACAGAGGGGTCACTTTATGAAGATTTACAGTACAGCCCAAGTTAGAACTAGGCGCTGCAGGTCCTAAAATATAATAATCAGGGCTCTACAAATTAGGGCAAAACCCACTTGCCTCCCCCAAAAGTAACTCGCCCCCCAAAGTAACTCCCCCACCCCCCCCTCCCCTCATGACTCTTACCAGCGGTGGGGCCCGGTGGTGTAGTGCTGCGATCTCCATCTTCTCCCATGTAAATTTTAATGGTCCTCAGCAGGTCCTGAAAAAATGGCAGCAAGGCAGCAAATGACGCCATGTTGCCATGGCAACGGATCGCCGTGACATCACGGCATCATGCAATATCATGCCGCGTTACGCAACGTAGCATCCCGTTGCCATTTGACGCGGCGCCATTTGATGCTGCGCGCCCATTTTTTCAGGACCTGCAGGGGAAACATTACAATTTGCAGGAGAGAAAACTGAGATCGCCGCACCACGCTGCCGGACCCCGCTGCAGGTAAGCAGTCAACAGCGGTCAAATTGCAAATGCCCATGGCGTGTGGGTGAGTGCATTTATCGAGCCCTGATTTTTTCAACCTCATCTACTATGTAACTATGTTACTATGAAACAAGCGTCCGGCAGACAGAGAGGAAGAAAACTCATATTGAGTAGAGATGAAAATATGGATAAATTATAATAAAACCTTCCCCTTCTTCAAGGTCTTAGTCTATTCGAAAGAATAAACACGCAGATTCCCAGCAAGCTCTAAGAAACCCCAAAAATTACCACATAATGTGTGTGTGTGTATATATATATATATATATATATATATATATATATATATATATATACATTAAGTGTCAATTGGAGTGCTACTGGGCATCACTGTATATTTTTGTCATATTGGATGTAGCTTTGGGCTTCTTTGATTTTTGTTATATACATTTAGCCACCCCCAGTCAGTAGCACTCTACTTGACACATATACATACTGTATATATATTATGTGGTAATTTTTGGGGTTTCTTAGAGCTTGCTGGGTATCAGTGTGTTTATTAACTTTGCCCAGCTGGTCTCAGCTGTTTTGGAGGTTGGTGGCTCCTCCCTCCCAGTGTTCAAGCTTGCCCCTCCCCACTTTCCAAGTGAGCAGTTCTCTTTCATGCAGTTGGTTGTGACAGATCCAATGCGATCATTCTTCCTCTAACTATAGAGGTAACTAAGAATTTTAATCAGTTTGTGCAAAGACCAGCAATATTTGGTCATACCTTGAAGTGGCTTGCAGGCTTAAAATGCTTTGGCCAAAGGGTTTAACTAAATGACCATTTTTACAAGAGATATATAGGTATTTCACTGTATATTTTGTCATATTGGATGTAGCTTTGGGCTTCTTTGTTTATGTTGTGTTCAAAAGAATATCCAGAATTGCCACGTAGAGTCCATGCATCAATAGAGCAGCAATGGTAAACAGAGCTCTAGAAAATGTTGCAAATTATTTATTTATTTATTTATTTATAACATATTTTACCAGGAAGTAATACATTGAGAGTTACCTCTCGTTTTCAAGTATGTCCTGGGCACAGAGTAAAACAAATACATGGTTACAAGTACAGTTACATAAATGAAAAAGGTATACATTATTTACAAGACATTGCGTGCACAGTTAAAGAAGATATATATTATGAGCGTATGAAACAGTTACAGACCAGATTAAAGTGTGAGACAGCCTTAGATTTGAAAGAACTTAAGCTGGTGGTGGATATGAGAGTCTCTGGTAGGTTGTTCCAGTTTTGGGGTGCACGGAAGGAGAAGGAGGAACGTCCGGATACTTTGTTGAGCCTTGGGACCATGAATAGTCTTTTGGAGTCTGATCTCAGGTGATAGGTGCTGAATGTGGTAGGGGTGAGGAGCTTGTTCAGGTAGCTGGGTAGCTTGCCCAGAAAGTATTTGAGGGTGAGACAGGAAAGGTGAACTTTGCGCCTAGACTCTGTGATGACCAATCTAGTTCTTTGAGCATTTCGCAGTGATGTGTGTTGTAGTTGCATTGGAGAACAAAACGACAAATTGAATTGTAGAGGGTGTCAAGTTTGCTAAGGTGGGTTTGAGGAGCCGAGCCATATACTATGTCTCCATAGTCAATAATTGGCATTAGCATCTGCTGTGCAATACGCTTTCTGACCAGGAGACTTAGGGAGGATTTGTTCCTGTAAAGTACCCCTAGTTTGGCATAGGTCTTGGTTGTCAGGGTATCAATGTGCATCCCAAATGTTAAGTGGGAATCAAACCATAAGCCCAAGTATTTAAAACTAGTGACAGGTGTTAGGGTGGTGTTAGCGTTGGTTCTAATCAGGAGCTCAGTCACTGGAAGCTTTACAAATTTAGTCTTGGTCCCAAATACCATTGTTACAGTCTTGTCAGTGTTTAAAAACAGTTTGTTTTGGGAAATCCAGTTTTCGAGTCTCAAAAAGTCAGACTGAAGTATGTGTTGAAGGTCAGAGAGGCTATGGCTGTGTGCATATAGGATTGTGTCATCTGCATACATATGTATTGAGGCTTCCTTACAAGCTGTGGGAAGATCATTAATTAACACTGAGAAGAGTAGGGGCCCCAGAACAGAGCCTTGCGGGACACCACAGGTGGTTGCTGGGTTCTTAAAGTGAAATTTCTGTTTGATGGGCGTATGTAACCATAAAAGATAAATACTGTAGAAATATAGTTTTCCTGTTCAGAACTCAAGAAGAAATCAAGCCTTCAATCCCTCCTTATTTTCATTATCATTATGAAGAAGATAAAAAGAGAATAAAAACAGTGTAGTACTTTTTATATAAATGGTCACTTGTTAAGTAAAAATGCACGTACAAAACATAAAAAGTTAGTCAGCTCTACTGTGGAATCTCAAGAGGACACTCACAACTTGGCCCCTCTTTCAGTCCGCATCAATTCTCTTTCCTCCGTGGGATTGGCACGGGTGGCTGGCTGCTCCCTCTCTCCCCCGAGCGTGCTCACAGTATGATCCAATGCATTTAGCCTAATAATGAATTCTTTAGGGATCCATAAAAGTTAATTCTTTATATACCTTCCCCCGTTTATGATGTCACAACGCAACTGATTAGCGCAGTGCTTGGGGTCCAAAGACTGTGATTGCGTTATATGCGGATCGCGTAAAAAAAAATTCTACTCGAACATTGCACCCCTCAGGGGTTCCGCGGTCAACGGAGGGGGATAACTGGGATAACTCTACCAGCTGTCCAAGACCCGGCGGCGCAGCAGCACCCCCATGCAGGACTGACCCGGCATCAGCAGCAGCTGGCAGCTTTTTCCTCTCCCTGCTTCTGTCTGCAGCTTCCGGCTGACAGTTAGAGGTAGGAAAATCAGAGCCAGCTCCCTTCAAGAGACAGTATGTCTCTATGTGTATGGGTGTGTGTCTCTGTGTGTGTCTGTGTGTTTCTATATGTGTGTCTCTGTGTGTGTGTGTGTGTGGGGGGGGGGGGGTGATAAACGGAACTGGAGGGGTTAGATACCTGAGGCTTTTCCTGAGTCTCTGACAGCACAGTGGGTTGTAGGATTAGATGGACAGAGATCAACCAGAACAGATAGCGTCAGAGCGACACTTCGCCACGGTAACCGGTGTCAAATGACACTGCAGGGTCACGTTATGTCGTGTTTCCATGACAACGTGACATCACATGACCCTGTGACGTCATTTGATGCCGGAGCCGAGGAGGAGGGAGGGGGGGAGGACACAGGCAGCAAACTCCCTGCAACCTGGCACATGACAAGCCCTGGTAACCCCAGCGAGAAACAGGAAAGGCTAGAAAACGGCATGGTAGGAGATCTGCATATTATTGGGAGCCACGCTCACATCGCGCTATATGAGGATTCACGTTGTAATGGATTCTGCTATAACAGGGTTTAGCTGTATATGTTTAACTGGTAAAATATGCCATTGTTTTAATCAACATTAAATATTTTAGGTTATTTTGTACAAGATTGGCATACCTTGCACCACGCTACAATTAGATTTGACCCTGTTATTCCCTTTTTATTCAGCATACACACTAAAACTCATAGTGATTATTGTGAAATATAGTGAATTATTAGAAAAGCCTTAGACCAGCTATGCCTACTGTACAGTATGTCGTGTGTATGAATCCTAAATAGCCTTTGCCAATTACTCCACTTACATGCTGTAAGCTATGCCAATTTATTCTGAGTAGAGGTTGAATACAAATTATGAGTTACACAGCATCGCTATTTATTCTGTACCTAATTATGGCATCATAGAAGTACTGTAGCATGTAATGCACTAATTACATTTTGCGCTTCTAAGAGATAATCATAGAGAAAGCAAAGGCTGTTCTAGTAGCTAGGTTTTCTTGTGTTGTTTATAATTACATTTGGTTATATTATGGTGTGACGGAGCAGCCTGTAGGCAAGGTCAGACAAGAGTCCACACATGCATTTCTGGGTAAACCATAATAATAAGTGGTTTTATTCTCCACGAAAACAACTAAAACATTGGGGCTACTGCCCCTTTAAGGCAAAACATAAAACAAACACCTATTCCCTTTAGGGAAACTAAATAAACATTACTCCGGCCCTTTCTAACTGGCACTCCAGCTAAGCTGGTTACCAACCCCAAAACATATAAAACAGTACCAAGACCAGGGAACAATATACAAAGTCTTATCTGTGTGTTCTGGTCTGGCGCCTCCGATTTCTCCAGGCACTTAAGTTGCAGGCGGAGAAAGTCATGCTGCTCCCAGTAAGTCTTTTTCCCTATCCGTGCAGGCTTCTCTGCTATGTGGGGCTTTTTGTTCCCCACTGTTGCCAGGCAAAACCCTCTGGTCAACAAGCGTGGATCCCTGTGGGCGGGAGCTCTGTTATCTGTGTTCCTCAACAGACTCCAACAGGGCCTCTGAAAAGCAGCTACTTCCTGCCTTTTATCCCCTGTTTAATCAGGAGTTTTACTTATCACATGCAGGAAACCCAACACCCATGCAGTCTTCTGGCTTGCAAAGGGAACCAACCTCTTCACTCCCTTAAATATGGATTAAACATTAAGGGGTCTAACCTGGTTTCAAAATGAAGGCCAAACTGGTGCAATTGGATTCATTCGTTGGATTCATTTTCCTTTTTTTTGCAGCTCCGACTTTGATAAATAGACCTCAAACTCAGCAAAAATACCTGAGAATTGAATATAGTCTATAGAGCCTGTAATAGAGGCGGGAACAGGGCCAGTGCAAGGGTATTTGGCATCCTAGGCGGACCTTCAACTTGCACTACCCTCTAACCCAGCCCCCACACACAATTAACTTTCAGATTTTTTTAATATCTAACAGAAAAATGTAAATGTTATACCGAATGAATTGATTCATACACCTTCCCCCCCCCCCATTCCTTGTAATTCTCTCCCCCTCTCTCTGTCATTCTCTCTCCTCCTGACACACAAAACAGAACAGCTACAGAAAACTCAGATACACATGCACAACAGAACAGAGCAGGACACACAAACACACACACACACACACACACACACACACACACACACACACACACACACACACACACACACACACACACACACACACAAACACAGGAAAACACGTACATACAGACTCACAGACCCAGGAAAACAGAACAGAGCACTAGAGAAGGACACACACACACACAGCAGAACTCACAGATCCATGAAACAGAACAGAGCAGGGAACATGACAGAGACACACAGCCTCGCCACTCTCCGCTCCATGCTTAGCTCTGCCCCCAGGCTCCTTGCACCTCCTCCTAATTGGCTGCATTATTCAGCAACAGCCAAACAGGATGGAGGAAACTGCCTAGACTCCTAGCAATGGCCCTGCTCTATACTTGCTCTGGGAGATGGCAGAAATTCCCTCACTAAACAAACTAGTGGTGGCCGCCTAGTTAGCCCAAAGGATGAACTGGCCCTGGAGGGATCAAAATCTATCCACCATTTATTTTACATGCTGCTTTCTCTTACCACTCCAGCTATCTTCTCAGACCCCAAATGTTGTGGTAAATGAACAAGATCTTGTCTAATTAGAACTTACAAGATCTGCACTCACTGAGCCTCACTGACTGATTGAAAACAAAGCTTAAAATGATAACACGAGACTCCGCTGAACATGCTGTTTTACTTTGTCAGTAGGTATAATTAATTGTGAAAACAGTCAAGACACTTTATGTACCATGGCAACTTTTACTACTATCTCATAGACTGTATACTGTCGGTCAAAGTAACCTGGGTCAACGTGTTGTTTTATTAGAAAGTGAGCATGTCAAAATCATTATTTTGAGCCATTATAACCATTCAAATGTCATGAAAAATTATTGTGTTATTTGTCACATTGACTTTTTATGCTAAAATAAAATTTGGAGTCAGATGAGCTGCACCACTGGGTTCGGTAATGTCGCTCTAAGTTAATTCAGGTTAATTTAATTGTAGCTGCTTATGTTGAGAAATGAAAACCAGACATACCATTATAGGATATTTACTGTATGAAGATGATGCAATTTACTGATGGACAGATATAAAAATGTTCTGTTGCATCAATTTGTACCATTGCTAAATGCTTGGGATATGAGTTTCTAACACCTGAAGCTCCTGGGCACAGAATTGAACACCACCTCATACATACACATATAGTAACATAGTAGAATAGACTACGTCCATTGCGTTCAGCCTTTGTTAAATTCTAATGGGGCAAGATACTTATCCTACATTTATAGGCATATTAATCAAATGTAAAGCAAACAAAAAATACTGTGAAACATTTGCCTATTTTAGTCTCAAACAAGGGGAATGGGGAAATCCATGTTGACTCCAGAAATGACAATAGTATTTCTTCCTAGATACCTACACTTCGTATATTTTATCTGGTGTGGTATATCCCAGTATAGCTAAGAAAGATATTGAACCTTTTCTGAAATATATGTACTATTTATTTATTTATTTATTTATAAAATATTTTACCAGGAAGTAATACATTGAGAGTTACCTCTCGTTTTCAAGTATGTCCTGGGCACAGAGTAAAACATATAATACATGGTTATAAGTACAGTTACATAAATGAACAGGGTATACATTATATACAAGACATTGCGTGCACAGTTAAAGAAAATATATATTATGAGCGTATGAAACAGTTACAGACCAGGTTAAAATGTGAGACAGCCTTAGATTTGAAAGAACTTAAACTGGTGGTGGATGTGAGAGTCTCTGGTAGGTTGTTCCAGTTTTGGGGTGCACGGAAGGAGAAGGAGGAACGTCCGGATACTTTGTTGAGCCATGGGACCACTAACAGTCTTTTGGAGTCTGATCTCAGGTGATAGGTGCTGTATGTGGTAGGGGTGAGGAGCTTGTTAAGGTAGCTGCGTAGCTTGCCCATGAAGAATTTAAAGGCAAGACAGGAAAGGTGAACTTTGCGCCTAGACTCGAGTGTTGACCAATCTAGTTCTTTGAGCATTTCGCAGTGATGTGATTTGTAGTTGCATTGGAGAACAAAACGACAAATTGAATTGTAGAGGGTGTCAAGTTTGCTAAGGTGGGTTTGAGGTGCCGAGCCATATACTATGTCTCCATAGTCAATAATTGGCATTAGCATCTGCTGTGCGATACGCTTTCTGACCAGGAGACTTAGGGAGGATTTGTTCCTGTAAAGTACCCCTAGTTTGGCATAGGTCTTGGTTGTCAGGGTATCAATGTGCATCCCGAATGTTAAGTGGGAGTCAAACCATAAGCCCAGGTATTTAAAACTAGTGACAGGTGTTAGGGTGGTGTTAGCGTTGGTTCTAATCAGGAGCTCAGTCACTGGAAGCTTTAAAAATTTAGTCTTGGTCCCAAATACCATTGTTACAGTCTTGTCAGTGTTTATAAACAGTTTGTTTTGTTTTGGGAAATCCAGTTTTCGAGTCTCAAAAAGTCAGACTGAAGTATGTGTTGAAGGTCAGAGAGGCTATGGCTGTGTGCATATAGGATTGTGTCATCTGCATACATGTGTATTGAGGCTTCCTTACAAGCTGTGGAAAGATCATTAATGAACACTGTGAAGAGTAGGGGCCCCAGAACAGAGCCTTGCGGGACACCACAGGTGATATCCAGGGGGTTGGAGTTAGAGCCTGAGATGGACACATGTTGGGATCTTCCTGATAGGTAGGACTGAAACCAGTTTAAAGCATGTTTCCCTATTCCAGAGCTCCGGAGTTTGTTAAGCAGGATAACATGATCAACAGTATCAAAAGCCTTTGCAAAATCTAGGAATACTGCACCAGTGAGTTGTCCCCGTTCCATTCCACACTGGATTTCATTGCAAACTTTTAGCAGGGTAGTTACGGTGGAGTGTTTGGGACGAAACCCAGATTGGAAACTACCAACACAGTCTCAGCGTGAAAATGACCACAGTGCTGAATCTCACAACACTCCACTTACTCTACTGTAGCTAAGTAAATACAACTCTCTGCTTCCAGGTCCCAATCCATGACTAATTTTCTTTTATTGTGTATATTTACATTGGAGGATTTAATTATACATGGGAAAATGAAAACAGCTGTAGTAACAGACATATTGAAACAATTGTAATTTACGACAAGAACCTACTCCACCGATCGTCCCTATTACCACTTCACAATTTATCCATTGCTGCAATGGAACAATTTTGATGCACCTTCATATTCAGACAAAACATGACATTTGATCTCTTAATGTCAACATAACATGGAACATGATAAACTGTTAAATGTATTCTGTACTCCTTGATCACAAAGCTGTGCATTCACTATTAGACTATTTCTCCATTTCAGTGTTACTCAGACTCACCAGGGTGAATGGATACAATCAAAACTTTATTTGGGCTACATAAAACAGATACTCTGACGGACAAGACTAAGAGACCTCCTCCCACGTGTTTCGAGCAAGTTTGCTCTTTCTCAAGGAGTATGACGTAAGCAAAAGGAGGGCACTATTTAAACCTCCCTTCTACTAATTAACTGGTGTATTACACCTGTAATCCTTAATTATTTAAACATGATACATAAAAATTGGACCCAAAATATTTTCAGCAACATGTTATACAAAGAGAAATAATTAAAAAACACTTTATAGATGCAAACGTATCAGTGAAACACATTTAGAAACAAAGGTATAGTGAAACCTGTTTCAATTAGTTTGCAACAATGTCTATGTAAATCCTGAGGAATACCAATATCTTATTAACTCCATGTGGTCAGCTGTTGCTGGATAATAAACAGCAAATAGCTGGTACCACCTAGGATACCATTATCTTATAGCTCAAAAGGTATCTGGCCATGCTTTCTAAAAGTCAACAAAATATAGTTTATGTAATTTAATAGTATTGAAACTATAAGGCAAAAACAGGGAGTTAGTTATAAATGGCAGAGTCCCTATATATATTAAAATCGTCTAATCAGATGCATCCAAGTCAATATATATTTGTAGTGCATGAAAGGGACCTGTTCAATTCATAGATAAAGGATGTATAAGGCAATCTATTAAAGACAATACCATAAAAATTGCAAGGCATCTTAAGCAGTCAAGGGAAGGGGGAGGGAGGGGAGGGAGGGGGGAGGGGGAGAAAGACTTTTCTAAACAGCCATCAGCCAACTGAACTTCTAGTAGTGGGATGATATACAGGGGCTAGATTATCTGCTGAATTAACACAGGTTAATTCACTCAGGTTAATTAACTCAGGTACAGCCGCGCGTACTATAGAACAAGCCTAAGTCCGACACAGAACAAGACAAGGCAAAACAAAGTTAACAAACACACAGATACCCAGGAAGCTCTCAGAAACCCCCCAAAATTACCACAATATATATATCCTATGTATATAAGTGTCAAAAGAAGTGCTACTGGGCGTGGCTAATTGTATAAAACAAGAAACAAAGAATTCCAGAGCAACATCTAATGTGACAAAAATACACAGTGAAATACCTATACAGGTGCGCCGACGAGTATTCTAAAACTTGCCTTAAACTTGCCTTGGAAAATCTGGGGCTATCACCAACATGACTCAGGTACATGCTGGGTACATGCTGGGTACATGCTGCAAACATTTCAGTGACATTTCTGCAGAGACTAATGGCCCATTGGATTAACACAGCAGGGGTCCCTGGCAGTCCCATTCAGCTTGAATGGGACTGCCAGGGACCCCCGCTGTTAATACGATGGGCCATTAGTCTGTCTGCAGAAATGTCACTGAAATGTTGCAGCATGTACCCAGCATGTACCTGGGTCTTGTTGGTGATTGCCCCAGATTTGTTTTAGAATACTCGTCGGCACTACAGTATTACTCTTGAAAAAGGGTCATTTAGTTAACTCTTTGGCCAAAGCGTATAAGCCTGCGAGCCACTTTCAAGGCATGACCATAATATCACAGGTCCTAACACTAACTGATTGCCAGGACCATCCTTCCTCTAATTATAGAGATAAATAAGGTTTTTAATTAGTTAGTGTTAGGACCTGCGATATTATGGTCATGCCTTGAAAGTACAACCAACTTCACACTGATGATACCCATTAAGGTTGAAACATGTCTGTGAATGGTTTCTCTGGCTTTGCATCTGATTCCCATGCTGTGCTTTAAAGCTGTGTTAACAGTGAGCATTAGCTTATATGGGCTCCATGTAACAATGGATTTTCAGACAAAAGGTGACACATTGTGTGCTCATTTGCATGTCATTTCCCAGAATCCCTTGCTGCAGTGGAAGCACTGTATGCTGGGGATAATGGTGAAAGGCAGGGTTGCAGACCTGCCTAAGACATGTGAATGTGCTCACAAGTGATCTTTTTATTTGATATATATATATATATATATATATATATATATATATATATATATATATATATATATATATATATATATATATTAAAATTGCAACAGATAATTTAATAGTGTGATAACCCACCGGAAATGATTGACCAATATACTGGCTGAGACAGGTCAGACAGTGGTGCGATCTCTCTGCTTACTGTACCTACCTAGGATATATATTGTGACAGATATGAGGGAACAGTAGTGAAAAGAGGATATTACGGCCCTAAATTAGTGCAGGGTTTCTGCTCCACTCCACGGTTTGGAGATTTACCAAGGGGAATCCAGACTGGGACTTCTAGCTCTCCCAACTTTCACAGGACTGGAGCAGCTGATTGAGCAGGGAGATGATTAAAAGGTTGCTCTAAACAGAGCAAAACAGAGATGTTTAACTCTCAAGAGGAGGGTGTGCAGAAAAGCTGTGGTATGCTGAGAAAAATACTTTTGTTTTGTTTGTTTGATTTACTCCTGTTATCTGCTGTAGCATTTGTATGGCAAAATAAACAGGCCAAGCTTTTCACCTCTGTGTCAGAAGACTGTCTCCTCTACCTGGAAGGCTGTGTGAAAGTGCTGATCCTTGGACAAAAGGTACAAAGCAAGAAGGTACTTTGTCACAATATATATATATAGTATATATGTGTGTTTTTTTTTTTTAAATTATGTCTTTATCTTTCTCTCCCAAGCCTGAGCAGGAATTAAAAATAAGGATTTGCCTTGTTTTCGGCTTGGAGCCATGTACATAGATCTGAGGCGTGGTCTAGATTTAGATCGGAGCCGTGTAAGTTCGAGCGAGGGACGAGGGTGTTTTAGAATTGAAGACTTCAAAATTGCTCATCTCAAAGATATTCTGAGAGAAGTATGTAGCCAGGTCTCCCAGCAGTATCAGCACCCCCTTCACCTTCCCAGAGATCGCGGGTGCCGCCGAGTCCAATGGCGGCCCCATCGGGCGATACGGGAGGTGAGGGCGGTCAGGTCCCGGCTCGGGGGTTGCTGGGGACGCGTGCGGCCGGTTGCCAGGGCCGCACGCGCATCACGGGAATCCCGGCACTCTCGGAGCCGGGCGGTTAGGGCGCCACCATTGCGCGGTAGTTCGCGCAGGCGTAGTGGTCGCGCGAGTGTAGGGCTGGAGCGGGGAGTAGCGCGTTGCCCCTTAGTGCATGCCGGTTGCCGGGGACGCGATCGGGCCGTCGCTAGGGCCGCGATCGCGTTGCTACGGGCCCGGCGGCTGGCGAGAGGTAGCGCGAGGGAGTCAAGGCAGCCCCCTATAGTTCGCGCATGCGCAGGGAAGAGGCAGAAAAGCCCGCGAAGCCAGAGCCTATTAGGGAGGGCCCTAGAGAGGGACTACAGGCCCCATGAGCCTCTGTATGCCCCATGTGACACCATGGAGCCAATAGGGCTTAGGAAGGCCAGGCAGGCAAAGAGATACATTTCGCGCGCTGAGCCCACGTTAGTCAGTCAGAGACCGGAGCAGCCCAGGGAAGGAGGTAGGGTACAGGAGTCAGGGACTCCCTGTACTAGGCCAGTATCCCCAGGGCCCCAGATAGCTCAGCTCCCCAGTAAAGTGAGTGTTGCCAGGGACAGCCCTCAGGTTAGGGACCCTGTCACTTGCATTAGTGGGAGCTGGGGAACAGAAGGGAAGAAAGGCAGCAGCGGACTTAGTGTTAAGTTGCAGGGTGTTGCTGCATGCGCTGATCGTCATCAGTTAAGTGAGTTGGAGTCAGGGAGCTGTGAGGGAAGGAAGGGTGCGGGGAGCGAGTGCAGCTCCTGCACCCATATAGGTACCCACACCCCAGGTAGGCCCCAACTCCCCACTAGTTTAGTGGGTAAGTGCTGAGGGAGGCCCAAGATAGGGACGCTGCCCTTAGCATAGAGTGCTACCTTGTCAGAGTCACGGCTGTTAGTGCTGTGAGGTCTGACAGGCAGGCACCTTGTTGCGCAGCACGTTGGCTGCAGCCTCCAGTGAGCTACAGCTTGCTGCTGTAGGCGCTGGGACTAGTTAGAAAGTAGTGAGGCTGAAGGGACTTGGGTAGTTAGGGGAGTGGGACAGGTCATTACCCCCTACCGGCCATAGGAGTTCCCCAAGCCACTGCAGGTTGCTGTACTACAGGGACAGGCCCTAGGTTAGGGTTCCTGTCACGTTAGTACCACTTATATAGATAGGGACACAGCGGCTGCTGCTGTTCCTGTGGGAGCGGTTGGACCCACGTTGGGGTTCTCAGAGACTTTCGTACGAATAGGATCGCCCCTGGCGGTCCGCACGTGCAAGGAGTTCGGTTGGAGGATCAGACGGATTCATCACACGTCTGACCCTTTGAGAAGATTGTTGCTGACCCGAGCACCGGAGTGCTCGGCAGGTATTATACCATCATATGTGCACCAACAGGCCTAGAGATTCTTAGTGACTGCGCAGTCACCCATTGACTATCTCTGTAGGAGTACGGGACATTGGGTGGGGTTCTTGGGACACTGGGTGGGATCACCTAGTGTTGGGGAATCGTCCTGCGAGACGTCACTGTTAGTGTCTCCTCGTGAGAGGGACACAGGTTATGATTGATGTGATGATATTCTCCATGCATGTTAGTAAAGTCATTAGTTATTATACCCCACTGTGTATGTTATTATTAGTGATTGTCCTGCGAGGAACTACTCCCCCTTTGGCGGGAGCCATCGCAGGTGGAGGCGCTGAATTGAGTAAGTGGTTACCCCTAGTATAATTGCCCCAGGTTCCCCGTGGCGGAAGCTCAGCCCTCCTGCGAGCCAACAGGTAATGCACCACACCTGGTAACACTGTATGTTCTCTGCACCCCCACACACAGTATCTGCGATTGGGGGGGGGGAATACCCGTTACATTTGGAGGCGCTGCTGAGAGAGACCTGGGGTGCCCTGTTCCATTTTTTTTCTAAATTGTGCGATTTTTGTTTCGCCATGAGGAAGCTCTCAAGGCAGGAGGTCTATATATGGGCGTTGAGGATTAGCCCGACTCCCAACAACTTGGTTGCCGTGGGGGGAGTTCCTGTGGACCTGCCTTTGCGAATCGTCCAGGCGCATGTTCGGAAAATCCCCGGGCTAGCTCATGCGCAGGTCAGAGGGCAAAGGCCTGATCGCACCTCCCCATGGGGTACGGTAATAATGGATGTGGGCTATGCCATAAGCGAGGAAGAGGGTCCCCAATTCCTGAATCTGCCTGAGGGTTCGCCTGATGGGTGCCCTTTTATTTACCCCGCTGTGATCGTTCCCACCGACACCGAGAGCCCTAGTGTAGTTAACAGGACTGAAATCAAAATGGAGGCTTCTGCAGCAGGGATTGCTAACAATGAGTCCCATCTAACATGGAGGCTCCCGCCCACTCAAACTGGCACACGTGCCGCTGACTGCCAGGCTGAGCAGAAAATGGTTGCGGAAATCTGTCCGGGTTTGGCGCGGAAATCAGAGCCCCTCCCCTGTGGTGTGAGTGACTCAGCACAGAGCCCGAAACACCCCTTGATAGAGTGTGTCGCCCCTCCTTTAAATTCCACCAGGGGGAGCAAACACCGTGAGCTCCAACCCGTAACTGCTGTTTCCCCCAAAGAAAGTACTGGATGCGAAGAAAATCGCTCTCCGTCGTATGGAGACTGGCAGACTAAGGCAGGGAGCGTATTCTTTCTTTTGTGCCCGTGCTTAAACAAATTAGTGAGTGAGTCGGGTAGTATGGGCTTTGAGATTTTGAAGGAAATAATAGAAGATCAGTTGGCAAACGCGAGCGAAGAGGGATGCATAAAATGTGTCTGTAACAAATGGGACTGCTCCTTTTGTAAAGTGGCCTGGGGACCCAACTGTATCTGCTGCGGGGATCAGCTCCTGAAGCCCAGGCTGTTGTGGACTGCAGAGCCAGCAGAGGACGAGGAGCCGGTCAGTATAGCTAACCCATCTACCCCTCTCATAGAAATTTCGGAGGAACCGGGTGCCCAAGTGAACATTCTAGACCCGGTTCCCGAGCAGGAATCACCTGCCCTGCTAGCTACGGAACCGAGCAAACCATCAGCGGATACAGAGCCTGATATGGGCCCGTGTGCCCTACCACGGCCAGTCTGGCCTACAGAGGTACCATCGGTCCCAGGCGTGGGATCTGTACCGAACGAAGACAAGGGTGAGTTGACTGCCCCAGGGGTGTCGGGTGTGAGCCTCCAGGTGACCGCGGAGCACGATAGCTCCTTAAGTCTGGCCACCAGGGCGAAGGGCGACACTTGGCATCGCGTCCTGGTGGAGGTGTCTCCCTTAGAAGATAGCTGTCCAGATGTGCGAGTCGACCAGCACCTATCGCCTATCGTCCAGGTGAAGAGAACCGTAAGTCTCATCGTGGTGTCCAGTAAAGCACAGATGGTACCTGACAGTGTTCCAGAGGAAGAGGAATCCATCGCAAGCCAGCGGAGTGGTGAGGAACCTCCTGACTCCCCACAGGCTCCTGATCTGAGTGTGGGCCCGTGTGCTCTGACCCAAATGGTCCCAGGACTGGGATCCAACGCTCCCGAGTTTCCAGCAAGTGAGTGGACTGTCCAAGAAGTGCCGGGGACAGGTCCCAAGACAGTAGAGGTGGGAACTGACAGCGTCCCCAAGGACCTGTTGGCCACCGTGAATCATCGCAGTGGTAAGGTATCTACCCTTTACTCCCTGCCGGGTGAAACAGAAACTTTGAGGAAAAAGACATTGTCCATTTCTCGCTTCCCAGTGGAAGCTGTGCAAGTACGTAGGGACAAAGACTGTGTGGAGAAGGATTTAGGGAACGTTGCCTCCTTTCAGTCCAAAAAGGAGCGGCCCATTCGCCAAGTGGTGGACCGTGGGAAAGGTCCTGGCCTCCTGGTTTATCGCATCCATGCCGCGGATGACCGGGTAAAGGCCTGGTTAAGAGACATTGCACTACTCCTTCCACCAGGGGGAGGAAGTAGCGAAGAGCCAGTAACTGTCACTCTAGAGTGTGCTCTCCAAGAAACTTTCCTGCGGGAGGCTCACGGACGCAAAAGTGAGGTACCCCCATATGATCAGTTAGGGGCACCCCACATATGGTCTCAGCTAGTCTCGGGTATAGTGTGGGATGTACCATGTAATCTGAGGTGTAAAGTCGACCTGCTAAGTGTACCAATTATGACATGCAATTTTTTATTGTGTAACCTTATGTCAGGGTATGGCGTTCTCCAAGCGAGGACGTTGGATTTTTCACCAGGGGGAGTGTGTAGCCAGGTCTCCCAGCAGTATCAGCACCCCCTTCACCTTCCCAGAGATCGCGGGTGCCGCCGAGTCCAATGGCGGCCCCATCGGGCGATACGGGAGGTGAGGGCGGTCAGGTCCCGGCTCGGGGGTTGCTGGGGACGCGTGCGGCCGGTTGCCAGGGCCGCACGCGCATCACGGGAATCCCGGCACTCTCGGAGCCGGGCGGTTAGGGCGCCACCATTGCGCGGTAGTTCGCGCAGGCGTAGTGGTCGCGCGAGTGTAGGGCTGGAGCGGGAGTAGCGCGTTGCCCCTTAGTGCATGCCGGTTGCCGGGGACGCGATCGGGCCGTCGCTAGGGCCGCGATCGCGTTGCTACGGGCCCAGCGGCTGGCGAGAGGTAGCACGAGGGAGTCAAGGCAGCCCCCTATAGTTCGCGCATGCGCAGGGAAGAGGCAGAAAAGCCCGCGAAGCCAGAGCCTATTAGGGAGGGCCCTAGAGAGGGACTACAGGCCCCATGAGCCTCTGTATGCCCCATGTGACACCAGGGAGCCAATAGGGCTTAGGAAGGCCAGGCAGGCAAAGAGATACATTTCGCGCGCTGAGCCCACGTTAGTCAGTCAGAGACCGGAGCAGCCCAGGGAAGGAGGTAGGGTACAGGAGTCAGGGACTCCCTGTACTAGGCCAGTATCCCCAGGGCCCCAGATAGCTCAGCTCCCCAGTAAAGTGAGTGTTGCCAGGGACAGCCCTCAGGTTAGGGACCCTGTCACTTGCATTAGTGGGAGCTGGGGAACAGAAGGGAAGAAAGGCAGCAGCGGACTTAGTGTTAAGTTGCAGGGTGTTGCTGCATGCGCTGATCGTCATCAGTTAAGTGAGTTGGAGTCAGGGAGCTGTGAGGGAAGGAAGGGTGCGGGGAGCGAGTGCAGCTCCTGCACCCATATAGGTACCCACACCCCAGGTAGGCCCCAACTCCCCACTAGTTTAGTGGGTAAGTGCTGAGGGAGGCCCAAGATAGGGACGCTGCCCTTAGCATAGAGTGCTACCTTGTCAGAGTCACGGCTGTTAGTGCTGTGAGGTCTGACAGGCAGGCACCTTGTTGCGCAGCACGTTGGCTGCAGCCTCCAGTGAGCTACAGCTTGCTGCTGTAGGCGCTGGGACTAGTTAGAAAGTAGTGAGGCTGAAGGGACTTGGGTAGTTAGGGGAGTGGGACAGGTCATTACCCCCTACCGGCCATAGGAGTTCCCCAAGCCACTGCAGGTTGCTGTACTACAGGGACAGGCCCTAGGTTAGGGTTCCTGTCACGTTAGTACCACTTATATAGATAGGGACACAGCGGCTGCTGCTGTTCCTGTGGGAGCGGTTGGACCCACGTTGGGGTTCTCAGAGACTTTCGTACGAATAGGATCGCCCCTGGCGGTCCGCACGTGCAAGGAGTTCGGTTGGAGGATCAGACGGATTCATCACACGTCTGACCCTTTGAGAAGATTGTTGCTGACCCGAGCTCCGGAGTGCTCGGCAGGTATTATACCATCATATGTGCACCAACAGGCCTAGAGATTCTTAGTGACTGCGCAGTCACCCATTGACTATCTCTGTAGGAGTACGGGACATTGGGTGGGGTTCTTGGGACACTGGGTGGGATCACCTAGTGTTGGGGAATCGTCCTGCGAGACGTCACTGTTAGTGTCTCCTCGTGAGAGGGACACAGGTTATGATTGATGTGATGATATTCTCCATGCATGTTAGTAAAGTCATTAGTTATTATACCCCACTGTGTATGTTATTATTAGTGATTGTCCTGCGAGAAACTACTCCCCCTTTGGCGGGAGCCATCGCAGGTGGAGGCGCTGAATTGAGTAAGTGGTTACCCCTAGTATAATTGCCCCAGGTTCCCCGTGGCGGAAGCTCAGCCCTCCTGCGAGCCAACAGGTAATGCACCACACCTGGTAACACTGTATGTTCTCTGCACCCCCACACACAGTATCTGCGATTGGGGGGGGGGAATACCCGTTACAAGTATAATATTGTTAAGTATGTGCTTGAAAAGTAACAATCATCAATTGCTGATCAGAGACACTTCTAATGTGGATCATAGAGAATGTATTAAATTTTCTCCCTGTTCAGTCCTGGAAAGCAAACAACATGCCTGGTTTTCAGGACAACACACACCTAAGGGATATACAATAAAGAAACTATATAGAGGATCAAGAGCTAAAAATAAAAAATAAATACACAATAGGAGGTATCCCACTTACATGTTAACAGATCATCACAGGCATGTAAAGATTAATCTCTAAATCAAAAGTTTACATCCAGATAGGCAGGAGGCATGTAACTCCAAGAATATGTGAACGAAAAAGAGAAGCACAAATAGTGCAAATAGTTTATATAACAAACAGAAATAAAGTATTGCAATTACAAAAATACAGACAGTCAAGCGCAGACTGACTATACAGAATCGCAGGGGAGAGAACGCTGGATCCTCGTGGAACACCATCTCTCTGATTACCCAGCTGATGTTCACAGGCTCACGCAGTCCAATGATTATGAGTTTCATCGAGTGAAATGCGTTGGGCGATTGGACTACTCTCTGCCTTTTTGTAAGTGCACTACTTTATTTCCGTTTTTGTTGTAAGAACTATTTGCACTATTTTTTGCTTCTCTTTTTATTTCACATATTCTTGGAGTTACATGCCTCCGGCCTACCTGGATGTAAACTTTTGATTTAAAGATTCATCTAAATAAAAATACCTGTGATTATCTCTTAATTTGTGTATTTTTTTTTTTTTGCGTTTTTGTATTCTCACGTTTGGTAGCTTTGCGCTTTGTTACCTTTACTGCATTTCTTTTGATGTTGGAAAAACATCATCTTCCCTCAGAGCTGCAGTTTTACCAGTGGTCTTAAGTATTTTTCTTAATATCAAAACTTTTAACTAGATGAAACTTAAGTAAATGCACGTTTATTCTTTATATCCCTATATTCTTTAGGCTCTCTATATTTGTTTCACTAGTACATTATTTGCGCTCATTGCTCTTAGCACTCAACATGTGCCTAAGTGAGTTAGCGGTTAATTAGAGCTGGTTATTTGGGTGTTATTCTTCTATACTTGAATGACGTAAGCCCTCGCAGCAGTGACCTTCCCAGTATAAGGGTTCGCTCAGACAGGCTGCTACGTCTGCTTGCTTGCGTTCGCGCCTCTGCCGCGCGCTCTTGCAGCCCAGCGATCTGTGCTCAAATTGTTGGAGTTGGGTCGCGGCGTTTGGGGGCGTGGCGGGGGGTGTAACAAACACGTCACAGAGCTGTTCGCCTTTATTGGCTGAACCAGCTCACGTCACGCGACTGTATCCCCAAATTTCAGTTTGGGTTGTGGCGGCAAAATGTTGTAGCGTCAATGCTGCACTTTGCCGCCGGTGGAGTTTTCAGTTTGAAAACTCCCACCGAACAACCTGAAATTGTGACGGACGCAATGTGGTGTGTCTGAGCGAGGCCTTAGGCTAAGGCCGCAGTGCCTCCGCTGCACGTGCGCCCGCGAGGCTGGCAGTGCGTGCAGCCAATTCCCCGGTCTGCAGTGAGCTGCAGGAAGAGAGACCGGGGGGGGGGGACGTGGCGGGGGAGTGACGGGGTCGCGGCCATGACGTCAACCCGGCAGGTTTGCCCTCATTGGCTGAACAGCCAGGGGGTGTGGCCTAGCGCTTCGTCGCGATTCCTGCTCTCAATTCTATTAAGAGCAGGAGAAACTCTCGCCACAGCGCTGCGGCCCCCCTCGCAGCGGACCCAGCACCATTGAGGGGAGGGCTCTCGTCCCTGAGTTAGGGGTGATGGGGGGGGGGTAGTGAAGTAATCTGCCCTTTACATTTTCCCTATTTGACCCTCCCCTATTTTGCCTGAGGTGCCCCAACGTTAAACCCAGCAATTCTCTCCTATTTGTTATTGTTAAGCATACGGACTTAAACACACATGTATTTTATTAACTCACAGGGTCTGATAAAATGTCATCACTCGGCCGGCTGGGAAAAGAAAACTGTGAGGAGACGCTGCAAGTAATCAACTTTTAATTTCTTTACATTTTTTTTTTCAGAAACAGACTGAACTGGTTGTGCTGGCAGCTTCCAAGAATTCTCTACCGAGCTGACTTCACCGGCATTGCAATCACATTACGCTACAGTGTTTGAGAGAGGAAAGGACCCTGACAAAGAGCGGAGACCTGTACGTGCAGCACTGCATATGCAATCCTTTCGTATCCCATATCCCCAGACATCTACATCGGATGCAATAGAACGATATCACTGCAACCAACTGTAGTACCCCTCTTAATATACTTCCCAAGCAATTACAATCTGGTTGTGGTACAGGAGTAACAAGGGGAAAAACTGACATGGACCTGACATTTGGTTTTTAACCTGTTTCTCCTGCTCCTTAGATAGTGTCACAGTCACGTGGACAATCTATGACCCATATTTAATAATCTGTGAAGCCGTTTTCCCTTGCTCAAAAAGACTTCCACCACATTCAAAATAGTGGAGCTTACATGTTGCCGATTAAGGGGATTCTCTCAATGACGTTATAACCACAGGCCACTCACTTCTTACTGTTTTCTACCAAGCTCTCGAAATGGTCTTTATTGCACGCATCCAACTTATTCTGTCTTTTAGTGTCTGCATCAAATGTAAAATGTAGCTTTGTATTTAAGCTATTAGCCAGATGGAAGCTTTGAGTCCTCGGCGAGGGGCAGCATGACTGCCAGGCCGAGGCTCCTTACATCTGAGAGTGGGCGGTTCTGTGGGACAGAGGGCGCGGTACAGTGGGGAGGTTATATATGTGAGGATTGGAGTGTGAGCAGACAGTTTTGCTCACACTCAGTTTTACCTCTCGCAACTTTTTCCTGCTTTCTTGCGTTCCCACGTTTAGGTCGATGCCGGAGGTCCAAGAGCATGTCTTTCAGCTCCATGAAGAGACTAGGTAGAGGGATGGCTTCGACAGCAGCTCCAGGGTTTGCAGAATGGTGCTGTGGGGGTCGCAGTGAATGAAGATTTAGCTAATGCAATGTCCTCGTGGGGAGCACATGGCAGGGAACCAGAGTGTTGCACGCAGAGGTGTGCAAGGCCCCCGCGAGGTCATGTTCCTATCTGGTGCAGAGCAGGGCGATAGACTGCAGTGACAGCACAAGTGTTCCTGAGGTGACTGTAAGTGGTCCCCCAAAATAATCAGCCTGGATCGGGAGCCTGCAGCATCAGTTGGAGGTAGAGCAGGATGTCAGCTGGGCCAGTGAGGACGTAAGAGAAAAGCCCTTGGTTCTAGGAGGGTGATGCTCAGACAGAGTCCTGTATTGCTCTCCCAGCTGGGGAAAAGCGGGGTATTATTGGGGTTACTGGGGGGGGGGGGCAGTCTCCTCTGCCAGCGGGGCTGGTAGGCAATGAGGGCACCTCCATCTGTTTCACAGCAAGTTACAGTTGTCGCGGAAGGGCAGTAGTTGGGCTACTGCCTGGGTTCTACCCCCGGTGACTGGGTCGCAGCCTTGGGGCCAAGGAGCGGGTGAGTAAGTGGCCCTACTATGGGATGTGTTTGCTGTGCTGGAGAGCCATCCAGGGGGTCCGATGGTGGTTTAAGGGGGCATCTCTGCATCTGTGGGGCTGTTGCGGCCCCTCCTGGTATGGTGGCGGAATAGTGGGCACGGCTCACTGTGCGCTGGGTAACTGGGGCTCATCATCGCAGCTAATGATGATTCAGTGTAGAGGCCAGGGCTGTCCGGTAACTGGTTTGCGGGTCATGGTTTCATGCCATTGGCCTTACTGGTTGGTGGACCACTCTGTGAGGGGTTGGGAGTTTATGTTCTTTTGAGAGTGTTTAATAAAAGCAATGGCCATCTATACTCCAGACCTTTTCCTGTGTGTCATTGTATTTAAGGGTATGTTTTTAAAGGAGGTGGGGGGAGTGACATTGTGCGCTCCAAGATCAAGGGTTACAGTATCTCAGACCTTGTAGGTTGTTTTGACGAAGAATACAGTGTAAATATAGTGCAATGAGTGGCAGCCTGGCATGCAAAGCATGGTACAACAACATATTATTACACATATGTGTGTGAAGTAACTCGTATTACTCCACATAACCACTGCCCAAATTGCTCACTGATGCACTTGGGGTATTCCCCTACTATTCAGTATTAACAGTTCCTCCAAATTGCCCAGCGGTGTTGTTTCACAACATTCCTAGCCCACATTCGACATACAATGACTGCACCTGCAGTCACCACACTCCCACTTCATCTCCATGCTAACAAGGTTTTTTTTTTTGTTGCAGGATTGGCCTACCCAGATTTATAGCCGTCACCACAATTGTATCTAGTACAGTATCATCATTGCACCCTGCCTTGATACACCCTCTGTTATTTAAATACTCACACCCACGCACATACAGCACATGCATCTCTGTCAATGCTCCTTATAAAACAATTCAATGCAGAGGGTCAATTTGTTTTCTATACATCTTATACGTTTACGCCTTCCACAGAAGGCTTCAATCACCCTAATAGGACTGTCTTACTTGTATCTTATGTAAAAGGAATATGTATCGCTTTTTGACAGATGCTGGATTGAAGCATTTTAGCTGTCCGTGTGCAGTATATCTGTTTGACTATTGATGGTACCAAAATGCTTTGCAAACAAAGGAGTGAGCATACAGTAGCTAACCATTAACCTGGGACATTGATGCTTGACAAACAGTCTTATCACCAATAGTTATTAGAGAAATATTGAAAAAAACATTCAAAACATTCATCATGAAAAATGTAAAGGGTTTAAAAAAATATTTCAAATACTTACACTGTTCAGCTACATTTAACCTATTAAACATGTCACGGTCCTGAGTTCACTTTTGTTCTAGGCAGGACTGCCTCTTTCACTCTACGATTAGGACATTTTACTGGAAAAATGCTCACAGGTACACTCCCACATACATATACCACTCCCCACGTGCATCTACACCTCCCCACGTGCATCTACACCTCCCCACGTGCATCTACACCTCCCCACGGTCGAGGTAAGTATTTGTAAAAAACTAAAAGAATAAGCACAATGGATTTTCTTCAGAGTATCATTTATTGTACCATACACCAGGGTGTGAAATATCATTCTGAAGAAAGTCTGTTGTGCCCATTTTCCTTTTCCTATACCTCTGTAATACCACGTCGTACCACCTCCTTTCTATTCATGTACTGAATGCCTATGACACCATCATACACCCAATTCAGCTCAATTCTTGATCACATGCAGCTTTGCCAAATCTATTCACTCCAGCTCTGCAGCTTCCTTGTGGTTTTTGAAGACATGCAGTACATAGTAGTAATGTACCGGGTACCCGAAAAATACCCGGTACTCGGCTTACCCGCCGCTTTTTTAGCTGCCCGGAAATTACCTGGACTCGGCAGCAGGGGGCTGGGACCGGCACCAGGTTATTTCATGGCAGCGGAAAATAGTTAAACACTTACTGTAGTGCCGACGATTATTCTAAAACAAACCTGGGGCAATCTCCAAAAAGACCCAGGTACATGCTGGGTAGATACTGGGTACATGCTGCAACATTTCATATATTTCTGCAGAAAGACTAATGGCCCATCGGATTATGGAACTGCCAGGAACCCTTGCTGTGTTAATCCGATGGGCCATTAGCCTCTGCAGAAATGTCACTGAAATGTACCCAGCATGTACCCAGCATGTTACCTGGCTAGTTTAAGGCAAGTTTAAGGCAAGCTTTAGAATACTCGTTGGCTCGTCTGTACTTTCTGTACCTTCAGCCGGCGACGGAAGATCGGTGAGCAAGACTGAGGCGACATCTGGGACCAGCAGCAGAATTCCTGGTGGCGGTGGCAGCAGCCGAAGTCCTTGTTCATCCTGCAGGGCAGCAGGAACAGAGCACACCGCTGATGCCTGTGTGAGCCGGGGAAGCATGTGACTGGAGCAGGCGCATTCCATTGGACTGCAGGCTCCTCCCTGGCTGTCCAAAAACCCGTTACCCGTTTTTTTTTAATGGACCCCTAGTACATAGCTTTGTCTACACTGATTCTGTCCTGTTCAACCTTCAATAATGATGCCCCAATGAGAGCTCTTGCTAATGTTCCTCGGTAATAGCCAGCAGTTTTACCACTGCTCATTTATCCCCAGCGATTATTATGATTTATTTATATGGCACCAACATATTGTGCAGTGCAGTACACAGGAAGTTAAATACAAAAACATCATACTATAACAATAACAAAGCAAGGCATTAAAGGGTAATAAGTAGTAGCAATACAGCAATCAGTGAAGTAGTCTTGCTCCTTGGAGCTTGCTTTCTAAAGACATCAATCCCACACAGCAGTAATTCATTCATGACCTTCCGGCAATCAAGGGGTGAAATAATTTGGTTTGTAATGTGTGTACAAAAGTATAAGGACTAGGTGTTATTCTGCTCTGAGTAGGGATGTATTGTTTGCTATATTTAGTGGCTGCTAGTAAGCTGCTAATCTTTGTCTGTCACTCTCATGATTTCAGTACACAGGAGAACAATGGCAGATGTGGGCTGAAAATGAACCAACATATTTTTCGAGTCTCAGATCGCGCAAAGATCATTACAACCTTACAGTACAAAGCAAGCTTTTATAGACGAGAAAAGTTTGTGAACCCGAATGATAATGACAGAAATTCCATGATAACCTTCGTGAATCAAAACCAGTCTTTTCTTTAATATCCAATAGGGTTTATATTAACCAATTCCATGTCTTTTGAAACACAATGTTGTATGAATTAGACAACCAATTAGTAAGTAAGAGGCAGGGTATGGGCAAAAGTAAGTGAAAACTTGGTTTTAACAGCTAAATTAAAGGGGATAATTAGAATCAGGTGCTTAAATAACTAGGATGACCTTCAGGGGTGAGTCTGGGAGACCCCACCTATATAAAGATCAGAAATTTGGGGAGTTTGATCTTCACTATACAGGTGTTTGGAAACACATCATGCCACAATCAAAAGAATTCTCTGAGGATCTCAGAAAAGCAGTTATTGATGCTCAGTCTGGAAAGGGTTACAAAATAATTTCTAAGGATTTGGGGCCCCCCAGTTCACTGTCAGATAGATACTCTACAAATGGAGAAAGTTCAAGACCACAGTCACTCTACACAAGAGTGGCCGTCCTACTAAAATCTCTCACAGAACAAACCAGCAAATCATCCAGGAAGTCGCAAAGAACCCCACAGTAACATCCAAGGATCTGCAGGCCACTCTCACCTGGGCTAATGTGAATGTTCATGACTCAACTATCAGAAAAAAACTGAACAAGAATGGTGTTCATGGAAGGATAGCCAAAAGGAAATCACTGCTCTCTAAAAAGTACATTGCTGCCCGTCTAAAGTTCACAAATGAGCACATACTGTAGATGATCCTCAAGACTTCTGGAACAATGTTCCCTAGATAGACAAGTCAAAGGTAGAATGTTTGGGCCTCAATGAGAAATGTTATGTTTGGTGAAAACCAAAACTGCGTTCGAACAGAAGAACCTCAAGCAATGTGGTGGGATTGTGATGGTTTGGGACTGCTTTGTTGCTTTAGGACCTGGACGGCTTGCCATCATTAACACAAGCATGAATTCTGCATTGTATCAGAAGATTCTAGAGGAGAATATCAGGCCATTCATCAATGACCTGAAGCTGAACTGAAAGTGGGTCATGCAGCAAGACAATGACCCTAGAAATACAAGCAGATCTACAAAAGAATGGCTGCAAAAGAAGAAATTCCGCGTTTTCAAATGGCCTAGTCAAAATCTGGACCTAAACCCCATTGAAATGTTGTGGCAGGATGTGAAGCGAGCTGTCCATGCAAGAAAGCCCTCAAATGTCACTGAGTTGTAGCAATTCTGTAAGGAGGAATGGGCCAACATTTCTCAATCAATGAGACGACCAACAGTTACAGGACACGCTTAGTAGAAGTCATTGCTGCTCAAGGGGGTGCTGAATCTAAAGTTCACATACTTTTTCACACACGGATATTGAATGTTGAATCATTTGTGGATATATACATGTTAAAAATGTATCATGTTTTTGTGTAATTTGTTTTGATCAGGTTATATTTATTTATTATTAGGATAAAGATCTAATAACATTTTAGGTTTGAAATATGTGAAAATCCTCATGGGTTCACAAACTTCTTCTCACCACTGTATACAGGGGAAGAACTCCCTCACAAAACATGACTATTCTTCATTGAATAAAGACACTGCTATTAAAAGATTAAGGGGGGGGGGGGGGTAGAGGGAGAAGCTCTTGCTTCAGTCTGTGCTAAATAGGTGGTGCCAGGGGTATGGGTACAAAGAACAGATAACTTGCCGAAACAAGTGAAAAGACCCCCTATAGTACAGCACTCGCCAATTGAGAATATGAAAAATGTAAAACTTAACCTTTAATGGTTGATTAGGTACAATTAGGTGGAACAAAACAATAAATAGCACATAAACTGATGACCACTGATACTGTGATACAATTAAAAAACTATTAAATTGATTCTCTCTTAGTGGTATACAATACTCAATACATGTAGTAAACTGTAACCAAAACCAGGGGATAGGCAGTTGGTAAAGTGACAGAATGCGCATTACAGTATCTAGACATTTGATCATGGTGTCTGATAATACATAAGTATTTACATAGTTCATATGTCCTATTGGAGTTAGTCAGCTTAGTGTGTTAACGAACACCTTGTATTTATTAAACACTGAACTAATACTGGTGGTGTATGGTTAACACTAAATAAGGTGTATGGCACAATTAGCCGTTTGAGGTGTGTCAATATCACCCTCTCACTAGACACTTCTGCTCAGCTTGGTGTATTAATGAACACCACTTCACGTTAAGTAGCTGAGAAGAGTGAAGTACCTGAAGGTAAGTGTATATAGAAACGTATTCTCCCTTCTCCGTAGGAGGTGGTGTTGCGTGACTATGCCCACCCCTGGTGATCCTATTCTATTAGCTTGTATAGTACATAAATTATAATAAGCATAATGAACATGGTTGCCACCTAGATAATGCCTTGCTAGCCCCTTGAACGAGAGTAATGTCAGGAGTTTAAAAAATAAAAAAAAACGCAATTTTATGTGTCTTGTTGGAATTCAAGACTGGCTAAATATGACTTAAAAGACACTTAGTGACTACTTTAGTGTAAGTGATCCTGACAATTCCACCATTAAATGTCAGATATATTCCTGAGCACCTTAATCGTGCAATCATAAAATACACAGTAAGTTTATGAGTTGTTAGATAATAAACTCATATAGGACTGTTTGCGTGGTCAGCTTTCTGTGTTCATGAACACCACAAATAAATTAATGCTGAACTGCTAAACATAAACAGGTAGTGCATGAGGAGGATTTAAAGCAGAATACTTTTTTTAAAATGTATATAAAACGCCATCGTTTGTAATGTGTGGTACTGCATCAAACTCAGCAGGGCGTATTCAGGAACACCACTCAATTTACGTAGTTGAGAAGAGTACAAAGCCACGGGGTAAGTATTCATAGAAAGAATCTGCAGAGAGGAGCTGACTAAAGCCGATATACCCGGATGTGTGCTTATCCAAGTACTTGAATACAGATAATATGTTGTCTTAAATGTAGCTATGTTAACAGCAGCGGCAATATTATCAACAGAAATACGGGTAGCTACTTTTATTTCAGTCTGCGTTCATTTTACCTCCTCCCTCCTCCGCGGGAATAGATGACGTCACCAGGCAGCGCCCACCTACGCTCATTTCGCATCACACAGACACTTTCTCAAGGTGGTCCCAACTTTATGGAAGCTGCGTATTTTATAGCCAGTTGTTGTCATGGTGATCATGATGCTATGGTAAGTGCAGCGTACAACACGATCGTGTGTGGTATAATAAAGCATTACATTGCGTGTTTGTCATTAATAAAATAATTAAAATGATAGGCTCTATTAGAACAGCTAACAAAATGAGGTAAGCATATAGATGAAATAGGCATATTTAGGTGAGCAGTGAAAGAGAAGGTAAAAGGGGGAGGGATGTTAGATCGGATGTCCAATGTCTATATTCATAGTCAAATATAAGAGCTATTGGATATAGTACTTAGGTAATCAAGAAACTAGCTTTCCACACTGATGGTAAACTGTGTGGTAATGTCATGATGGTAACAATAGGTACTGAAGAGAGGGGAGAGATGAAACAGCTCGCTGTTTTAGCAAATGAATGGGGCAAAAAAAAAACCTTTGTTCAGGCCTTGTGGGTATAATGTGCCTAAGGTATAGGGGGAGAATGAAATAGATAACAAACTGAATAGAATAGATCAGGAAACAAGGTGGTATGGAGGTAGAATGGGGACAAGTGCGAGTTTGACAAGCAGCGAGACACTCATAGTAAATACAGATAATACTAGAAAACTTCTAAAGACTAAACCAAGTTGGCGCAGGAAGGAAGAAGCAGATAAGATAATAGTACAGGCTGAAAAAAAACTGAAATGCATGCTTACTAATGCAAGAAGCCAGACAGATAAAACGGGGGAGCTTGAATTTATAGCTGCAAGGGAGCAGTATGATATCATAGGCATTACTGAAACACGGTGGGATGAAACTCATGACTGGGCAGTTTATTTAGAGGTTATTCCCTTTTTCGGAAGGATTGAGCAAATAGAAGAGGAGGTGGAGTATGCTTATATGTTAAACCGGTTCTAAAACCTATTATAAGGGAAGATGTTTATGAAGGGAATGATGAAAATGTAGAGACCTTGTGGATAGAAATTAGCAGTGGGGGTAAAAGTATAAAGAAAATATTTGTAGGGATATGCTATAAACCACCAAATATCTGTGAGATTGGGGAAGCTAAAATACTTTTGCAAATGGAGAAGGCATCAAAACTAAGTCATGTTAGTATAATGTGGCATTTTAATTATCCAGACATAGACTGGGCAATGAGATTAGCATTACAACAAAAGGAAACAGGTTTTTGGGGTGCTTAAAGACAATTATATATGACCCAAATTATTGAGGAATCAACCAGGAGAGGGGCAATACTGGATTTGGTAATATCAAACACTGTAGAAGTAATAGCCAATATTCAAGATCTGGAACATTTGGGTAACAGTGATCATAACATGGTCTCATTTGAAATCAATTATCAAAAAACAGAATACTTGGGTTCAACAAAGACCTTAAACTTTAGAAAGGTATATATATATATATATATATATATATATATATATATATATATATATATATATATATTATATATATATATTAAAAAAAAAAATATATATATATATAAACTGTAAATATTACTGTATGTTCATTTGCATGTCTTAGACAGGTCTGCAGCCCTGTCTTTCCCCATTATCGCCCAGCATACAGGGCTTCCACTGCAGCAAGGGATTCTGGGAAATGACATGCAAATGAGCACTCAGTGCCACCTTTTGTCTCAAGCTCGTATTACACAGGCACATCCTCAAGCCAATGCATGCTGTTTTAAACACAGCTTTTAGACAGAGGCTGGGATGAGATGCTAAGCCATTAAACCCACTCACAGACATGTTTCAACCTTGATGGGTATCATCAGTTTGAGGTTGGTCTTAATGGCTAAGCGGGTTTGAGACTAGACAATCACCACTATTATGGTGGGTAAAAAAAGTGACAAAAACCCTCCACAGTAAAGCATAAAGCAACTGTAAATATTACTCTATGTTAATTTGCATGTCTTAGACAGGTCTGCAACCCTGTCTTGACCCCTGACGAAGTCCTTAGTGACGAAACGCATAGGGCGTTTCCCAAAGAGTCGAGTTTGTGGCTGACATTACTGCACGAACGGAGAGAGTACCTTGGAGCTGTTGCTATTTTGCTTGGGACTGCTGTCGCTTCCGGTTTTGCAGTTGCCTGCTGGTGAGCAGTGAGAGCTGTGGGAGGTGTATCTGGAGGGAGTCTCTGACCGTGTTGCTGATTATTACATCATCTGGCTGCGGTTGCTCCAGTGCACCTTGCTGAACCAACGGATACACCAGAGGTGGCACCAACGGGACAGGCTGATTCATTCCCTTCACAGCTTCAAGGCGATTGAGTATATCTCATAAATGCTATTATTTTTACTCTGTTTGTGAGTGCGCTTTTTATATTTTACAATCCCATAAATACTGTTTTATACTTTATCACACTAGGAGTGCGCCTGTTTTTTCTTCTTGTTTTCTGCAGATATCCTTGGGATTTGGTGATCCTTATATACGGGCAGCAAAACTCCAGTGGACTAAGTAAATTTTTTGGAATTTCAACTGACATCTGGTTTTTATTTTATTTTTTATGTTTCATATTTTTTATTTTTGCTATAGATTTCAGTTGTTTTTATCACAAATTCGCCCTTTTGGGGATTCTTTGGTCAATAGCCTTGTTAACTCTATCTGATTTACACGGCTGATTTATCCTTATCAAGCTTCCTAAGGCGCTACTCCAATTAAAAAAAAAAAAAAAAAATATATATATATATATATATATATATACACATATTTGTGGACTTTGTCTCCCAGGGGACTAAATGAATGTATAGATACCAGTACCCTTGTATAGTTCTTTTGTTCCTTCTGGTTCTGCGACTTGATTGTCTCTGGAGGCTCTGTGTTAGAATGGGATTTTTCAGTCCGCTTTCAACTCTGGATCAATTCATTGTCTTTTCATTTCCCATCCTATCCACCCCCCCCTTTCAACATCTTTACTTTCCCCCATTCCATCACCCTTTCTCCATCCCATTCCTTCCTTTTCCCTCTTTCCACAAATATTGATTAATTTATATTAGTCATATAATTTAGTATTGTTCTTATACCAATAATTGTTCCTTATTTAATTGTTGGCATGGTCTTAATAATAAAAAAAATATATATAATAATATATATAGGCACCACCTTGAGAAAGGTCCCACTGGGGGACCGAAACGTCGGTTTTTGTGTCTTCTATCAAATACAGAACATTTTTGATTTACTTACCTGCGTGCTGTCCCTTGATGTCGTGTTGCAACCGGTATCGTATGGTCTATATATATATATATATATATATATATATATATATATATATATATATATAGTCAAATAGAACAGTTGGCACTCCATAAGTGCTGATAGGCTGTAGGTGCTTGTCCCATATGGATAATATAGACATACGTTACCGTTCCGAGGTCTGGTAAAGCAAGAGACAGCACTCAATTGTAGAAAACTACACAAAGTGTATTAATGAAAATAGTGGTACATCAAGAAACCCAATGTTTCGGTCTTCCAAAATGGGACCTTCCTCAGGGGGATACAAGGGAGATAGTTGGTTTATATCAATGTTGTTCTCTCCTTTTTACATTGTTTATAGTATTATGGGCTGTTTCTTACATTTAAATTACTGTGCATGTCTCTTTAAACATTAATTGTTTGGGACTGATATCTACAATCACCTTGGCAACTAGAGACTATTTAAAGTAATCAGTTTCTAATCTTGCATTATCCCTGATGAAGTCGTGAGTGACGACAAAACGCACAGGGATGTTGGTATTACGCACTCGCACGTCATCAGAGCCGGGAGAACTCAGGACAAACACACTGTGTTGCATGACGACATTTCTATGAGGTGGTGCTGTCTACTCGAGGTCCCGGATCAACAGCTGATGTCCAGGCGTGCGTGGGAGATCTAAAATATTCCTGCTTGCAGTGACGGAGCTTGAGTACAGTATATCTCATAAAATGCAAACCTTACTCCGGCTTTTGTGAGTGCAACGATTTTTGAAAGTCCAGTTGATTAAATAGTCTCATTGATTTTATACATGGAGCGTGCGCTTATTCCTCTTTTTTTGTGTATACTGTATATATGTAGCCAGGTTCCCTTACCCCCTGGCTGTGAGGTAGGGGACAGTTTCAGCAGTTGCCCGGGTGCAGCCAAGCTGCGGGCGGACATGGCGAAGTGCCGGTAACTCTGCAGGATGTCTGCGGCTGTATCAGGAGCTCCGCTGTGCACCCGATAACGGAGGCTGCCATTTTGCTGTGTGTGCGCATGCGCAGTAGCAGACTCGCACATGCACAATTGAAACTGAGTCCGGCAGCCATTACAGGAGGCTCTGCACGGGACTACAAGTTCTGGAAGCCTCAAGGGCTGAGAGTCAGGTGGGAGAGCACAGCCAATTGGTATCCCCGGGAAGGTAGAATAGTTACATTTGGCGCGCTTGGCACCACACTTCAGTCGGGAGCAGGACGGAAAGGAGGAAGGTAGTGTCCAGCGAGCAGTGCTCTGCTGGACTAGACCAGAGTTCCTCTCCCCATGTCCAAGCTAGGCCCCAACTCACTCTAGGTTGTGGTTGCTGCAGGGAAGGACCCTTCCCCAGTAGGTATAGGTAGGTATAGGTAGGGACACTTCCCCAGTAACTATATAGCATCATTGCACCGGTGACACACGCCACGTGGTGTGCATGGCCTGCGGTCTGGGACCAGACCAGGGCCTATATTATCAGAGATACTTGAAAAGGGACACACTCCAATAAGAGCTCTCAGAGGTGGACCGAACGCCTGAGGATCCGCGCGGCGTGGGACACGTTGCAGCCCAGCAAACCCTCAGCCAAGGCGACCTAGTCTGGACTGCAACCAGGAAGGTATCGCATCTATGTGCACCAACGGCCATACACACACTGTGGGTAGTGCTACTCCACACACTCTTTGTGTGGGCCTGGTCTAGGGACACTGGTTGGTTAAGTGCCCAGGCACCTCAGTACTTTGGGGATTCCATCAGGGTTGTGTTATTGTGGGTGCACTGTGTATCATACGACCGTGTTCTTATTCAGTAAACCTATTGTTATATATTGGTGTGTGTATTTACTGTATGTATTGGGATCCTGAGAAAGGTTATCCTACTGCGTTAGGATCTCTCCCAGGTGGAGGCGCTGCATCAGGTAGAACGACAGATCACCCCAGGCTGCCAGCGGCGGTGGCTCAGGCCTTCAGTGAGCCACAGGTAACGGCAGCACGCATAGTTCCCCTAAGTCACGGGGGGAAGGGGGCTACATATATATAATGCAGGTAATTGTGGCACTGCATTAAAGTTAAATGAACTGTCTGTGTGCAGACTGCAGGAAAGATAAGTATACGAGCGTAATAGGATACTAGTAAGCAGGCACATCAGGTCTTGGAGAAAAAAACATCACATTTATTTAAAAATATCAATGTTTCAGCTCCCTCTGGGTCTGTAAATGTAAACACACACCTATAGTGGATAGATGATGATGTGCTCAGAAAGTTGACATTCTCTTCATCTTGTTCTTTTAATAAATAGTTAGTCTACGCCAGGCCTGCACAACTCCAGTCCTCGAGGGCCGCAAACAGGCCAGGTTTTCAGGATATCCCTACTTCAGCACAGCTGCTCAATTAGTGGCTCAGTATGAGTGGGCATGACACAGACACAGTATGGGGCATGAGACAGACACCAGCAGAGGTACAGTAGGGAAAAGAGTAAGGCTGCGGTCCCAGTAACTGCCACAGCGCACGGCGTGGCGTGCGCTGTGCGTGTAAGCACCGCCCCTCAATGGGGCTGGGCCCAGTACGCACCTTCACGCTGAAGGTGCAGCCGCGCCGTACTGCAAGGTTTTTTCAACTCAAGGAAATTGAGTTCAAACCTTGCGACGGAGGCGTGGCCACGCCCCCACCGGCGGTTCACCCAATGAGGGCGAACCAGCCGCGTGATGTAATGGCTACACCCCCGCAAATCCCCGACCATGCCCCCTCGCGTCGCAAGCTTCCCTCTCTTCTGGAGACCGCAGATCGCGGTTAGCGCTGTGCACGCGCCACCCCCCCCCCCCCCCACCTGGTGCGCGTGTCACAGACATGACTGGGACCGCAGCCTAAGAATGTCAAGTGTTCTGGATAGACTCAAATGGTACCAAGGTACAGTGCTGCAAACCAGGGTTAAAAAGGCATAGTCAAATACAGCACACTTGGTTACAGTGTCTTTACACCAGCTTTGGAATGCAATTCTGCAGCAACTTTTCAATTCAGCTTATTTCTCAATATTTACATACCATTCAGCTGCCCCTCCCCAAAATGCCCTGCTAAGCAGACCTATTTATTTACATTAAAGTCATAAATTAGTCGATCAGGGTAGGGGCAAAGGCTCTATTCTTTGCCGGCATTTAAATTGAGGTGAAACCTGGGGCTAAGATTAAATGGAATGGAAACACTTGGGCTTCTCACACTTGGCAAACGAGGCCTCCACTTTGGCACCAAAATTGCCCTGTTAAAAGTTGTTCAGGTTTTACAAGAAGGTCGGTGTGTTTGGCTGAGGACTCAGGAGTGTGGGAAGAGAAAATGATAACACGTGTGTAAAAACTAGGGCAGGGGAGTGTGGGGGGGGGGTGTGGAAGTTGCAAGGAGGGCGTCTTGAAATGGATTGGGACTGCTGCTAATAAACACACATTTATTCAAGCATGAGGAGACAGAAACTTACAGCATATTTTGGCGTACTGCCAATGAGAGAGAGATGAACTGTGTTTTAGTCCTTTTATTCTTTCTAGAGCTATTTAAAATGGAGTAGAAAAACATTTAAGAGTGCTCTAAACCAGTACTAACCTATGTAGAGGTCGATTAGCCTTGCAATAGAGGTCAATATGTAGAAGTCGATTAGCAACTATAGTCATGTGGGCACTAAATACAATTAGTACAACAACAAAAATAGGAAAAATAAATTAATCAAGAAGTCAAATTGATTAATATCAATACAAATGGACTAATTAGAAAGTGGTAAACATGTTGATGTGGCATACCAAAAACAGACCAAATATAGAAAAAATAAACAGATAAGTTAACCTGGAGATGTGGAACCGTCTACACAAATGCATGGAAACCAGGCTAAATGTGAAAAATGTACTAACGATGGACTTGAAAGAGGGCAATAAAAGCACAACCCTTTAAAACGGTGAAAAAGACAAGTAAAATGTTATCAATTTTAATGGTGAGCATATATTTCAATCCAAAAAAAGAGATTTGTATCAGGGCATCATCACGTGCTATAGAGATTTTGGCTTTGGGTGACAGTATTATGTGGTAACTGCAGCGATACGGACTTAAGTATTATACAACTTTGTATCTGAAATCTAACTTGTGAAAAACGTTGCCATCAGTGAGCCATTGTTAATGCACAAATGTCATTGTTTTTTAACTAACTATGTGTTGGTACTTTGACATTCTTTTATAGAAAGTTTAAACCATTTTTACAACTTTACAATACATATTGGAAGCTGTAAGGACCATATCCTAGAACTGCTAAGCTAACACTTAATTTGTTTTACATATAACATCATTATCCTTCTGCCCTTCTAGAGGGACGAATCATACCACACCACTTTAAATGAGATCTTTCTAGGTACTGAAAGATTTCTTGCTAGGTGTTGAGTATGGAGAAAGCTACATCTATTAGTATTAATCGTGAATAAATAAGAAACTATCTTCCAAAATGCACCTAGGATAGTCACCAGCGGTTGGAACTCCTGTTTAAAATGTTTCCAATCCATCATACACAATTATAAAAGAAAAGGAGAAGGAATTACATCAGGCTAGTTCAAGCTTTGTTCTCAAGGGCCACCAGCAAGCCTGGTTTCAACAATTCTCTAATGGACACATACTGTAATTCAATAATTAACCTAGATCTAATTATCACAAAGGCAACTCACTTTGGAATTTAGTGGCCTTGAGGACTGAGCTTGTACCAGCCTGATTTACAGCCATCCCACCGCTATTTTAACTACCACATGAGTAACTTAATGTCCGAAGTACATTATACATCACACGCACGAATTGTGGGACATTTTCCTGCCTAGAGCAAAACTTTGCCTACAGTAACACCACAAAGATGGTTATTCGTTAATCTGTGATAGTGCCCACTGGAAAAGTACCATAGACTTCAATGGGAGTTTCTGTGTGAGAGTGCCCCGATTTGCACTATCACAATTTAATGAATAACTCCTATAGAGTCCACACATGAAAAAGACACCAACTTCCGGTGTATTCTGTATTCTTCCGGTGAGATTTACCTAACCATGTGTGTTGAATTACTCAATGGAATACTTGTGGATAAATCTGGACACATGCTCAGAAAACTGCATTAACTGAAAAGACATCAAAACCAGCCAATTAAAATGATATTATACACAACATATTATATCAATCACAGAAAATTAAAGATTTAAGGTGAATACAGGAAAAAATCCAATCCAAGTATCCCCAATTCTATATTACTCCAATGCATACAGCCAATGTGTCAGTTACCTAGGGGACTGCTTCACTGGTTCGTGGCAGGAATTGTATTCAAGGGTCTATGTACTGTATTAAGGCAATAATACAGGTCAAATAATACAGAGTGATGCTTTTTCTACATCATTGTGTCAATGCTCCAATTTTGAGCCAAGTAATTCAGTTGTAATTTCAGAAGTGTGAATAGTAATCATTAATGAGAAGTTATGCAACACACATTACAATGAAATGTATTACATTCTGTGGTTCTCTGCAGAAACATTTGTTTTCTTATACACCCCCTCTGTATTGCATACAAGAAATGTGACTAACACATGTAATGCAGCTGAAAGCAGGAAATAGGGCAGTGCTTCAGAGCACACTTTACACTGTGCTCATTTAGACAATATTGCCAACCAACCTCATGTCATCAATAGACCAGATTCCAGTGCTGGTTTCCCAAGTCCACATTAGCGATACGCTGTAGATCACATACTGTTTAATGCATCGAGGTGTCATTGAGTGGCCGCCGCAAATGAAAACGCTAAGACATTGGGAGCACAGAATACTGTTCATGGGTAAATCATTGTACTTCCCTCCAGATTCCAAGTTCTTCGGGGGTTAAAATAAATCTTATAGACACTTGCTAATTTACACACTGCAATAATTGTACATTCATGTGTCATATATGATAGATCAGAAATCTTCTGCTACATCGCTCTTCTCCACATATTCCTTCAACGATGGATAATAATAATAATAATAATAGCATGTTCTTGTATAGCGCTGCTAGTTTTACGTAGCGCTTTAGAGACATTTTGCAGGCACAGGTCCCTGCCCTGTGGAGCTTACAATCTATGTTTTTGGTGCCTGAGGCACAGGGAGATAAGGTGACTTGCCCGAGGTCACAAGAAGCCAAACACTGGGAATTGAACCAGGCTCCCCTGCTTCAAACTCAGTGCCAGTCAGTGTCCTTACTCACTGAGCCACTCCTTCGATCAATCAAGCTTCTTTGGACGTAGTAGCAGTAATTATCAATTGCCACTAACTTCTATGGTACCACTGAGAAAGCTCATTTGCCAGTGATATGTGTACAGATTTCTTGTGCTTGACGAAGCCAGTTTGTAATACTTTAACTATTTGGGTCGATCTGAACTGCTTCTCACATTTGCAAAACACACCAAGGATTTATACATTATACTAAAATAATCCCATTCTAAAGCACATGGTTTCTGTGATTCCATTGTTCTGATGTACACGACACTCTATACACCGTATCTGTAAAAATAATCAGTCAGTGAATAGCCAGATACCATTACTGTGAGAATCAAATGCTCAGTTTATGCATGCTGACTTCATGCTTAAAGTGGAGAAAAGGAAGCAGAGGAACTAGAGGGAAAATATATTGTATGTGACAGCAAGAATCCCAGGACTATACAAAGCTTATACATTTTACAGGAGACAAGTCTTTCTCCTGAAATGTTAATCTGGGTTTGTCCACCCACATCTGTGTGATAGAACACATTTCAATAAGAGGCTGGCTACAGCCGGTTCTTTGGCAGAACGTAACCCTATTCATGATTTTTCTCATATAGATAATGAATAACAGAGCAAACGCTAAAAAGCATAACATAATCAAGACATGATGAAAAGGAAAACATTGCTAGCTCTGAATAATCTGTATTCCTGAGTTTAACGTTTCGTACTTAAGGGATCGCAGGACAGCATTGCTTTCACATTCAAGTGCCAGTATGAGGTATTTCAGAGTATTTGAAAACCTTTGCAATAAATACAAATAATTACTGTAACAAACGTTATAGCCAACTAAAGAAAATGCCATGTAAATATTGAATCAATTCATCTTGCAGCAAACAAATGACGTTAGAATTCAGATGCAGTTTAATTTTGGTTACCCTGTAACCTAGGGAAATGCTATAATGTTATACCGCGTTGTGGGATAAGCGAGTAAACATTGTTTTTATTATGTGTGCCTAATCAGTGTTCTGTTTTATCCAAAACCTTACAAGCTGGGTTCTAAACCAAACCAGCAGCTTTAAGCAAGAAAATAAAGGATTTAATTCATATTTTCAACATTCTGAATTTGGAAAACCCGTATACATTCTCTATCCATCAGCAAAACACAATAAGTTAAATACAGTATCTCATCCACCATTTTTTTTGTTTCAACATTTGCATGAATACTGTAAGTACAGTATACTCAATCAATTGATTATATATGTTGGTGGAGAACTATGAAAACCAGTACACCAACCACTGCTCATTCCAATGGCTCAAACTTGCAAACAACTACTCACATTTCTATTTATACTGTTACTCTCTATAGCAGGTGGTATTGAACTTAACCCAGGCCCTCCTTTTTCAACTTTGCCCCATACCCCTGAGGATACCATATAAATATCCACAGCCTGTTGCCCACACTGGATGAACTAAGGGCATGGTGCCTTATACATTAACCCAAAGCCATCATTCTCACAGAAACATGGCTAACTCCTAAACCCTCCATACAAATATCACCTTTCAGGGATACTCCATTTCTAGGAAAGATAGGTCAAAGAGAGGAGATGGGGTGATACTTTATATTGAAGACACCTTACAATTGACGCTGCTAAATTGCCCCCCCCAAGCCCACCCTATATTTATATCCTAGCTGGGAAAATCTGCCTCTCCTTTTCTAAGCCCATTCTTATTGCTGGCATCTACCCCCCTAAAGCCCCACTACAATCCCTGATATCACCCAGTTTCTTGGCTCAATTTCCTCTCAGAATGGGAAGTGTGAGCTGCTAGTTCTTGGGGATTTCAAGTACAATTGGCTTGACCCTAAAAACAGCAAAATCCAGATACAACTCAAGTCACTAAACCTAACCCAACTAATTTCCCAACCACACAGACAAACCTGCAATCTCCCAAGCATTCCTTGCTAGACTGAATTCTCTTCCATAGTCCCAGCAGAATCCAATCCTCTGGCATCCTACCTGACATTTTCAGTAACCATGCAATAGCAGTGTAAGAAAAATCAGACCAACCCAATCAAGCCCTAAAGTTCTACTCACATGAACATGTAGAAACTGTTTCTGGCTGGTCTTACCAACTGCCCTTGGTACAGAATCGACTTAATATCTGACCCTGAATCTGTGCTCTATTGTTTCCAATCAGAGTTCTTAAAACTCTGTGATACCCATGCCCCACTATGCAGAATAAGAGTACGGGGGTTACCGTGGGTTACAACCGACCTTATAGTGCTCTATCATTTTAGGGATGCCTTGTGAATAGCTACAAAGTAACTGGCACTACCAAAGATCTTAATAACTACAGATGCCTGCGGAATACATGCACATGGCAAACAAGACATGCAAAAGCTCAATATTGCTCTGACAATCTTCACCAGAATACATCAAATCCACCAAACGTCTGGAAGGTTATCAACGATATATTCCAGCCTTCTAGCCATCAACAACCATGTAATATCATTAAGCATGATATTACTCTGACAAATACTACTGTCTTTGCAAATACATTCAATGAAAACTTTGTGGGGTTGCTACTTCCTAATTAGCAAAACACAACTCGAACTACAAACCTGAAGTTCAATCTGGGAAAACACCTACAGTATAGCCCGCCATTTTTAATTTGTCCCAGTATCTGAACAGTATATTACACAAGTGCTCATCAAATTAAAACTAAGCAGCCAATGGGGACCTTTACCTAGTTCCTAAGACTCGGTGCCCCAGCCATTGCCATACCTCTTGTTTCCCTAATCAACTCTATCCTGTCTGCAGGCCATATCCATAAGACCTGGAATACTGCCAGAGTTCTCCCAATCTTCAAAAGTGGGGACAAAAACACTGTTTCAAACTACAGGCCAATCTCACTTCTCCCAAAACTATCCAAAGTCATGGAAAAATGTGTTTACTTCGAATTAAGTGATTACTATACCAAGACCAAATTCCGAGCCACTTCCAATCTGGCTTTCACCGCAAACACTCCACAGTAACTACCTTCCTAAAATGTTGCAATGAGATTCAGTGTGGAATGGAACTGGGACAACTTACTAGTGCAATATTCCTAGATTTTGCAACGGCTTGACCATGTTATCTTTCTAGCCAAACTTCAGTGCTCTGGAATAGGGAAACATGCTTTATACGAGTTTCATTCCTACCTGTCGGATAGATCCCAACATTTGTCTATTTTGGGCTCTAATGCCAAGCCCTTGTATATTACCTGCAGTGTCCCGCATGGCTCTGTTCTGGGGTCCCTACTCTTTTCAGTCTACATCAGTGATCTTCCTACAGTTTGTAAGGAAGCTTCAATGCACATGTATGTGGATGACACAATCTTATACACTGGCGACACACTTTATTCGAGCTCGGCTAGTCCCACGAATTCGGGTATACCCGGGTGTATTGAGGTTTGTGACTGTTTTCTGTCCGAGTGCATTGAGTTATTTTCCGGCAGGGATTGAAGCATTTTATTCCCGCTGGCTGCAATACTGCACAGTATATATATATATATACTGCATTACAATTCATGAATTTATGCCATCTGGTAGACAAGCGAAGCATTGCAGCCTATTAAATCCTAATCATTATCATTTAACAGATCAGCCGCCCGTCAGCCAGGCATGAACCCAAGCTGGGAAGGCAAACGCAACGGGGCTTGTCAGAGGTGAGGAGCGGCGCATTCCAGGTATCTGCCTGGTACATACTGGGTATTTGCTCGAATAAAGTGTGTCGGTGCAGTATGCACACAGCCCTAGCCTCTCCGACCTTGATTACGTACTTCAATCTGACTTTTTGAGACTTGAAAATTGGATTTCCCAAAACAAACAGTGTTTAAACACTGGCAAGACTGTAACAATGGTATCTGGGGCAAAGGCTACATTTATAAAGCTACCAATGACTGAGCTTCAGATCAGAACCAACTCTAATACCATTCTAGCCCCTGTCACTAGTTTTAAATATCTGGGCATATCGTTTGACTCCCCTTTAATATTTGGGTTGCACCTATCAACTGAGATCTAACCAAAAAATTGTTCACAGTCCCAAAGTTCAACAAAGTATCCGGCCGCTCCTCCTTCTCTTACCGTGCACCTCACACCTGGAACAATATACCTGAGACTCTCAAAGCTGCCACCAGTCTAAATTCTTTCAAAACTAAAGCTGTCTCACATTTTAATCTGGTCTGTAACTGTTTCATACGCCTGTAACATATTTTATCTTTAACTGTTCATGAAATGTCTATATACATAATGTATAACCCTCTTCACTTAATGTAACCATGTATTTGTAACAATGTATTTGTCATCATAACTCTGTGCCCAAGACATACTTGAAAATTAGACGTATTTCTCAATGTATTACTTCCTGGTAAAACATGTTATAAATAAATAAATATAATTATGGTTTCCAGTAACCAGAATTCACAATGAGGACAAGGCTGCAATTGAGTATCGCCAACCACCACAATCACACACATTGACAAGTTCTTGTATGTTTGTAAGGAATAGGGGCCAGTGCTCACTCTTTAGGTAAAAACAGTGCGGCCGCCAGGCGCTCAACCTTTGCGTGCAGGAACATCTGATGCAGGCATGGCACATCGTTTCTATGTATTCAGAATCGGACTGCAAAAGAACATGTTAATGTTTATGATAGAAGATGAACACTGACCTAACAATACGCCACTATGATTCAAATATAAGCTTCACTACTGAAAAATATAGGCAAAATATTTTAGGGAGAGAAAAAGACCCTGTGTCATTGGCCAGTCTGGTGCTCCATCCAGCAGTCAAAGTGACTTCGAAAAAGCAGAGGTCATTTTAATGTGTTGGGGGAAATGCTATTTGGCCCGAATAGTAGAATAGTAGATAAAAACTTAGTGGTACACCATGCCTCCTAGTACATCTACACATTTACCACTGGCTGTCTTTCAATCAAATCCCTTAGTCCAGTGGTTCCCAAGTCCAGTCCTGCTTGAGCACAGGTGATTCAGTCAAAATGATGGCGCCGCCTGCGCGAAAGTGAGGATATCCTTCAAACCTGGACAGTTATGGGTCCTTGAGGTCTGGAGTTGGGAACCACTGCCTTAGTCCATCTTCATACAGCAATTCAGATACCAAAAGATATGGCACTTCAGAGCAGTGATTTTTGAAACACAGGTCACATTAGCCTGAAATCACTGTTTGTATTTTGCATGGTACTAGGTCTCACTGCTCTCCTTGACCAGGGCTGATTATAGCAGCCGAAACCTTGGATCTTCTTGACTCCTTACATTTATTCTGATTTGGAAGACCCTTGTCTATTTACTGTTGCTTTTGTTTGGAACCCTGCTGAATATTGCTACAGCATGAGCAAATGCTGGTGTATTTGTTGCTATCCTTGATCCTTTATTGCTACTAGTCCTCACTGCCACCATGTTATACTGTAATATACGATCTAAGAAAACAGATATTGCAACGTTTTGAGGTTTCTGTGACGATTATGTGAATAATTACCACTCTGATGTGCTGCATCAGTTTGCAGCAACATTATTGGAATATAATATATACAATACACTAAAAGAACAATGCTCTGTTCCAAATAGAACACACACGTGCACAGATTCCATATCCTCCACGCTTTAATTAGAGCTGGAAGAACTCCCATTGTTTTGCAATTACTAATGTACAAATCCTGTAACCATATTTTACGATAAATGCATCAGATTAAATGTTATCTGTGAATCTGTAGCACGTTAGCATGCATGATATATACACAGTGCAGTATTTCACAATGTATATGTACGTATGATATTTTAATAGTGCCCAGCAGATATACAGTGCTTTACTATTTTTACAAACATTACACTACAAGAGAATGAGAACATGCAATACCGTTGTAATAGTAGAGAAACAAAAAAAGATCGCATGTTTGCAATGTTACAGAGAAATAAGATGAAAGATTTAGCCATAGTATTAAGGTGAAGGGAGAACAAGAGACAGAAAAGAATCAAATATGACACCTAAACAATAGGCTTGAGGATGGATTGTAATATTATGGAGTATGATACCAAAGGACACAGTACGGTTTGATTGAGGGGGGATTATGAGCAGCTCAGTCTTTGATATATTGTGTTTGCGGTATCTAGCTGCCATCCAAGATGACATTGCCGTGGCAATGACCATTGACCGTAACAACGAGAACTATTGTAGCATATGAACTGCCCACTTCAATCCACAGTCTTCCACTAAAAACTAGGTATAAAAACACCCACCAGAACAGTATTCCTTACTTCTTATAGTAGCCATTGCCCCCCAGAACCCTATACTAGTTTCACTCATATAATATTAGTATCTTGCCCCCCCCTGACCATTTCCTACTATTATTTATTTAAATAGGCTTTTATAGTGTTAAAAAATATGACCGCTTCTGTAGTTGCTATGGTAACTTTTAGACTACACTGGACTCTGGGGAGAGCTTCATTTTAACCCCCCGAACATTTAACATTTCAAACACATATTTTCTGAATTAAGCATCCTATATTTTTTGTAAATAAAAAGGCATGGGAAAGGGCAAGAAGAGGTCTTTTAAACTAAGCAGTCAGCACAGACGGCTGCTTTAATGTACCTCCTTGCGGCTTCATTCCATTATGATTTTGCTGTACTGTAGTTGGTCAGAGCGTTTGTTTAGTCAACTCGACATCTTAGCAAAGTTACAGAACAGCATTGATCCATGGGTGTGGTGACGTATTCACTTTAAAACTACATGCATCCCTGCCTTTTACCCAACAACATATTTTTTTTAAATTATAATCAGCACACAACGTGTCTGCTCCATATTATTACTAGCACTGACCAGAAGACCTGATAGCCAAGAGACAGGGCTGCCAAAGAGATGTCTGTGTGCAGGACAGGGTAAGGCTAAGGTTCCGCTGCCTCAGGCCACGCGCCCGCACTGCAGACAGGCGGCGCGTGGAGAGGCACTTGACCGCTATATGCGGTCTTTAGGGAGAGGGAGCGGGGAAGGGGGGGCGTGGTTTGATGGTCAAAAACTTTGCCAGGTCTGAGATAAAACCGCGATGAGACCGGGGTGCCGTGGTACTGTCCCCCCTCCACCCCACACACAACACATACATACATATATACACACACCTTTCCCCCGCAGCTCCTTCCCTGCTCCCCTCCCAAGCTGCCTCCCTTCCATAGCTCCTTCCCTTCCCTCCTTCCCTCATTGGCTGACTGCCGCACCACGTGACGTGTCAGAGCTGCAAATCACTAGGAGCTTGCAGCATCGGCCGGCTGACGCATCACAGCACACAGTCAGCCACGTCGGAAGGAGCCAGCAGGGACCTCCAGACTGGAGGACAGGGGCAGGTGGCCCGCGGCCGTGCGGCCGCGCGTGCCGCCGGACGCAGCGGGACCAAAGCCTTAGCCTCTTACATTGTCCAAAAGTTCAGGATCCTGGTAACACGATTTTATTTAATATTTTTAAAAAAACAAACATGTTATGTTTAAAACACAGTTTGCAATTGCTGTAGATTTGTTATGGGTTTGATAAATGGTTAAATATGACTCCTAAAAATACACCTCAGGTTGCCATGGACACCTCTGTTGTTGCTATGTGAAAAGCCCTTCACTGACTCCTGAATGTAGTTGTGCCAACTGCTATTCTGTCTCTGATTTCTTCCCTGCAGGCCAGGTGCTTCATGGGCACTTTGATCGTTTCCAAGGGGATTATCGGGCTGACTGCCCCTCCCCTCCCAGCGTCCTGGACGTGATCAAGATCACGATTGCCCATGAAGTGATGAAGGCCTAGAGGTACCAGACCTCGGCACTCTAAGGGTTAATGAAAGAGACATGATGTTTTTTTAGGTGTTGAGGTTGTTAAACAGCGGTGGCTTGCTAGACTGAAGGTAGTTTTCCTGTGTTTTGGAAAGTGAGGTGCTACAAACCCACCACCTAGAAAGGCAGAAGCCAACCCCAAGATAAAACAATTGATATTCATAACAGAAGAATTGTATTGATACAAAAACAAAGCAAAAAGAAACCAGACCGGAAAGGCAAAATGTAATAAATGATGAATAAAGGATCCAATTACCAGCGCAATAGCTTAGAAACAATTACAATTATTAGCTCTAAAAATCTAAGTAGATTTATGAGCCATGTGCTTTTAAAATTATTATTAATGTTAATTGGTAGACCTGCAGCCATATTATAAAATCAGCACCTTGTATTAATATTTGTTTAAAGAGCTCACCGTATTTCCCATTAAACACATATCATATACAATATGAGTGTACATACATCAAATAATAATGGTTATTTCAAACCCCATTTGCATGCAGCTTTGTTAGGAGCCAATATAAACTCACGTGGCCAGGATGTTGTGTTTGAAGTGATCTTCGCTAACAAGAATCAGTAGAGCTTTTACAGTGTGGCTTTTGTAGATTATTGTAGTTATATATGCTGTACTGTAAGTGACTGACATGCAATATTTGCTGTCATTTTAAACTGTAATTTCCCCCAATGTATGTAACTCTCCCTGTAACACTTCTTGTATAGTCATTTGTTTTTTCTTTTTTTATATATGAGAAAGGAAATAATATTTACTGTGTTAATATATGTCAGTCACTTATGTAAAAATCCTCTGCTCGACACAGCTACTGTATCGCTGTAAATTGTTATTTGTGATCTTTACTTCCTGTAGCCTGTGCTGTTCTGAAGATTGAGACTGATTTTTCAGCTTTTTAGGTTATTTCCCTTTCTGGTTCATGCAACTTGACTACTCTTTTTATTTCACTTTTTAATACACTCTTAATCTTTTGCTTTTCAGCTCTTCTTTCACCTCAAAAATAATAATAAATAAAAAAAATTATATATATATATATATGTATACATATATTTAATGTGATTGATTTTTTTTTATGTCCATTTATTGCCCCTGTATTTATGTATGTCCCTAAGGATATACATATACAGAGCTAATAAAAGCTTGTATTGCTCGTTTGCTTGCTTTTTTTTAATGCATTTTTAACTGTATTTTGCAGCTTGGTGTGCAAATGTGTTTGCAATAGTTTATTTCAGGGGGGGAGCTTGCTTTTTAATAGTGGCTTTTTATTGGTTAGATTTTGTTGATTGATGGTAATTTATTTCTGTTTACTTGTTTTGTTTCCAGGATTTGAATAGTGAATTGTGTAATTGATTTGGATTGTATTGTAATTGATTTTTTAATGGATTGATTGATTTTATTTAGAGCAATGCTTGGCATACTGTAGTGTGCAGTACACAATGCATAGATTATTTGCATCATGTACTGTACACATTGTAAAATTTAATTTATGGATAGCCATTTGTTAGATATTGATTTGCAAACTGTACTGTACTGTAGGTGCTGTGCTCTTGGGAGATGAGATTTATTTTTATATGCATTGTGCTGTTTTTATTTGGAAATGTTACTGTATGTGTCAGAATGTATTTGCTACTGTATGTATTTTTGGCAACGGAGGACAGATGGGCTTTGCTGGTGGAGGGGATTCATACTGTATTGCAGTGGTAAGTAGAACTGTATTTATTTTATTATTTTAGTTAATGTGTTTAATAATGGGTCAAATAATCTATTATCCATATCTGGATAATAGTTATTTGGCCCATTATTGTAATGTATGTGTGTTTGGTGGTGTGGGGGGGGTGGGGAGGGGGTGATTTATTTAAATGTACTGTACTGTGTAGGCCATGTTTTAGTTTTTTTACACACAGGGTTGGCACCTGTGCCTTAATCCCTTCATTGCCTTAGTGGGCATTGCATGGCCGCTAAGGTAATGAAGCTGCTTACATTTTTAATTTGTATTTATTGTGTGCGTGAGCAGGGCGTCTCCTGAAATGAGCAAAGTGTATTTCAGCCTCGGGGACCCCCTACTTCCTGAGATACAGGCCCCGTTATGGGGTGCCCATATCCCTCTAGTCCCGCGGTCACGTGACCCACAATTTTAACATGGCGGGGATACCGGCACCCCATAACTGGGCCTGTAACTCAGGAAGTAGGGGGTCCCCGGACCTGAAATCAACTTTGTTCAGCTCAGGAGACCCCCTGCTCACACACACTATGAATAAAAATAAAATATAAGCAGCTTCATTACCTTAGCAACTATCGGCTAAGGTAATGATTTTTTATTTGGAGGGGGGGTGGTGTTTGATACTAGTGTGGGGGAGCAGGGGGTCTTCCGAGATAAACAAAGTTGATTTCAGCCTTGGGGACCCCCTACTTCCCGAGATACAGGCCCTGTTATGGGGTGCCGGTATCCCTTTGCATTGTTTAGATTCGATCCCACAGGATTTTAACATGGCGGGTGTACCGGTACCCCATAACGGGGCCTGTAGCTCGGGAAGTAGGGGGACCCCGGACCTGAAATCAATGTGGTTCAGCTCCGGAGACCCCCTGCTACAAAACTGTAGTTTTAGAATTTTAATAAAACCCCCGCGATCGCTTGTGAGAGGCGCGCAGTTAGATTGACTGATTCAGACTCTCTTACTGCGCGTCTATTACACAAAGGCAGACGTCGGTAGCATTCGCACAGCAGGGGTCCCTGCTTTGGGCATCTAATGCGTCGCAGTCATTTCAAGAAAAATAACGCGCCAAAACCGGGGAGAATTAGGGGATTATATCGACTTCCAATTCGAGATCCGTTCAAATAACGGCCGCCCCATCAGTACTCAGACAGTCCCCAGCTCGGCTCAGTATACTCCTCACTGTCTCTCCGAATGTAGTTCGCGTTGTGCGTCTTCCGCTTTGCCAATGACCCGGAAGTGATGTCAATACACAACTGGTGCAGTCCCAAGCTCCGCTGTGGGTGGGATCGTGGCTGTAGCACTCAGATCACTCTCTCCAATCCACAGCCAGTCAAAAGGGTGATTCTATATTGAATCTCGCGACACACAGTGATGCAGTGAGAGACGCAGTGAGAGACGCCGCACTTCTGGAGACTTGGTCCGCGTTTCATCGTACACTGACAACTTCTTCAGAGGTAGCAAACTAATGGAAGCTACAACATTCTTAAAGCACTGGGATTAGCTGATAATAATTAGTTAATTAGGGTAATTAAACATGTTCCCTTAGTGCATAAGTAAGAGTCTGATGGTTACCATGGCAATTCTACATACATAGCTAGAATACATATAGTGAACAGTCCAATACTAATGTGGATCATATAATCAAAATAAAGACATTGCTCGCATTAAAATGGTGTCAAAATAATCTACATAGATATCCTAAATTATTAAAGGAGATGTAAAAAGAGAAAAAATAAAAGCATTTAAAAAAATGATAAGGAAAGAAGATATATACCATATATTATATTGTATAAGGCAGTGGTAATTATATGAACAATACCCTGGAGAACCTAATTCTTAAATCGCGTCTCTTGATCTGAGGATGTTGATACTTTACTTTACCAAAGGGTCTTCACACCTCTGACAGCAGCTGGGCCTTTCAAGCCCCGACCTCTGAGTGAGACGGAGTGGCACCAGCCTGGTACAATGTGCAAGCATATGTTTCAATACACTGTGCCAATAAAAATATACCTTACACTTTTATGCTGCTAAAATGTCTGTCTTTTTAGTGATGAGGTATAGAATGAGAACTTGTACATGTTATTCCCACTAGCCATATGCCTCAAGCTCTGCAAAACCTCTATATAACTGGAGCACCTCCTGAACCCCTATACTGGGTTCAGGGTGATCTGGGCATTAACTGGGCATCCTACTTTATACTAGGGACCCCTTTACCGGTTCAGGGACACCTCACATCCCTATGCCCCTTTTACCATTCTGGTCTGTGCTGATCAGGAACCCCTAGTGGTGAGTTACTGAAGCATTTTCAAGGGGAGAGATTACCAAGACCATGTGTCTACATGCATTCAGGTACAATTTAGGGGACGAACTAAGGGGAAGGGGGGGGGAAAGGAGACCCTCGCTAATGCTGGGCTGGAGATGACTGGAGTGGAGGTGCTACTATCAGGGGGAATAATGATACGACAACAACAAAAGAGCAAGAGCCCCAAGGAGAGCACTCAACCACTAGTTATAGGCTGGTGTACTACAATGATAGTGTTGAAAGAGAGGAGTGAGTGAACCATAAAATATATATGTTTAATTGAGTTGTAACTCAGAAAGTTAAAATATGGGGGAACGCTGTGAGTCCAGTGTGATACTATGGTAAGCCAGTATACAAATTTAAAATAAAGGACGGATGAACCAAAATGAAAATCACTGTGCTATCTAAACTCTTATAGGGCCTAATAATGGCTGACATCCACTACCTAGAGTGCTAGGGGACACCACCGCAGTATATGGTAAGTGGTGCGCCTGAGATAGTGGTGTGGTGTCACGGTTGTGCTCGCCACAAACTCGGGTCGGACCGCGTGGCTGAGGTAGGGTTGTAAAAGCACCGACCTTAAACCTCGCAGGCTGATCCGGATTGCGCAGTTCATAGTCGTACGTAGCAGGGTCTGGATTGGAGAAGACAGCATCGTCGTTGTACAAGCCAGGGTCAGGATAGGAGACGTCAGAATAAACATTGTCCAAGCAGGAGTTCAGCAACAGGGAGTCAGGAGAACCCCGCTTCGGCTTATGGTACTGGTCTCAGGAGGTGGAAGATAGACCAGATTTACACACCGCCTAGCTGCACGGTTAAACCAGTGCTACAGCGCAAGAGTCCTGAGCGGGCTAGGGAATCCTCTGTAGCAGCGCAGGAACCAGGACACGGCCTCTCTAGATTAGGGAAAGAGTAGGCCCCAGGAACCAGGAAGCTGTAGATACACAGGGAGAGCTCCGCTTCAGTGTAGGAATCCAGGAGACTGCAGGACGCAGGGGTGAAACCTCCGCTTCATTGCAGGAATCCAGGAGGCTGCAGGACGCAGGGGTGAAACCTCCGCTTCAGTGCAGGAATCCAGGAGGCTGCAGGACGCAGGGGTGAAACCTCCGCTTCAGTGCAGGAATCCAGGAGGCTGAAGGACGCAAAGGAAAGCTCCGCTTCTGCACAAGGGGAACAGGAAGCTGAAGGACGCAAGGGAAACCTCCGCTTCAGCACAGGAGTACAAGCAAGAGCTTGTGGCAGAACAGTTGGTGACATCCGGTAAGGACTATGCTCGGCAAGGAGCATTATGGGAAGGCAATACTTAAAGGCCAGCAGGCCAATCCCCAGCGGGGGTGTGAAGATATTGCCCCAATGAATGAATGCAAGTCTAGGTTGCATAATAGGCTGCACAGCTGCAGTAGATACCAGAGGGAGTGTGTATAGCTTTGGTGAGTGAATCCAGGCTGCAGCAAACATCAGGAGAGCTGTTCCAGAACTGCACCGGTCTGCAAGGTAAGGTAACCAGTAACCCGCGGAGCGGATTCCTGACAGTATCCCCCCCTTCACGTGAGACCTCCGGGCGAACATGAACACTCATAGAATTGGAGGACTGGGAATTGTTGCTGAACCGTCTAGGATTGGGGTTAGAATCGTGGTCCAGGGACTCGTGGTTAACCCTTAGTGTACTCCCACCCCCCGGTGAGAACTGCGGCCAGACAGGGTCATCCATGGGTCTTGGGGACATTGAGTTGTTCCTAAAATTCCTTAGGTGGAAAGGATATCCGTAAACGAGCAGTTCTTTGGTGAGTACAGTTCTAGGATATGAGATAGATGGAAGAAACATCCTTGGTACATGGCTCGCCTCGCAAAATGTCTTGGAAATCCAGGGCTGTGAAGAACCAGAGGGCTCCAGAGCAGAAACGGAAGAAGGACCCCCACTGAAAGCCCAGTCCTTAATAGAGGTATCGGAATCTAGGATCAGCGGCCCTGCTAGTTGATCGAATATACCAGGAGGGACTTTGTAACAGAAAAAGTCTTGGCTGACCACTGCATGTTGGAATTTGCGAGGAATTTTTCCTCTAGAAGGCTCCCAGGTAATGGTTAGTAAGGGTATAGGCTGGTTGGAAGCTTCTCCCGGTATTGGTATGTAAGGTGACAAGGCATGCAGTAAACCAGGCATAGGGACCGAAATCTTGGGATACGTACCGAGTATTTCCAACTGAGAGGAAATAACAGGGGCAACTGAAAAATCCGAGGCCCCAAACCATGGTTTAGCAGGAGCAGATAAGCAAACAGTAGAGCTCTCCAATACTGGGAAATCTTCATTGGAAGATAGTATTGTCAGTGAATCAGGAATAGACCTTGGAATTTTCCTATCAGGAACTTGAGAAAAAGGCAGAGCCAGGGTAGTGGCGGGAGGGAAACTAACATCAGAAGCTGAAATCTGAACCTCAGTGACAGAGACCTGAGAATCAACAAGCAGCAAGTATGACTTATGAAAACTCTTAATGACAGGCACCTTGGGAGTACAAGGAGTTTTCTCTGAAACTGCAATGGCCCTAACCACAGGGGTGCCTAACCTGACACAAACAGGAATAGGTGTGTTTTCTAGTGCAAAATCTCTGATCACAGGACTCCTAACCGATAGTGAGGGTGTCTGGGTTTGATTAGAGAAAAAATCAGATGTATTGATAAGTGACTTAGAAACAATTACAGAGGTTCTAGATTTGCTGGACATGTGAGAAAAAATACCCTTTAAGACAGGAGCTATAATCTCCTCCCAGAGTAAGCCCATGTTTGCTGTGGCATTTTTAGACACAGCACTGAGGGACTGGGTCTCAGCAAAGGCAGGACAGCTAAATAGCTCAGATTTAAACCCTAAGACTTGTAATATATGCATGGTGACCTCAGACAGTATTAAGGGAGTGACCACAGATATGCTGAACCCTGAAGGATTAGCCTGGACAGAGAAATCAGGGGGACCCCCAGTCAGGCTAACCATTGTAGGAAGAGATTCAGAATCTGAAGGAAAATCATTACCTCTCAGAGTCTCAGGGCCAGTAAGACACAATTCAGGGAGAGGGGAACCAGTGTGCAGGCTTCTTACTAGTATATATGGAAAAGCGTCACTTTTGAGAGAAAGCCGTGTGTCAGCAAACCCTCCTGGGAACACAACATGAACCCCAGGAGAGACATATAGACTACTGTATGCGTTTAATCCTAAACTTAGTGAAGAGGAGCACCCAGACAGTACACGGGGTTTAAACCTAACTGTACTGGTCTCTGAAGTAGGTATTTGGTAAGGAATGTCTGGGAAACCAAAAATAACTGCAGATTCCACAATGTGGGAACTATGCACTGAAGCAGGGATCACCGCTCTCTGGGCGACAGACTGGTTCAGTGAAATACCCGGGAGGAGGAACTCTGTGGCTAAGCGTAGGGGAAACCCTGACTCCTGAATACATTTTACAGGAACCAGAACTTTAGCTGAAGTCTCCGGAGGTGAAACTGCGGAAACTTGAGCTGAAGCAGGGGATTTATAGCAAAGAATTTCTAAGGAATCCTTAAGGTTAGGGGACTCCTTCAATGCAACCTCTGCTGTCTGACTTGTGGACTCACTCTCTGAGGCTAAAACGAAGGCATTAACTTGGAGGCAGCAAGAATTTACAGGGTTTAATTCAGACCATACCTGAGAGTAAAACATAGCTAGACTTCTCTCTGAATTGGGGAAGACTAGGGATCTCTCTTCTGGTGCTAGGGGCGTGACCTTAGCTGGCAGAGAACAGGGAATTACAAAAGGAAACTCAGAGAACTGCCCCACAGGGGTTAATACAGAAATGACCCTGGGAACAGAACTTAGGGATTCTTTCTCAGACGGGGAAAGCGCACAGGCCTGTTTGGATAGGGTTACAGTAGACATATCATTGGAATCAGGACACCCGGGCAAACAATCAGGGCTAGGGACCGTGGTAGTAACTACGTTGGAGAGCAATGCTAGTGGGACAGTTTTGTCATCTCCTGGAGAGGAAGGTATGCTCCCAGGTTTAGCAACAGGACTGGCAGCAGAGCGGGACCGCCAGGCGTCAGCGCAGCTGGCGAGGAGGGAATCCTGTTCTCTTATGCAAATGTCCAATGTTATGGAAAGTATGCAGAGTATCTCTTGTACGTGAGCAAACATGAGGAGAGGATCCTCTGGTACTACGTAAATGTCCAATGATAAGGCCAGGGCATGGAGTGTATTACAGGCGGTGGCCAGTTTCACAGGATTCACATTATCCCAGGACAAAGGGGAATCAGGGAAGAGAATACTAGCGGCCAGAAGCTGTTTTAAGTACTTGAGGCGATAAGCCTTCAAAAAGAGATCTTTACGGCATTTTTTTTGCAAAGGGGTTAAACCTTCAAACATAAACGGATCTCCCATTTGAGGTAGTATTTCGCATAGGTACTGGGACTGGTCTGCGGGCCGGGACAGGAGTTCAGACAGAAACTTACCAACCCTCACCACAGGACGGTCCGAGTTTGTGGGGCCGAGCATACTGTCACGGTTGTGCTCGCCACAAACTCGGGTCGGACCGCGTGGCTGAGGTAGGGTTGTAAAAGCACCGACCTTAAACCTCGCAGGCTGATCCGGATTGCGCAGTTCATAGTCGTACGTAGCAGGGTCTGGATTGGAGAAGACAGCATCGTCGTTGTACAAGCCAGGGTCAGGATAGGAAACGTCAGAATAAACATTGTCCAAGCAGGAGTTCAGCAACAGGGAGTCAGGAGAACCCCGCTTCGGCTTATGAGCGCGGGGGGGTCTCTGCGCGTGCGGCGACCATGGCCCATGGTACTGGTCTCAGGAGGTGGAAGATAGACCAGATTTACACACCGCCTAGCTGCACGGTTAAACCAGTGCTACAGCGCAAGAGTCCTGAGCGGGCTAGGGAATCCTCTGTAGCAGCGCAGGAACCAGGACACGGCCTCTCTAGATTAGGGAAAGAGTAGGCCCCAGGAACCAGGAAGCTGTAGATACACAGGGAGAGCTCCGCTTCAGTGTAGGAATCCAGGAGACTGAAGGACGCAGGGGTGAAACCTCCGCTTCATTGCAGGAATCCAGGAGGCTGCAGGACGCAGGGGTGAAACCTCCGCTTCAGTGCAGGAATCCAGGAGGCTGAAGGACGCAAAGGAAAGCTCCGCTTCTGCACAAGGGGAACAGGAAGCTGAAGGACGCAAGGGAAACCTCCGCTTCAGCACAGGAGTACAAGCAAGAGCTTGTGGCAGAACAGTTGGTGACATCCGGTAAGGACTATGCTCGGCAAGGAGCATTATGGGAAGGCAATACTTAAAGGCCAGCAGGCCAATCCCCAGCGGGGGTGTGAAGATATTGCCCCAATGAATGAATGCAAGTCTAGGTTGCATAATAGGCTGCACAGCTGCAGTAGATACCAGAGGGAGTGTGTATAGCTTTGGTGAGTGAATCCAGGCTGCAGCAAACATCAGGAGAGCTGTTCCAGAACTGCACCGGTCTGCAAGGTAAGGTAACCAGTAACCCGCGGAGCGGATTCCTGACATGTGGGCTGTTAAGTGTAGAGGTAGATAGTCACAGTGAATAACTATAAAGCCTAATGGCGTGAAGGTCAGTATGATGTCAGATGCCAGTCATTCCTGTATACATGTAGTGCATACATACACGTTAGGATCCTGTATGTGAGCAGTCCTATATAGGGAGTACTGTCTAGTCTCCTAGGGTGCACATATATAGCATATCAGGCATATATGTTCCAGGCTAACAGGCTAACAGACACAATTGTGATTCTCATGATTTTCATGTTAACAGGCACTACTTGTGCACTGTGATAGGAGCCACTGACTTTACATCTCATACTGTCAGGATGCACACATGAACATATGTTTCACGCTAACTGGCATGATTGGTGCACCGTGAGAGCAGCAATTACTCTGCCCTCCACGTTGTCTGGATATAAGCACAAAAACACATCAGAAACCAGTAAGTTGTCTTAACTATATCATCCCCCATGGAGAGTTAAGAAGGTTGAGACGTAACTGCTCCAATAATGAAATCTTTGAAGAACAGGCACAAGCCAATATTAAAAAATTCAAATCTAAAAACTAAAAACCCTCTATTTTAGAGGGAGCATATTCTAAGAGCAAACAATTAAGCAGACAAGATTTACTTAAAAATAAAAACAGGGAACATACAACTTTGTCAGCTTCAAATTATGATACCACAATTATTAACGTTCCTTTCATTACACAATCCAATCCCCTAGCTAAAAAAATCAAACGCATTATTAAAAAAGCACTGGCACCTTGTCCAGAAAGATCCTATATTAAAATCTCATCCTCTGGATATTCCCAGAATTCTGTTTACAAAAGCAGATACATTAAAAACTAAGATAGCTCCGAGCTGTTTAAAATAAAAAATAAAACATTAAATCTCAGTCATTTCTAAACATCAAAGGATGTTTCCTGTGCCTTAGATGCAAGATATGTAAACTAAACACACAAGAACAGAAACAGACTAAAGAATTGTGTTCAACGCAAACAAAGAAAGAATATATTATTAATTACTTCATTAGTTGTGATTCTGTAAATGTTGTATATCTCATACAATGTCCATGCAAATGTAGCGGTCATGTAAAATGCCTACAGTCATCTCTCCTGCTGGCAGTAAGGCCTGGTAAGTGTGGGCATGCCAGCAGTAATCATGGAGGTTTTCCCTCACACCCTGGTGGGGTGCCCTGTGTATGGCTGGAACTGGTCACATGCTCTGACTCCATGGTTAGTGATGTCAGAGATGTGTCAGCCTCAGAAGCTTACATAAGGCACAGCACTGTGTTCTAAAAGTTAGTTGCTAGAAGGTTCTGCTGGTTGCTAGTTGTTCTGCTGAGAAAGGAGTTCCAGCTCTTGTCAGAGCTGAGGAAGGAGTTCAAGTTCTATCAGAGTGTCAGTTATGTTATAGTAACTCCATGGGAGGCTGTGTCCAGGGACCTGGCACAGGACAGTGATTCCTGCGGGAATAGTGAATCCCTGATCTAGGTGATATACCTATCAAAAGGGAGCACTGGCGAGATGAGCGGCTGAAGATACTCCTTGTGGAGGGCAGTTGCCCTGCCGTGTCAATAAAGATGAGTTCAGCCAGAAACCCTCTCGTGTATCTATCTGGAATGAGTGTACAGAGAGGAGCACCACGGAGGAGTTCCTCGCCAGGATCATCCCCTTGCGGACGCAGGGACCCTGGTGAGGTGGAGGCGCTGCACTGGAACTAGGTGAGACTCAGCACACTACCTCAGCTGCCTGTCTGACGGGTTCTCCCCACACACCATCATGCGGGAGACTCAGGAGTCCTGTAGCCAGCAGGTGCACCATCAGGCATATTCACACTGTAATGGGGTCCAGTTAGACCACAGGGGCCAATGTGAGATTGGGTGGGTCAGGCCGGGCCAGAAACACCGTTACATTTGGAGGCGAGCTGCTGAGATCAGATCTGTCATCAGGACAGGCTTTTAGCTAGGTCACTTGGAAACAGGGAGAAGTGTCTGCTGCCACTTTGTGCTGCGTAGGGACGGACCTAGGGGTGGTCAGAGGGGCTGACGGGATATTGTCAGTTCGCAGGGACGACCTAGGGGCCTGAAAGGAGTGAGGGGTCTGGAGCCGGGTTATAGCTGACCGAGTCACCTTGAGGCAGTGCTAGTTGGTAGGATGCCAGAAGGGATAGCCTGTTAACTTGGTCAGGAGTCCTGGAGAGGGTCTGCGCTAGGCTGACCAAGACAGGTAGATGCCCCAAGTACTGCATGGCAGAGCCAGAGTACCTAGCCCATTCCAGACACTCACCGTAGGGAGCACAGACTGGGAGGAAGGAGTCACAGCAGACACTGAGAGAGTGAGCCTAGCCTGAGGTAGTGCAACACTGGGTCACACCTAGATAAGGTACACATGTGGTGGTGCATCTGAGCTAATCTTTATTGTACCGGTGTGGTGGCTGCCCCGCAGAGTGGAGCCTCATGTACGACAACTGTTATGAGAGAGTGGAGGATCCGCGTGGCGCGGAGAACGTAAAATGGCGGACAGAGGCTGATGGGGAGGGCACCCGTGGCGTGCAACCCACTGAAGAGCAGACTGTCGCTGAATTGTCCTTAACGAGTTTGCTCTGGAGCGGAGCAAAGGCCGTGGCTGCCCCGTTTTTATCCTGCCTGGGACAGCGAGGGGCCACCTTTGAAGAGTGTGAGGACATTGCAATAATTGGGGGAGAACCCCGTGAGGAGAGCGAACGAATGGACTTTTTGGGTGCCAAAACCAACCAAAATGGCGGTTCCCGCTTGCTAGGGAAACCGCATGGGCCAGGCGCAGAAAAAATGGCTGCTGCAGGATTTGCACAGAGCTGGCCGGGAATGGCGCGAACAGCAGAGCCCCGCCCTGATGGGGGGCATGGCGCGAAAGCTATGGCTGCGCCGGGATGGACAGTGACTAATTCAGCCCCTGTGCTGAGTCAACCGTTGAGTTTATGGGACCCTCCCCTGATTTCTACCAGGGGGAGTGACTTTCAATTATGGCCTGTGGGGATGCACCCACTGGGCCCAGGGACTGATATCCAGACGGCGCCACTACAAAAAGTAGTTCCGGCCGTGGAGGTGATTTGCAAGCAAAGGTACCTTGTGCAAAAAGCTGCTGCAAGGAGAAGGCGGGAACTAGCCGCGGGAAAGGACTCCAGCTCTGGGGAGGAAATTGGTGCGAAAACGCAGACCGCGCCCACCAGGACTGAGAGAGGTGCGGCCTTAATTAAGGGGCATGATATTCCCCTGTGGGACCCGCCCATTATTGCAACCCCTGGGGGCGGGTTCCAACTCTGTCAGAGAAGGGAGGAGCCGAAGCAGGGAGTGGCGGATCCAGCAACTTCCACCAGTCAGTTGCGAGGAACCACAGAGAAGGAGAGACCTGTACAGGAAGTGACTCCTGTACAAAGAATGGCCTGCTCCTCCACTGTGGGCACTATGGTCTCCACCCAGCCCTACTCAGTGCCCGGCGGGGTGCTGGTGGTGAGGGTGGCCAATACTGAGACGGTGGTCGGGCTCTGCCTACAATGCGGGCTGCCCGGAGGTACTGTGAATACGATGGCACGTTGCCCTCATTGCGGGACTTTGTATCTGTGGCCTATGCCCACATTCATCCCAATACAGCCTGCTGACCCCCCGGTGGATGTGACACGGCGCTCTGCTGAGTCCCCGGGCGCGCTGTGGATCAACCGCGCGAGTCCCGGAGACAGGGGACTGGAGCCGGTCAAGTCGGCTGGGTCACTGGCCATTGAGGCGGCTGGATTAAACCCCGCGACAGGGGCAAAGAGACTTTCACCCCGCCCCGCGACCCCTAGGTCGGGGCGAGGGGACTACTCTGATGAGGACCTTCGTGAGCTGGCGGTAGCAAAAACGGAGCGGAAAAGACAGACGGGAAGAACGACGCCCCGTGGGGTGAGTGACCGGACGTCCCCCGCAGATCGGCGATCCGACCGACGGAGTCCCGCCATCCCAGGACCTGGCGGAGATGGGAGAGAGACGCCTACACCCCTGCGGACGGGTAAGCCAAAAAGCCCTATCTCTTACCTGGTCACAACAGACGGCGAAGCGCTGGAAGGGCCGCGCCAGGCCCAACGCGCACGTGGAGGAACGGCATCACTTCCGGTGGCGACGGCGGAGCAACCGGATGTCGTCGTGGAAGAAGAGATCCCGCATGGGGGTCCAACGCGAGATGGCGACGCTTCCGGTTCCGGGGAGGACGTCACTTCCGGTGGCGACGGCGGAACCCAGGAAGGGGAAGCAGCGACGCTTCGGCGATTGGGGGAAGGTCCCCGACCGCTCGTATTGCCCAGAAAATGGAGAGACGATCTCAGGACTGAGGAGGGTGAGACATCATCCTTGGACCAGTCTACGGACAGCCAGGAGCGGGTCGTAACCCCGTGGGGTCCCGTCCCATGCCCCTATACCCAACCCCATGCCCTAGCTAATGTCCCTACCCCTATCACACAGTCACCGGGTTCACCGCCCAGCTTGGAACTTGTGGACATACCTTTGGGGGGGGAGGAAAAACGGACTGGGGAGAGGCAGCTCAGTGGAGCTACGGAAGGTGATTCACGGGGAGGAGGGGAATTGAGGGTGGCGGATACAGCACCCCAACCGGCAGTAAAGGCTCCGGGGTCCTCGAGGTGGTTCAACTCGCGGTCCACAAGGTCGTCAGGGGTATTTTCATTTGACGACGACCGGGAACCAGGGCCTAATCCCTTTAAGGAGACCCGGTGGTGGGCTCCACTATTTGAGGGGTACTCCGCATGGATGGACCGTACTCGGTTCCTCATCCGGCGGGAGGACGTGGTAGATTTCTGGTGGAAAGAGGGAGAGTTTACACCCGAGCAGAGGGACAGGGAATTACAGGAGAGGTGGTTCCAGCTGGAGCGTAGAGACATAGCGCCCATGGGTCCCGACACACTGTCAGATCCAGTCGATCCTGATGAGCCCCTATCATGGGTGTTACCTGGGAGGGCAGGTAATGCTGATCTGACCAGGGTCAGTAGGGCGGAGAGGGCTATAATAGTCAAATATAAAAAATCCCATGGGTTGGAGTATCCCTATGTTCCGGAGCCCCTGATGGATGAAATTGAGGACAATAGGGAAAAGTGGCTCCAAGAGACTATAGAGCTGTATTTAGTCAATAGGGGGAGCGCCATTGTAGGTAAGAAGGCGGAAGAAAGGATAGACACCCTGATGCGAGTGTGGAGCATAGGGAGAAATGTTCACAAACATAGGGTGACCTATGTGCCAGAGAGAGGATCACCTAGGCATTATTATGTTACGGTCCTGGATATGGGTAACCGGGAAGTGAGGAAACCTGACCCAGATCACTATTATTAAGGGGGTACTGAGACATTACGCGGGTTCGTGGCTGCTGGTCGGGGCGGGCTTGGCGGATGACTGTATTCATGTGTACTGTATTATGAGGAAATTTGTGTGATGTTAATTATGTTTTCCGTTACAGTGCTTCCTGGAAAGAGGTATACAAATTTAGGTTCCAGCGAGGACGATGGGATTCACCAGGGGGAGAATGTAGCGGTCATGTAAAATGCCTACAGTCATCTCTCCTGCTGGCAGTAAGGCCTGGTAAGTGTGGGCATGCCAGCAGTAATCATGGAGGTTTTCCCTCACACCCTGGTGGGGTGCCCTGTGTATGGCTGGAACTGGTCACATGCTCTGACTCCATGGTTAGTGATGTCAGAGATGTGTCAGCCTCAGAAGCTTACATAAGGCACAGCACTGTGTTCTAAAAGTTAGTTGCTAGAAGGTTCTGCTGGTTGCTAGTTGTTCTGCTGAGAAAGGAGTTCCAGCTCTTGTGAGAGCTGAGGAAGGAGTTCAAGTTCTATCAGAGTGTCAGTTATGTTATAGTAACTCCATGGGAGGCTGTGTCCAGGGACCTGGCACAGGACAGTGATTCCTGCGGGAATAGTGAATCCCTGATCTAGGTGATATACCTATCAAAAGGGAGCACTGGCGAGATGAGCGGCTGAAGATACTCCTTGTGGAGGGCAGTTGCCCTGCCGTGTCAATAAAGATGAGTTCAGCCAGAAACCCTCTCGTGTATCTATCTGGAATGAGTGTACAGAGAGGAGCACCACGGAGGAGTTCCTCGCCAGGATCATCCCCTTGCGGACGCAGGGACCCTGGTGAGGTGGAGGCGCTGCACTGGAACTAGGTGAGACTCAGCACACTACCTCAGCTGCCTGTCTGACGGGTTCTCCCCACACACCATCATGCGGGAGACTCAGGAGTCCTGTAGCCAGCAGGTGCACCATCAGGCATATTCACACTGTAATGGGGTCCGGTTAGACCACAGGGGCCAATGTGAGATTGGGTGGGTCAGGCCGGGCCAGAAACACCGTTACACAAAAAAACCCAGTACATTGGTTGCACTACCAGAAAATTATAACTGAGATTTGCGGAACACATCACCAACGCAGTGTAGCCATGCCTGGTTTTGGCTACCAGTCTGCCCTCCTTGACATGTAAGCCCTGGTAACAATGTCAGGACCAATCCAGGGATTTATCCCACAGTAAGCAGCTCTCTTGAGTGGCAGGGAAGGAGGTGGGACAAGGCCTGTGTTCTGCCCAATCCTGGGTTCAGACCTTGTACCTTCCCCCCCTGTACTTAAGAGGCTGCAAATCTAAATTTAGTCAGTTGCCTCTACATCTGAGAGAGACAGGTACTCACACAGTGGTGTACCTGGTATTGGCACCCACTGTCCATTCCCCTTGGGGAGTTGGGTAATACCTTTTCCCTGACTCTATTAGGGAGACAGGGAAGTGTAAGGACTGCTTCTGGTGCCCTTGGCTGGGGGTGAATGTCCAGGGACCATCCAGAGGTTGGAGACCTGTGTGAACTGTACTGAGCAGATGCAGTTGATTTATACTGTGCTGAAGCAGAAGGAATACAGAGGTTCCAGTTAATATACTTCTGCCTAGTGTGCAAACTGTCTGGGGGGAGAGGAGTAGTTCTTCTGCAGGAGTTGCCTTCATACTAATGGAGCCTGCAGCAGATGGAGGCGCTGTATCAGAAGAGATAAAGACCAGTAATGTACCCCAGAAGCCTGTCCAGACATCCCCACTACAATCAGTGGACCACTTAGCATCCTATGAGCCAACAGGTAGTCAGCACTACACACCATGTAATGGCAGAATCTCCCAGAGGGTGGGGGAAACAGCGTTACAATACAAAGGACTTTTATGCAACACAATTTATCTAAGCATTTCAAAGAATTTCATAGTCAAAGCCCAACAGGGATTATATGTGTGGGAATAGATTTATTAGAATCAGATTGGAGGGGAGGAGATATGGTAAACACAATTTCAAAATTAGAAACGATGTGGATCCACACCCTTAAGACACTGATTCCACAGGGTTAACATGTGGACATTGATTTTGGAGTTTTTCTCATCAATTAAAACATCACCCCTTCATATCTCCTGCCATAATCACTTTATCCACTGACAAGCTCAGTTCCCACAAATATTATCATTTACATATGTTCCTATACCTGTCTATCTGTCTCATATTCATAAAAACATCTAGTTAGTATTATCATGCTGTTGTAATATATAACAAATTGTATATTATATAATCAATATGTCCTATACTGTATGTATGCTGACATATCATATTAGTATTCAGTTTTTGATACTGTACTATAGATACAGATTGTCCATATATATTATATTGTGAGTATTAAGGTCACTAAAAGTGCCTTATTTTATGTTAATACTGTCAGTATTATGTTATTATAATTGTTTTTTTATATAGCTAGTTTAAATATATTTTATTAATGTACTGCTTTATGTTTGTGAACACAATGGTTAACCTTTAATCATGCCCTGCAATTTGGTAGAATGATTGGACCCTATACAGACCACATGATTGGTCCAACAGGGATCAGCAATCAACCTATCAAAATACATGTGCACCTATATATAACATGCTCCAACTATACATGTATATACCACTGAAGAAGTCTGAACTAAGACGAAACGCGTACAGTGTTCTTGCCTATCCATACCCTATATCCATGCTATCATAGATAGTAATCAATTCCAATAGAAAGCTATCTCTACAAGCAGATTTCAGCTACAGTATATGATTGCCATTATCTCGCCTGAATCTCATGCACCTCAGTGACATCAGGAACAGCTGATGGGAGGAACAGAGAGAGGAAACCGTGCAAAAGCAGATCCAAGGGCATGAACTGGGATCTCCCTATGAGGGATAAACTGGGGCTCAAGGGAATGGTGACATACAATTAAATATAGAAAGCGCAAACTAAAATATATAAATGTTCCTCCGTGCAGCTAAAAATAACAGTCTCTAGACACTGTGTACATGGATAAATGTGGACAATAAAGCGCAATAAAGTGCAATATGATGTAAAGTGATGAACCAAGGGCAATGAACGAATCACTCACACAGATATCGATAGATGAATGTCTTGGCAGGTCCTCCTCTCATATGGAAAAAGTGAAAGGAGAAAACATAGCGTAACACAATTTTAATGGATACAACAAACATAGGGTGGGAGAGAAAATAAACTCACATTCGCCCAGTCCTTTAAAGCGTTGAGTGCTATAAGGGCACACTCGCACCTCTCCGGATCACCAGAATCCTCTAAGACAGTCCCAGTGTGATGAAAAACGCCACGCCAACCAGATAGTTGTTAAATCAAGGATCTTGCGGTCCTCAATGCTGTCGGCATCAGCGTGTCGCTTCCGGGTCTGCGAGTGCTGCAGTACGGTGGCTCGCTGAGGAGTATGGGTCTTCTGTCATGGGTATACAGGATCCTTGGAGGGTCAAAAACCCTACTTGTTTCACCGTCCTGTTTCGGCTTCATCAGGGGTTAACTGAGAAATGGGATAGACTCAAAATATGAAGAAAAAACAGAATGTAATAATAGAATTCCTTCAATAATATTGATGATTATCTTCAAGGACCTGACCCTTTAGCAAGTGTACAGAATGATGACTTTGTATCTTGAGCAGGTTAGTACCAGATTGGACTCCCACTCTATATAGAAAAGGTATGAGTCCTGTATATCCTAGTACAAATATAACACCTCCAAATATGATCAATGAGATGAGTGTTGATAAGTTTCCAAACTTGCAGGGTGTTAGTCCGGGCATGCAAAGCGCAGAGTACATCCCCAGGAACAAAACTTGGCACACAGGCAGAAAAAATGCTGCATTGCAGAAATAATCAGCCAAAGAGGGGGAATTGAACCGATGTATTCACTGATGGCAATCACACTGACATGTTTCACCCTTGCAGGCACCCATCCCCTATGATGCACTGCTGGGAACTCCCAGGTCACCTGTTCCAGCACCCATCCCCTACGATGCTCTGCTGGGAACCTCTATCTCATCCACTCCAGCACCCATCCACGCAGATGTCTACAGCACTACTCGCACAAGATCAGTTTGTTCGCCCGCATGCTGAATGGTTCAATTTGTGTCGATATCCCTGATAACTCTATGGTGCAAAAGATTGATCTTCTTTTAGAGACCATGTTAAGTATGGATAGGCTTATGGAGAAGTTGGAGAGGAACATGGAGAAGATGGAGAGTAACATAGCTGGAATCAATTATTTGCTTGTAGTTCCTACCCCTGTATGTCGGACGCAGGAGTAGGAGGGTGGCCTGGATGTGACCTTCACGATTCCATCACCAAGCGCACCCACTCCGTCTGCAGAACACGTGTACCTGTATGCCATTGATGAGATGACAACCCCGGTAAGACCACGACAGGAGATGACAACAGGCCACGACTACAGGAGGAAAGCATCCTCCCAGACCACCTACCCTCGCCCGCTGCCAGAAGCACACCCGCTCCCAGAAGCACACATGCTTGCATTGAAACGCTGCCAGACATTATCTTGGTTGACCTGCCCCAGCAAGTCCGGGAGAAATACATGATCGGAAGTGCTGGTATAGCCCAGAAATATGCCCTGTGAATCTTTAAACACCACGTCAGTTATGAGGTGCACAGCGGGTGGACCCACAACGTTAATTATGAAAGGAATAGAATCATGAAGGCTCTGCCAGAAAATTTAAAGAGAACAATTTTTGAGGAAGTGCAGCGTTATTTTACGGTTACCGATCATTTAATGAGAACCGTGAGAGACACCATCAGTGGCCTTTTGAGGCATATAAGAGCTCGTCCCTGGAAGGACAGACCGTTTGGGATCGACTTTGCTGCTGCTTGATTCTTCTGTTGTTCAAAAGTTATAAAATAATGTTTTTACTCAAAAAAAATAAAAAAAAGTTGATTTTTTAAAATTGTTTTATTGTGTCACCTTTAATAAAACATACAGTGGCGGCCGCCTTTAGCCTCGTGCGGCCGTTTCAGCGTGACTTTTAAAACCGCGGGCAGATGCAGTGTTGGATGCGGCATGTTCCGGTATTTAAAGCCGCGGCCGCGTGCATTTGTATTAGCGCTGGCTCGGCATGAATGCGGCATGAACGCGGTGAAGTGCGTGGCATTTGGAAAAAATACCCAGACAAAATCAGAGATGTTGGAGAATAAAAGGGGCTGTGACAGTAAGTATAACAATAAAACAAGTGATAGACAGCACTCAAGAGAGATAAATAATGTGCGTACAGGGTGCAATGAGACCTAGGGGACCCTAATTCCCCTAAATCATATATAAAATACAAAGGTGTCCCAGCACTCACTGTCTATAAAGAAAAGGTCTACTACAAGAGTATGTCTGAAATATGCAATAAGTTTTAATGAGAACACAAAGAATTGTTATTTAAGCCCATGTCGAGAAACGGAAAAAAAAGGTTGTTTTTTTTCAGACTTGAAATTCACATTGAATGAGAAGTCATACACGCATGCGCCTAAATGTGATGACACGCATATACGTTTCAACAAGGTTCCAATGAGACGTACACGCATGCGCATAAAATAAAAACAGTATGAAAAGAAGAGCAAGCCTAGCAAAAGCATTGATTAATAAATAATACATATAGAAATGTGATGACACACATACAGTATGATTTTCAGCAAGGTTCCAATCCGCATGAGCGGAAAAAATATTTTATATTCGGAAGAAGACGTAACGTTATATTTTTGTAATACTGTACTTCTGTATACAGTACAGTATGTGTCCTCATATTTTTTTATATGTATGGCTAAGGAGCCTCAGACTACTGTATACAGTATGAACTCGTAACGTTTATCTCTGCTTCAAATATAAATCTTCAAATTACAATTACTGTACACACACACACAGACTTGCAGAACTGTATGGCTGTACAGTAGGTTGAATTGCTATTAGACTTTTAAGACAACAGCTCGCAATCGCCCACTTGAGTTTCTAGACGGTATTGCAGACATCGCTAAAATGCAATTTTCTGTGCCCGATAGAAAACCGATAGAACCCCGAGTCAATTGCTATACGGTTGCAAGACATAGCTCATCATGACCCGGTATTCAGAGCGGTACGATGGGTGAGGTGTTACAATAAAGGCTGGCGCCTCTGTATCTCTGATATGCTTGATTATCGAGGAAAATCGGTGAGTGGGACTACACACCCTCTATTCATATTCACCAATTGTCACAATATACTACACCATTATTGTTTTTTTGTCTATTTCACATATTCACGCTGTGACAAGCTGCGTTCCCTTTATTTGGAAGAATTTGCTGTCAGCCGATTATTACATTTAAGAACTATTTAATAATCTAATAAATATTTTTGGGAATTGGTCGCATGGGGGACTTCATGCAGCAGTCCAAGCAGCTGAAAATGTTCCCTTTAATATGTGCATCAATACAATCCACACAATAATAAGTAATTAGATATTTCCCTGTTGGGGCTGCAGAAGATTACCCAACATGCAAAGTTGTGCCTGTCTCAGAAGAGGAAGGGGATGTGACTTTGTAAATGGTTGCTATAGAAACAAAAATGCTTGTTACATTAGAATACATTAAAATATCTTTAAAAATAGTTTTTTTTAAATGCTACGAGTAGTTTCTCATAGTACAGAACTGATTTATTTAAAACACACACACACACACACACACACACACACACACACACACACACACACACACACACACACACACACACACACACACACACACACACACACACACACACACACACACACACACACTCACACACACATGAAGGACATTGCTTGAACTGCAGCTTTAGTAGGAACTCTGCTCCACCTTTTTTACTTGTGTAGCTCTGCGCCCCTTTGTGCACCGTGACCCCCCCTCGTTACCTCCGCTGCCGGGGGCGATGGTGAGTGCTGCCAGAGCCAAGCGGCAGCAGTATGTGTATGTGTGTATGTGTGTATGTGTGTCTGTGTGTGCATGTGTGTGTGCATGTGTGAGTGTGCGTGTGTGTGTGCGCGTGCGTGAATATATTTATCAAAGTTGCACAATGTTAATAAATAATTTATTCTCACAACATGTCTTTTTTTTAAAAATTTAAAATATTATATAATATACACACACACACATATACACACACACACACACACATGTTCCCCAGTGACACACAAACACACAGACCACTTCAAAGTGACACACACACACTGACAGCTACCAAGTGACACACACACACACAGTGATACCCGCCTCCCAAGCGCGCTTGCTGTCTCCTCTGCCAGGACAGCAAAAAGCTCCTGGTAGAGCGAGCGGCAGCAAGCAAGAGCGAGCAGCAGCACCTAAGTGCTTACTATGTCCCAGACCTAAGAGTGACACATTAAGTGGTTGATGAATTGTATCAGTAAGAGAGGAATGTGTGGAATGCGAGAGAGAGAGAGAGAGAGAGAGAGAGAGAGAGAGAGAGAGAGAGAGAGAGAGAGAGAGAGAGAGAGAGAGAGAGAGAGAGAGAGAGAGAGAAATTATTTAGATTTTTCTGAAACGTCACAAAACTTCTCTCCATTACATATTTTTAACAGTAAAAGAGATACAAGTACAATGAAACAGCAGTAGATGCAATATTTTCCACATGTGACCCTTGACTTGAGCTCATCCGTCTTCTGCATTTTTTTTGTCTGGTGCAGCTGACACTAAGCCAGGGGATCCAAACAGTCTAGTATGAGGAATAATACAGACAAGTCAAAGTCCCAGTGATCAGGAAGGTGAGGGGTTTGCTAGTCAGCACTAGAATTTAGAATGTGCCTGCTCGGCACTGGAGCTGAAACAGCTTCACAGCTTAAAGAAACCCTCCCCTAATATTCAGATTTAGCTGGACGTATGTTAAATCTCTGTGACCGTGGCTGCACATATGGCTGCACCCCCGGTACACTTCAGTATCTGGCGCCGGGGAAATTGTTGCAAGAGTATGGCACCAGTTTCATTGGCCGGGATTCACTAATCTCTGCTTCTAGGTACTGGAGCATAATGCCTAGGTCACTGCCATTCAAGCCTTATGTGGAACAGAAGAATGATTCTGTGGGCACTCTCAAGTGAATTTCAAAAAGGTAACCCTATTAAATGCAATGGCAATGCACACGTTTCAGTCCAGTTCAGTCCAACTGTTCACTGCTTTTGTTTACCATGGAAAAGTTAAAAGTTTAAAAAAAACTATTTAATAATACTTCTATTTGCCTGTTTTTTTAAATAGATGTCAACAGACTACTGTATACCTATAACTATTTAACCTACTGTATTAAACATGCCGCTGTTCTTCACTCCCTTTCATCCTAAGATGGGCTGTTCATTTAAATGAATATGAGCAGGCTTTGCTGAAGAAAGATTGATTGCCATAAAAAGAATAATCAGTTATCGCTTAGTTTTTAAAATGGTAACTATTTTTGTTATGTGAACTAAAATCAAATGATTTGTAAGGTTAGAAGATCTTGCATACGTTTGTTAGTGAACTCGAGGGAAGCTTGGGACACATGCCTTGTTGAATCAGTGCTAAAAGGAATGAAAGCCTCTTTGTATGGAGTCTACACAAAATCCTTCAAAAACACATTCATGGCCCGATCTCGCCTTTTTATTTAGCCCCTTGTGAGAACCACAAGATTTGGTTCCTCTCCCAAATCAAAGAAAACCAACGTCATAGAGCAGACCTAGTGTCCCAGCATTCATCCAAAATGCCTGCAGGGGTAGAACAAGATACAGCTTTAATTTAGGAGTTTCACTTTTTGAGTTCGCTTTTCTTTGGGTTCAACCTCATTTGATACTAGAGAAATGTAAACAACAGTATGAAGCTATTCCAAACGCCAGTTTTGCTGACTACTATAAACCATGAAATCCCTATTCTAAACTCCAGGGGTTCTGAATCTTTTAGATTAGTGGTTTTCAAACCTCTCCTCATGGACCAGCAACCACACCAGGTTTTGGAAAGGGCTAATGAAGACCTGGCTGCTGAGAGGGAACAGGTGTTGCTCAGGAGATAATCAGCAGCTTCATCTCCACAGAAACAGCAACACATAAGCAACAGTCCTGGTGGTAGACAAGCAGAACTCCAAACTGGGAACGTAGAAACCAGGGTTCAAGACCTGACATAATGTTGAGTTGGAAACAAAAAGAAAACAGCGCACAACGCCAAATAGTGAAGCAAGTAATAAAAATGTATTACAATATTAAAGGGGTATAAAATCTGCGTACATCAAATAGAAAATTCATAAGCATTTAGTGTATATCACACTTGTTTACCACTCCATGGTTGTAGACAGGGGAATCTGGTACTCAGCTTTCTCTACAGGAGCCTCTGTGGTGGTTGTGGGGCACAGGATCCCTCATACACTTTTCATCCAGCAGGATGCTGCTTTCAAGGGAGTTCCTTAACAGCAGTCTGGCTCCACTGCAGGTTCAGGCACTCAGTGGAACCGAGTCTCAAGCGGCAATATGCCTCTTCCAGGGGGTTATTTCCCTTACAGTCCTTCGTTTCTCCTTTGGAGATTTCACCGTTTTATCAGCTGCTGCAATGGCAGGGCAGTTCAGAGCCGATGGAAAGGCTCAGCAAACACTTCCGCAATTGCATGCGCCTGCACAGCGTGCCACGATGCCGCTCCGTCACGTGGTGTAGCGGAGTGACGTCACAGTTCCCGTGGCAGTGGTGAAGGAGCAGGAGAAAGTCCCTTAGAGTCTCTATAGCGGCGCATAAACCGCTCAGTCAGCACAATAACACCAAAAGATAATGGATTAAATGCAGATCCAGGGGATAATAAAAAACAATGTAATGGCATAGGTTAAATACATCCAACGCGTTTCGTACATCTAAGTACTTCTTCGTGGAAGATTCAGGGAAGAAGTACTTAGATGTACGAAACGCGTTGGATGTATTTAACCTATGCCATTACATTGTTTTTTATTATCCCCTGGATCTGCATTTAATCCATTATCTTTTGGTGTTATTGTGCTGACTGAGCGGTTTATGCGCCGCTATAGAGACTCTAAGGGACTTTCTCCTGCTCCTTCACCACTGCCACGGGAACTGTGACGTCACTCCGCTACACCACGTGACGGAGCGGCATCGTGGCACGCTGTGCAGGCGCATGCAATTGCGGAAGTGTTTGCTGAGCCTTTCCATCGGCTCTGAACTGCCCTGCCATTGCAGCAGCTGATAAAACGGTGAAATCTCCAAAGGAGAAACGAAGGACTGTAAGGGAAATAACCCCCTGGAAGAGGCATATTGCCGCTTGAGACTCGGTTCCACTGAGTGCCTGAACCTGCAGTGGAGCCAGACTGCTGTTAAGGAACTCCCTTGAAAGCAGCATCCTGCTGGATGAAAAGTGTATGAGGGATCCTGTGCCCCACAACCACCACAGAGGCTCCTGTAGAGAAAGCTGAGTACCAGATTCCCCTGTCTACAACCATGGAGTGGTAAACAAGTGTGATATACACTAAATGCTTATGAATTTTCTATTTGATGTACGCAGATTTTATACCCCTTTAATATTGTAATACATTTTTATTACTTGCTTCACTATTTGGCGTTGTGCGCTGTTTTCTTTTTGTTTCCATTTCTTAGAGTGTGTGGGGTGCTGAGCCACCCCCAATGTTTATAGCAGCAGACGCCCTTATCAACCACACGGTTATGATATAATTTATTATACAATCACTTATTCACTTGGTATTGTGGTTTATTTAGTATTTTTATGGTTTAGTCACTGCACTTCATTTATTTATAAGTAGGAGTTAGATAGTAGCGCACAGTTTATTCTTGTTTTTTTATAATGTTGAGTTGTAGCCTCAGAAACCTGGGATGGCTCAGGGCTTTGAGGAGAGGTTGGAGAATCACTGTTTTAGATCATGGTAGCCCAATTCAGAGGGATACAATCTGTCTGTTTTTATCCAGACACTCTCATTCAATGGCCTGTGAAATTGTTTGGCTGGATTTTGGACAAAAACTAATGTATATCCGTCACGTTGTCATGGCAATGTAATGTCGCAGCATCATTTGACGCCGCTATGCTACAGAAGGAGGAGGACGGCTTGAAGGTGATAAGAGACCTTAACAGAGGCCCCACCTTTACAGAGGCCCCACCTTTACAGAGGCTCCTAAAGCAAATGTTTGTAAGTTACGGGGAGCCACGCCGCCCTCGGCGCGCTCCCCGCTCATCCACTGCTGCACTCGGCACTCTCTCCGGTCCCGCTCCTACCTCCACAGGTCCCGCCGGCTCCACCGACTCCCGTCACAGCTCTGGCACAAATGCGTGCACCCGCCCCAGCCTCTTAAAGGCATATCACCCCAAGGACGGCAGGCCGCGCAAATCACGCACGCATCTCTCTCTCTCAAGCTCCACCCCAGGGAGCTCACCTGTACCTGCTTCCCTGCCTCCTATCACAGCCTCACCTCTGCACACACCTCCACTCTGCTGTTCTGCCATTGGACTGTCTCTGGTGGAAATATAGGTGAACAATAGCGCTCATGCAAACAATGATAATTTAAAACCTGTGATATATAGTCCAAAAAGGTAGTCCTGGAGCTGCCCAAAGAAGAAGAATCCTACCCAGATTTGGTAACGTAGGGGAAAAAACACCTCCTGTGGCGCTGAGGCAAGGTATGGATAAGGTTGTAGACAAGGTTCTTTTCTGGATGGATTCCCTCAAGAAAAAAAGAAGAAAAAACAAGCATACACACTGCAATAGTGCATTATCCAGGGACAACAAGGATATATAAAGAGAGCACTTTAATACATATTAAAAAAAAACACATTATAAAATACAATGAATTACACTAAAAAGTTATCTGTGCCTCTGCATTAGAACCAGAAGTCTTGAAACTTGCTCCGCTTTGGTAAAATTGGAAACCTACTCACCAAAAGTGACTAGGACATAAGCATTAGTATAATGGTCTTGTCAGCAGGTAAACCACTTGCCGTGGTCAAGCTGGCCAATAGCAAGCCGCAAGTGAGGACTCCCCGACTTCCTATTGGCCCGCGTGACGTGGGACATTTAAAGTTGCCATTTCGATAGCTCCTTCAAGCCCAACTGGAGATGCTACCAGCACCCCCTTCCAAGGTAAGTATCTCGGGAAGCAGGGGTCCCGGAGCTGAAAATAACACGGTTCAGATCCTGCGTCCCCCTATAAAAAAAAAATCTTAAAAAGTGTTACTATGTTCTGATGCATTAAAATACATAGTAAAAAAAAATAGCGGAATATTATTGCAATGGTTTAATTGTCTAAGACTGACTAAATGAGTGCAGTGAATTGATGAGTGCGTGAATGCAGGTATCTATTTGTGACCGTCATTGGGTGAGTATCTGGAGGCAAGTTTGGGAACAGGTGTATTTCATCATATAGTGATGAGCTATTATTCGCAAAATTAATGACGCCCTTCTTTTGGTGATCTAAAATTTGGTAGCTCTAGCAACCTCCATATTCCTAAAACTTAGAGCATGGATGTTCACTGCAAGCTGCAAGGATCCTGAATGGTATTGTGACCAAAAGAAAATAATGGGTTCAATGCCCTGCTGCAGAGATAGGCATGGGGAGTGGAGATGGGAAATGTGGGGGGTGGGAGGGGATAAAGAGGGGATTGGGAGAGAAGGTATATGGGGGGAGAGGGAGAGAAGGGGGATGGGGGAGAGAAAAAGAGAAAGGGGATGGGGAGAGGATATATTGGGAAGAGGGAGAGAGAAAGGAGATGGAAAAGGGAGATAAAGAAAGGGGGAATGGGGGAGAGATGGGAGTGGGGGGAATATGGAGGTTGCTGCAATCGAAGTTAGCTTAGTGTGTAAAAATGACGCAGTGACACTGATGATGTGCAGCTCGGGTCTTGCAGTAAGATATGAAAATTGGACACCAACATACTATGAGGTTTCAGGGCCTGCGCTCCACCTCTTGCTGTGTGATGTAGTACATGCACATTTTAAAGTACAATGTCAATGTATTTTTCCTAATGCAATATCTGACATACAATAAATACTGTAAGTGGTGGGGTTGACATGTAATGAGCCAATTACTGTAGCTTTACTTAGTTCCAAAGAACTATGGCTACATAATGGTATATAGCTGCTGGAAATGACAAGCCTTTTATGTTTAAATGATCAATCCAAGTGCAGTGCTTGAGCAGCAAGTCCTCTTAGGATACATATCACTAAGATGCATTTGTGTCTTCATTAAAACAATAACGTATCCTAATTGGGATTGCCACCGACCAGCCCCAAATTGACCTTTCAAGGTTGAAAGGGTTAACAGAATCTTATGGTTCCATCAAGACCGAGTTGTGCAAATTATAGTAGAGTCCAGGCATAGTATATTTTCATGGCATTTATGCCTAAGGTTAAACTGGGGTTACATTCCTGCTGGATACATCCAGGCAAGGGGTGGTAAAGGTCTTTTTTTTTCTTCTCATTATGAGTAAGTTACCGTGAAAAAGACAATATGTTCTCTTGGATCTACAGACTAGGAGGTTTTTTTTTCCTAGTGCATTTAAAAAAAAAAAATCTGGAAAAAGAACAAGACGTAGTACTGTTTGTTAATGTTGGCTCCCAGATGAAGACAAAAACACAAACAATTATGTGCTTTGGCTGCATGATGACCCACACGTTGAGCTCCCTGTACAGTAGGCCTCTCTTTTACGTACACTTCCACAAAAACTGACAGCTTGAAAAAGTTAATGCAACTGCCTGTGGGGATATTTGTGTGTTACTGACTCAAGAACTGCTGTTATCTGCCAAGCAAAAGCCCTTCCTGCTTGCTCTAAGATCTAGGCGTTTTTTGTCCATATAATTGAGCCCTTGTACCCCCACCCTAAGTGAGATTGGGGTCATCTGCTTCTCTGGCTACTCCATTTAGGTGGTGGGCTGTACCTGTGTGGCAGCAGGAGGGCTGAGTGCTCCGCGGTGTTGTGGGGAGAACAGGCAGGACAGGTTTTCAGGGTACCTTAGTTCTTTGGTGCAGCGTAACCAGTCAGCATGGATACTCTGGATAGCAGCAGGATGGCCCAGACTGACACCTTTCTTCCGGCTCAAGACAGTAAATCACACTTCTTTATAGTTCAATGGTATTTATTGCAGTTAGATCAGATGTACAAAGCGGGTGAATTCTTCTCCTAACTTCCCCTAATGAAGGTGCACTGATTAGGGCTTGAGGCCCAGACCAGGCCTTCAGGACTCCTCCTCTGTCACCTAGTGAGACAGAGGGTAGCTGTATTCACTCCGCAGGGGAGGATAGAGAGCTCCCCACTTTAGGAAAGTGCCAGTATGTATAGCCTTGAGTTTGTGTCTGTAACCCTGCCCCTGCAGGTTGAATACTGGAAGGGGTGCCTTCCAATGTAGGAAGGGAAGTGGCGGTGCACTGCGTTTCAACAATGAAAATTGCGTTCCAAGTGAAGGAAGTGCGACGGATGCTGGGTCTTCGTATCCAAAAAAACAATTTATTGAACGTGTAGCTACATACAGGTAAAAAACAAGAGCCTTGAAGGGAACCTCTGACGTGTTTCATGCAAGGTATGCTCTTTGACAAAGAGCATACCTTGCATGAAACGCGTCAGAGTTTCCCTTCAAGGCTCTTGTTTTTTTATCTGTATGTTGTGTGGCAAACGGCTTACTCCGGGGCTCCGCCGTCTGTCCGGGACTGTTAGAACACGGTCTTTTAGGGTAGGTTAAATGATGAGACGTCACGTACTGTTCCTTTAAACAGGCTATGCCTGGTTTATTCAGTCCCAGGCACTGAGACTGCCACAGTTTAAACAGAAAACAAAGCCAAACAAAAAGCTGCTCGTCTGAGCGATAACTTAAACTTAGATGTCCCTGACTCAGAGTTGGAAGTGGCTTGTCCACTTCCACCAACAAAATAAGTACCTTTGCAGTCTTTAGACAAACTAACAGAATGAATGAAGCGATTTGGGAAAGAGGCTTTCTCACCCCTCTGCAGTTCAGCAGCCTTCCAGGCTCTTGGGCGGGGCTCAGAGGAAACAGGAAACAGGTCTTATATACCTGAACTCTAATCAGCATGACAGGTGACAGAAAACAGGCAGCAGACAAACTGTGGAATGGAGTGCCTGTACCACGAGGCTGCCCTGTTCAGCTTAGACAGGACAGAAACTGTTCAGTATCCTGGGAGCCCTGTATATGGAGTTTATTACCAACCCCTGGTTTCTGTCACATATCCTCCCCCCCAGCTCAGACCTCGAGGGGTGAGCGACCATGGATATTAGGGAGTGCATCCTTGACAACCCGTCGGCATTGCCATGTTTGTGCCCCGACCTGTGTTCCACAGAAAATTTAAAGGGCTGTAGGCTTAGGAACCACCTGGTCACCCTAGCGTTCTTCTCCCTATTTTGACACATCCAGGTAAGGGGTGCATGATCTGTGACCAATCGGAACTTTCTCCCCAACAGATAATACTTGAGTGTCTCTACAGCCCACTTTATTGCGAGACACTCTTTCTCGACTATGGAGTAATTTTTCTCCTGGGGATTTAGTTTCCTACTTAAATAAAGGATGGGGTGCTCCTCCCCTTGAGACTCCTGGGAGAGTACCGCCCCCAGCCCTACCTCAGATGCGTCGGTTTGGACTACGAACTCTTTGGAGAAGTCAGGTGTGACCAACACTGGTTGGGCACAGAGAGCTTCTTTCAGGCTTCTAAAGGCCTGTTCGGCTTCGGGGGACCACTTTACCATTAGCGGTCCTCTTGCTTTTGTGAGGTCGGTTAGTGGGGTTGCCTTAGTTGCAAAATTGGGAATAAACCTCCTATAGTAGCCAATTAACCCCAAAAAGGTCCTTACTTGTTTTTTTGTGACTGGCCTTGGCCAATTTTGTATCGCCTCTACTTTGAGTGTTTGTGGTTTGAGTAACCCTCTACCAATAGAATACCCCAGATACTTGGCCTCCTCCAGACCAATAGTGCATTTAGCGGGGTTAGCAGTTAGTCCAGCAGACCGAACTGCGTCGAGCACAGCTTGGACCTTTGGAAGGTGGGACTGCCAATCTTCACTATGGATTACCACATCATCCAGGTAGGCGGCAGCGTACCGAACATGTGGTTTTAAAATTTTATCCATCATTCTTTGGAATGTGGCGGGAGCTCCATGTAAGCCAAAAGGCAGCACCTTATATTGAAAGAGGCCGTCTGGGGTTGAGAAGGCTGTTTTTTCTTTTGCCCTTTCTGTGAGGGGAACCTGCCAGTACCCTTTTGTTAGGTCTAGGGTTGTGAGATATCGGGCTTTGCCCAGTCTCTCTACAAGTTCATCCACCCTGGGCATAGGATAAGTATCAAATTTTGACACCGCGTTTAGTTTCCGGTAGTCATTACAAAACCTTGTTGTACCGTCTGGCTTTGGGACTAAAACTATAGGGCTGTTCCACCCACTTTGGGATTCCTCAATTACGCCTAGTTTTAGCATTTTTTTAACCTCTAAACTTATAGCCTCTCTCTTGGCCTCTGGGATTCGGTACGGTTTAAGGTTAACTCGGACCCCCGGTTCAGAGACTATGTCATGTTTAATTACGTTAGTTTTACCTGGCTGTGTAGAGAAGATTTCTTTGTTCCTTCTCACTAAACTCTGGACCTCTCGTTTCTGATGCACGGACAGTGTTTCAGCTATGCTAACCTCTGGGTCAGTTTCTTGATTCTCTGACGGACCTGGGGGTACTAGGGTTAACAAGACCTCTCTATCTTTCCAGGGCTTGAGTAGGTTTATATGGTAAATTTGCTCAGGTTTCCTCCTACCTGGCTGCCTTACCCTATAATTTACTTCTCCCACTCTTTCCAAGACCTCATATGGCCCATGCCATTTAGCAAGGAATTTACTCTCCACGGTGGGAACCAGAACTAGTACCCTATCACCTGGAAAAAAAATTCTGACCCTAGCACCCTTATTACACGTATTCCTTTGTGCTTCTTGAGCTTTCTCCATGTGTTCCCTCACTATGGGTAGGACTGCAGCAATGCGGTCCTGCATTTGGGCAACATGCTCTATTACACTTCTGTAAGGGGTAACCTCGTGTTCCCAAGTTTCTTTGGCTATATCCAGTAAGCCCCTTGGATGTCGGCCATACAATAGTTCAAACGGGGAGAAGCCTGTGGATGACTGGGGAACTTCCCTAATGGCAAATAACAGGTATGGTAACAAACAGTCCCAGTTTTTCCCATCCTTATCGACCGCCCGGCGTAACATGCTCTTTAAGGTTTTATTGAACCTTTCCACTAAACCATCTGTTTGTGGATGATAGACTGAGGTTCTGAGATGCTTGATTTTTAGGAGTTTACATAGCTCTTTTGTTACTTGGGACATAAATGGTGTTCCCTGGTCAGATAAGATCTCTTTAGGAATTCCGACCCGGGAAAACAGAAGTACTAACTCTTTTGCTATGTTTTTAGCAGAGGTGCTACGTAGGGGAACTGCCTCCGGATATCGGGTAGCATAATCTAATATTACCAATATATGCTGATGTCCCCTAGCAGACTTTATTAGGGGTCCTACTAGATCCATAGCAATCCGGTCAAATGGTACCTCTATTATGGGAAGGGGTACCAATGGGCTGCGGTATGCTTTGAACGGGGCGGTGATCTGACATTCTGGGCATGAGGAACAATAGTTTGTAATTTCTGCCAGAACCCCAGGCCAATAAAAGCTTCGGAGAACCTTTTCTTTTGTCTTTTCCACCCCTAGGTGTCCCCCCAATGGATGACTATGTGCGAGGTGTAATACTACGTTACGGAATGTCCGTGGTACCAACAATTGTTTAGTTGTAACTGATTTTCTTTTATCAACCCGATATACTAGGTCGTTCTCTACCTCGAAGTAGGGGTAAGCAAGTGACCTATCTGGTTGGCCATGAGTACTATTCTGGTCCCGTATATTTCCCCTTGCTACCGCTAATGTGGGGTCCTCCCACTGGGCCTTCTTAAAACTCCCAGGACTGACCTCTAGGTCAGCGAGGGTCTTATCCTGTACTGGGGTGGTAAGTGCCTGATCAACATCTTGATTTGGGGTATTCCCTACCAAAGTAGTGATGGGGAAGGGAATTTCACAGCACTCCTCCTTTTCCCCCTTCTTATTTGGGCCCTCGTCAACCTCCATTTCTGAAAAAGGGAAAGGATTTGTTTCTTCTAACACTTCGTTATGGTCTGCTATTGAACTCTGGGCGCTATTCTGAGCTGGGGACCACATTTTTAGAAAATGGGGAAAGTCGGTCCCTATTAACACATCATGTGCCAGTTTGGGTACAACACCCACCTTGAAATCTAAAGAACCAAATTCTGTTTCAAAAAAAACATCAACAGTGGAATATTCATGATTATCCCCATGTATACAACAAATTGCCACTCTTTGTGAACTGTTTACCTGTTTCTTCTTAATGGGCAATAGGTATTCGGACACTAGTGTGACCATACTCCCAGAGTCAAGAAGTGCCCGAACCCTCTTACCATTAACCTTTACAAATGCCCACAGATGGTTATTCAAGGGGTCCTCTGGGCTAGGGCCCATACATTGGGACAACAGCGAATAAGGTTCCACGCTGTTGCATTGCATGGGCTCATCATTTAGCGGGCAGATTTTTGCTGTGTGGCCCCTCTCATGACAATTTACACATTTAGGTACATAGTCTGTGTCCCACTTAGAGCCTTTTCCCGGCTCCCCATGTTGGCTATTGCCCTTAGTGTGCGAACCACTGTTGCTGGAGCGGCGTGAAAGTGGTCGCCGCTCTTCAGCGCCCCTTAACCCCGGTACCCTTTTACCGTCTCTGGAAGAGTCCTGGAACCTCGGATAGTGGGGTTGCTCCACGACTGTGGGTTGCGGGTGCTCTTCTGCTGCACTGTACCTTTCTACAAGGGCCACAAGCTCATCCGCATTGTGGGGGTCACTCCGACTGACCCAACGGCGTAAGGCAGAGGGAAGTTTCCTCAAGAACTGGTCCATGACCAACCGTTCCACGATGTGGCTTGCTGAGTTGATCTCGGGTTGTAGCCACTTCCGGGCGAGGTGGATGAGGTCATACATCTGGCTTCGGGTGGCTTTATCCATCGTGAAGGACCATGCGTGAAACCTTTGGGCACGAACAGCCGTGGTTACGCCGAGGCGGGCGAGGATCTCGAACTTCAATTTTGCATAGACGTTAGCTTCGGCTGGCTCTAGATCAAAGTAAGCCTTCTGGGGTTCGCCGCTTAGGAAGGGTGCGATTAGACCAGCCCACTCAGCTTCTGGCCATCCCTCTCTCTGTGCCGTGCGTTCAAACGTGAGAAGATAGGCTTCCACATCATCCGAGGGTCCCATCTTCTGAAGGTAGTGGCTTGCCCTGGTCATTTTCGGAACTGGGGCTGCCTCTGCCAGTGGAAGGTTACTGATAGTCCCCCTCAGGATCTCGAGTTCCTGCTGTAAGCCCTGAGCGAACCGCTTTTGCTCCTCTCTCAGCAGGCGGTTTGTCTCTTGCTGGTTTGCATTAGTCTCTTGCTGGGCTATTAACAGCTGTCGCTGGGTTTCATTCGCCTGTTGCTGGGCTTCATTCGCGTCTTTCTGGACAGCGACATTGCGTACCAGCGCACTCACCACGTCTTCCATCTTGTTTGGAGAGAGAGAAAAAAAAAACCTTCTTTTTTTTTTTTTTTTTTTTTTTTTTTTTTTTAACCCCCAGACCTTTCAGTGTTCTGCCCGCATTCTCCACCATATGTGACAAACGGCTTACTCCGGGGCTCCGCCGTCTGTCCGGGACTGTTAGAACACGGTCTTTTAGGGTAGGTTAAATGATGAGACGTCACGTACTGTTCCTTTAAACAGGCTATGCCTGGTTTATTCAGTCCCAGGCACTGAGACTGCCACAGTTTAAACAGAAAACAAAGCCAAACAAAAAGCTGCTCGTCTGAGCGATAACTTAAACTTAGATGTCCCTGACTCAGAGTTGGAAGTGGCTTGTCCACTTCCACCAACAAAATAAGTACCTTTGCAGTCTTTAGACAAACTAACAGAATGAATGAAGCGATTTGGGAAAGAGGCTTTCTCACCCCTCTGCAGTTCAGCAGCCTTCCAGGCTCTTGGGCGGGGCTCAGAGGAAACAGGAAACAGGTCTTATATACCTGAACTCTAATCAGCATGACAGGTGACAGAAAACAGGCAGCAGACAAACTGTGGAATGGAGTGCCTGTACCACGAGGCTGCCCTGTTCAGCTTAGACAGGACAGAAACTGTTCAGTATCCTGGGAGCCCTGTATATGGAGTTTATTACCAACCCCTGGTTTCTGTCACAGTTGCTACACGTTCAATAAATTGTTTTTTGGATACGAAGACCCAGCATCCGTCGCACTTCCTTTACTTGGAACGCAATTTTCATTGTTGAAACGCAGTGCACCGCCACTTCCCTTCCTACATTGGAAGGCACCCCTTCCTGCTTCCGCATTGGGCTGAGAACACACTGTCACCAGGACTCTACAAACGGAGGTTGTGAGTACCCTTGTGGGATCAATATTGTACTGTGGAAGGTCTAGCTCTAAAGGTTTATGGATTTTTAGTTCCAGGGTAAAGTTTCCTTTTATTATTGGTTTCCTTGCATCCTTAGGATACTACTGTATGCACCATGTTATACCCTCAACTCTGAGCATTTAAGACTATATTCTGCTTCATACTCACATTCATTAACCTTGTGACCACAACATATGTGCATTTAATACTAAGACATGACCTACTACCTTGATATTGCCTTGAGCACTGGATTAGGAGACCTGTCTCTGTTTTTTCTGAATTGAATACTGATAGGTCATCACATCAAATGTGTGACCTAATCAGTATCCTTGCCTCAGGCTGACACTCTCTGGCTGTTGCTATGGCCCGCCCTTGGATACCTACAATTGTATCAAAGGCTGCAAAAAGCACACAATGCCTTAGAGAAGGAATTAACCCATCCACTCCCTGCACCTAACAGATAGGGCCCAGGAAAAGGCATAGCGGCCGGGATGCTATGCTACATTATTTGTGGGAGGTTTACACTTCTGGTAAGAAACAAAATAAATTGACACCAAAAAATGTTTTGGCCGGCGCTCCCACAGTGTATATCCATGAAATAATAATGAATACTTAATACGGTGACAAAATTATGCACAATAATGTGGCAATGAAAATATAATGCTATTCCGTACACAGCTTCATAGTGAATATGACATTTATAGAAATAAAAAACATATGTAAGTGATGGTGTAAAAAGTAATACAATTAAAAAATTCTCCATTCAAACCCTAGGATAAGGAACCATCACCCGAGTTCCTTTGTACATCTAGTCTTCTCCAAAAAGTAGAGCTTAGGACATTACGAATAATGTCAGGGCTTATTAATGATGGACAGTGACTTGGTGCATATGAGGTCTACAATCAGAAGTGCAGTGACTTGTCAGGGTTTATTTTGCTACTTTCTCCAAAAAGAAGGGGAGTGTAGGACAGCACCGAAAATAGAAGAAAGAACACAGAAAAAAATAATATCATAATAACGTTGAAACATTAATGTGATGGGATCTCGCTGTATCTTCTGAAGTACAGTATCTGCTCACATGTTCTCCGATATAAAAAGGCACATCTCAAACTGTGGTACTTTCTGTGTGTGTGATCTGATGGGTGCAGGTAATCTCAGGGAAGATTGGGGAAAGAGACACAATAGTGTAGCTGGTACAAACAAGTCTATGCATTTTTAAAATCTCACAATGCACATTTACACAGGGAACATAAACACAAATAAACAAAATAAACCCAGACAAGTCACTGCACTTCTGCTTGTAGATCTCATATGCACCAAGCCACAGTCCATCATTAACAAGCCCTGACATCATTAGTAAACTATGCATGATGAGCCACATCTCTTTTTTTTCCTGCTGGGAAAATGTAGGAGACATCATCTTTCATTCACTTGCGTTGGGCTGAGGGATCTCTGTTCAGGGGGAAAGCTGCCATAATAATGCCCTTTTCAGCAAATTATGAGCCATTCACCCTGAGCTATACAAAACATAGGCCCATAAGAGACCACATACAAACAGGACCTTCATAGTTCTGTGGTTATCTACTCTAAGTACAGTACTGTACGTGAATCCCCGGATTTAAAAAACATGAGTACAATAAAAGGTACAGTACTAAAATACTTTCTAGTATCATTGGATAGAACTTATTTAAGACAGTGTTACATGTTATTAAGCACTTTTTGTTAAAACGTAGAAGCTCAAGAAAAGTTAAATTTCACCTACAGATTTGACTGATATGTAAAGTTGCAAGTGGCAATTTGCAGTCTCCTGGGGCAATCCTCGCTCTGCAAGTCATCCATGTGACATTTCCATTATGGGGTTTCCTCACTCTGTTAATTCTAACCTAATGTTTTGACACCCGACAACCTAAGCACCTGCTCTGAAATACTGATCTAAAATTGAACCATGATAATTATTTCCACTGCAGTCTGCAAAACCAGCCTTTCTCCAGATGTCGGTACGGTGGTGGATTCAGCACAAACAATGCAATGTACCCGTTAAGAGGGTTCAATCACTCAGAAAAGCACATTACTGATTATATAACTCTCTCTCTCTCTCTCTCTCTCTCTCTCTCTCTCTCTCTCTCTCTCTCTCTCTCTCTCTCTATGTTAGAAGTAAAAAAAAATCTTATCAGGAGCTCAAGAATTGAATATCTAGGGATTGCTTTTCATGCTGCTTTTCTGTTTCCTGTGCTCACAGCATCATCTAACATTTACACTCGCCTCTTCAACACTTGTGAAAAACACTGTGACGAGAAGTAAGAAAAGCTACTTCTTTCCAAGATGCATAAGCACCATCATCTTCTATCCAACAGCTGAATACAGGGCAGAAACCCTAGTCACCAATAACCTAAAGGGGTGACTTTTCAATAGAAAATAGTTGTGTGTGTGTTCAATGCCTACGTGCTGTGTAAGTGCAATGATTCATTTGATTACTACTTCATTAAATCAGGTTTTACAGCAAAGACAAATTATATTGTAGTGAATATATGATAGCTCAGTGTTAACACTCTACCATATTAAATAGGGAACGTATGTGTAACTGATATGAGGGAAAAAGACATAAAGGACACAACCTGAGTGACATTTTAGTGGGTACTTATGCAATAATTCAATTTTTACCTCACTCGGAAAATGTTTCATAGGAGGAAGTGAAACGCACACTGGTGGTTTTGAAGATGGGATTGACATGTGGTGATTTTGGCATTAGCAAGTATAACCTCTATTGTCAACACCTTTGCCACTTACGGCACACCTGTGAGCATGTGACCTGAATATGAGACAAGGGTTAATACACAGCTACGTAGCTGACTCACTTTTCACCTTCCGCAAAGGTCCCTCAAATGAACTATATCTCCCTTCACTCTGTCCCAATATCCATCTGTCATGAACAGCACACTTGTGAGCATGTGATATATATATATATACCACTGTCATTAAGGTTATGGTGGGTAACAAAAGTGACAAAAACCCTCCACAGTAAAGCATAAAGCATAAAGCATGTCATTTCCCAGAATCCTTTGCTGCAGTGGAAGCGCTGTATGCTGGGTGACAATGGGGAAAGACAGGGTTGCAGACCTGTCTAAGACATGCAAATGAACATACAGTAATATTTACAGTTGATATATATATATATACACACACAGTTGTGTGAAAAAGAAAGTACACCCTCTTTGAATTCTATGGTTTTACATATCTGGACATAATAACAATCATCTGTTCCTTAGCAGGTCTACAAATTATGTAAATACAACCTCAGATGAACAACAACACATGACATATTACACCGTGTCATGATTTATTTAACAAAAATAAAGCCAAAATGGAGAAGCCATGTGTGAAAAACTAAGTACACCCTTACTGCTTCCATAGGAATTAAGATGCTAAGTAGCAGACAGGTGCTGCTAATCAAATACCCTTGATTAATTGATCATCAGCAAGTGTGACCACCTCTATAAAAGCCGACGTTTTTGCAGTTTGCTGGTCTGGAGCATTCAGGTGTGTGTTAACACAATGCCAAGGAGAAAAGACATCGGCAATGATCTTAGAGAACCAATTATTGCTGCCCATCAATCTGGGAAGGGTTATAAGGCCATTTCCAAACAATTTAAAGTCCATCATTCTATAGTGAGAAAGATCATTCAAAAGTGGAAAACATTCAAGACAATTGCCAATCTTCCCAGGAGTGGACGTCCCAGCAAATTCACCCCAAGGTCAAACCGTGCAATGCTCAGAGAAATTGCAAAAAACCCAAGAGTTACATCTCAGACTCTACAGGCCTCAGTTACCATGTTATATGTTAAAGTTCATGGCAATACAATTAGAAAAAGACTGAACAAGTATGGTTTGTTTGGAAGGGTTGCCAGGAGAAAGCCTCTTCTCTCTAAGAAGAACATGGCAGCATGGCTTAGGTTTGCAAAGTTGCATCTGAACAAACCACAAGACTTCTGGAACAATGTCCTTTGGACAGACGAGACCAAAGTGGAGATGTTTGGCCATAATGCACAGCGCCATGTTTGGCGAAAACCAAACACATATCAGCACAAACACCTCATACCAACTGTCAAACACGGTGGTGTAGGGGTGATGATTTGGGCTTGTTTTGCAGCCACAGGACCTGGGAACATTGCCGTCATTGAGTCCACCATGAACTCCTCTGTATACCAAAGTATTTTAGAGTCAAATGTGAAGCCATCTATCCGACAGCTAAAGCTTGGCGAAATTGGGTCATGCAACAGGACAACGATCCCAAGCACACCAGCAAATTTACAACAGAATGGCTGAAAAAGAAAAGAATCAAGGTGTTGCAATGGCCCAGTCAAAGTCCAGACCTCAACCCGATTGAAATGCTGTGGCGGGACCTTAAGAGAGCTGTGCATAAACAAATGCCCACAAACCTCAATGAACTGAAGCAACATTGTAAAGACGAGTGGGCCAAAATTCCTCCACAATGATGTGAGAGACTGATAAAGTCATACAGAAAATGATTACTTCAAGTTATTGCTGCTGAAGGTGGTTCTACAAGCTATTGAATCATAAGGTGTTCTTAGTTTTTCACACATGGCTTCTCCATTTTGGCTTTATTTTTGTTAAATAAATCATGACACGGTGTAATATGTCATGTGTTCATCTGAGGTTGTATTTACCTAATTTTTAGACCGGCTAAGGAACAGATGATTGTTATTATGTCCTGATATGTAAAACCATAGAATTCAAAGAGGGTGTACTTTCTTTTTCACACAACTGTACATTCATATACAACCATAGTGAATACACAAGGCTAAACAAACCAACGCACCTTTCGCCTACGCAATGGAACTTCAAATGAGACTATTTAACCCTTAGTCCATTGCAATCATATCTATCCCCTTATCAATATGCATGAAATATTTGTAAACTGAATGTGTATAACCTTTGTCCATTTAATGTACCCATTTATTATTATACTGTAGCTCTTTTTTTTCTTGTCTGTCTCTTGTGTAACAAAGTAATTGTATTTAATTGCACTTGTCCTAACACTGACTGTAAAGTATTGTGATGCCCTCTTAAGTGGAGGCCTGTATTTAAGTAAAAAAATAAATGATGAGGATGATAAAATTTGCATAGTGGTCTCTGTCTATTAAAAAAAAAATGAATACAATAATCTGCAATAGCAAAATGTGTCCGAAAAATGAACTTTACGCTCTACTCTCTACCAAGCGTGCAACAGTTCAAATCAGAGCCCAAAGCATTACAGTACATGTTAAAATTTTGTTTTAATATAAAAAAATACAGTGCTTAGATTACCGAAAAAAGATTATTACAAGAACATACAGTTACAATAAATGTAGACAAGTTTCTAAAAATAAAAGGATAAACATGGCAGAATTCCCTAAACGTTACCACACATCATAAGTTTTTGCCAGAGAGGTCATTGGTGTAGAAAAGATGAAAAATCATGTGTCTGATCCCCAACACACCTATGTTAAATTCTGTTTTTCTATTCAAAACATGCCAACATTTATGCCCAGACCTTCTTGCATTAGACCACACATAAAACCCACCCCTGTCGTAAATATGTTACTGGGTTGACATTTAAGACTTGAAAGAAAAACAAAAATGTCTTGCGACGTTTAAATGTGGTCTGAATATATAAAAGGCCTCATAACTTTGTGGCCATAATCCTTAGTCACACGCGACTCATATCAATAGGTTCAGGCGAGTTTGCTGAATGTGACAATTTTGATCGGCTTTCTGCTAAATTTGAGCGACAAAAGGATAACTGTCCCTTTTCACCTTCTAAAAAGGAAGATGAATGCTGCACTCCCCAACAATGATGATAAATACCGGTGCTCCTGGTTCAGGAATCTCTGGGTGGTATTCCAAGTGAAAGGGGAAGGAAGAGCCTGGGCACTACGGATTTCTGCTTGTGAAAAAAAGAATTTATTAAGCCAGTGTGATCAGTATGATCAGTATGATCAGTATGATCAGTATGATCATACTGGCTTAATAAATTCTTTTTTTCACAAGCAGAAATCCGTAGTGCCCAGGCTCTTCCTTCCCCTTTCCACCTTCTAACCATGAAGAGTTTGGCCTTATTGCATCTGTCTACTTTCAACAATTGAAAATATCTCAAAGTTATACTTCCGAATAGGTGCCAGGTCGAGGATTCCATATTTCATAACTTTTGAAATGTAGGGTTAGTCATGTCCCTTGACACTCTGTAGAACCCTTCCAGCAAAGCTTATCAAAGGTTATTTACAAGGGTCCATTTATTTTAGTGATAGGATGGTTATATTTCAATCTCATCTCTGGCAAAGCAGATGTTCTTATCTCTAGATTCGATCCGTCCTATACAACCCAGACCTGCCTTGACAGGCAAAAAAAAATAATTGTGTTTTTAACACAATTTGGAATTGATGTTAACCCCTGAAGTACCAGATTGATTAAAATACTTACTATCCCCTGCTATTTTTATTACAACCTGCATCATTGCTTCAACAGTATTAAGCCACTTCTACCTAGAGAAGATATCTACTTTGTGCAGTTCTCATTTCTGTGAACGCTTTATTTGAAATAGTGATTTATTAAGAATAACCCTACTGCTAAGTGGAAAAACACACATGATATGATCAAATACATCACAGGAATTTGACTAAGAGAATTAACTCCACTGCTATATTGTTTATAGTAAAGAACTTATTCAGTTGACTGGACTTCATGAAGTTATGAAAGTTTGTGGTGCTATGTATTGTGACAGAGTCACTGACTCAGTAGGCTGTGACAGTGAATGGAGAGATGCTGCAGCCAGTTCACAGAGTGTTAATCTCCTCAGACAGAGAAAGCATAGCTGAAGACTGATTAAACAGGGGCTGAACTCATGAGTGAAACAAGTGCTTTAAAAAGCAGGAAGTTGCTCACACGAGGTGAGCTTGTTTTTCCACAGGAAGGTGGAGAGAACTCTCCCGGCTTGGAAGCCGTAGCAGCTGCTGCTTCTCTGGTCCCCAGTTCTGCGAGGAGCTTTGCTGCTGGGACCAGCTGGGACCCCAACCCAGGATAAAGATAAACATTGGTGCGAGGCTGGACACAGCCTGCTCCCCGGAATTGTGTTCCTGTTTGCTGTTTGGAGCTGCAACAGATAAGACTTTATTATTACACTTATTGGTTATACTTTGTGTTGCATATGTTTTGGGCATGACCAGATTAGCTGGCTGTTTTGTTAGTAAGGGCTCAAGAAGTGAGTTAGTTTCCCTAAAGGGAACAGGCTTTAATTTTCAAGAAAGTAGTTTCTTAAAGGGACAGTGCACCCGTACTTTATTTTGGTTGTGGCTAATAAACCACTATAGTTGAACGTTTTCCACCGTGTCTAGCGTCTTACTGACCCCGCCGCGAGGCCGTCCTTCCACAGTATGTACTCTAGTAGCCTCATTGCTCCTTTTCCTATTGTTTTATGTCGGAAGCGCATATTCCCATTATTATAATATTAGGTCACGTATATTGTAAAGCGCTATGTACCTGGATGGCTCTATATAAAGATATACATACATCATATATTTTTTCAGATTTTATTGTGTTTTCATACTAGCACTAGCTGTGTGAGAGAGAGCATGGCGTTTCTTGAGTCATCTTTACCCAGTTTACTAGCATTACTATTTATTATTGCGAAAGTTGCACATGTAAATTTTGGACTATCTTTTTGAATTGTATACAATCTGCACATTAAGTCCTGCAGGTGAAGCGTATAGATATTTTGTACTGTAGTTGAAGTATTTTATTTTGTTTGTTATTTTCAAGTTGCCGCTTTAGTTATTGTGAACATTTTTTTCTTTATCATATATTTGTTTTTTGATAAAATAATTCCAACCAATGGATGAATTATAAAATAATAAATATATGGTATTTTGAATAAAAAAAAAATATATTTGTTGTTATTCTGGGGGCAAGCTGCAGTGCTAGTTAGTCCTACTTTTGTCTTTTTTTGGTTATTTTTAATATTTACATTGTTGCCTCAACAATGTATTGCTAACAGAACAAAGACACTCAGACCTTCAGATTTTATCATTAAATACCACAACAAGCGGTTATATATATATATATATATATATATATATTTATATATATATATATATATATATATTTATATATATATATATATATATATATATATATATATATATATATATATGTGCCATTATCTGAGGTGGAACCAACAACATAATGCCTTGTTGCATTAAAGATAGCATTGCTGAAGAGTTAAATCTCTTCATTAGAAAAAGTTTAAGAGCCCTGCTAATTTTAAAGGAGGCTGTGACACAAAAACATATTACTATTATATTATTATGCTTTTAAGGGAAGATAGAACCAGAACCAAAGAATGGGAATCCTCCAAATTCCTAAACTTGGTGTCTGTGTGTACACAGGCAGTATGGCTTCCTGTGTTTTGATACGCTTGGCACTGTGTTCATGAAATTCAGCTTGGCTATACACTTTCAAACAGATCTCCAGGTAACGCTAGAAACAGGACTTTAACTGCCTGCTCCGCTTAACATTTTAGTTGCCAGAGTGGCTTGCAATGCATTACTAGAAATGCAGTGAACGGTTATTCTCTGGTACTGTACTTTAGAACTAGACGTGACCAAACAAAACACACTTTTCAGACCAAAAAAATTATCTGGAATTGCGATTTAGAAAAAGAAAAAATATTTGGAGATATAATGCTTTTTTTCTACTGTTTCTGCCCAAAAGGGTACTCATATGTGTAAGTTTCTTGGTATTTGAAAGTTGAGAGCCTTTTGATGCTCTTCCCATTGTAATCCCAATTGCCTATCTCAAAAAGGAGTTTACATCCAATTGACTATATATGGCAGTGCACGTTATCTCATATCTGTTCAGGGTGCTAGATCGGTGCAGGCTGGGTGTGAATATGCAGATAGAATAAGGATAGACGCCAGGAGCTTTTATAGTACAAAGGAGATTTATTCAGCATCCGTTCATAAGGCTTGCCATACGAGGACATACGTCATGTTAAACATATTAACTGGTGTTAAATCATAGAGTTACTCTGTGCTTCTTTGCCTTGTAGCTCTCCCTCCTATGCTGGGGAGGTACTTATGCTTGTTTCCATTAGTATTAGTTAGACTGTAAACCAGGGTAAAGGGAAGGTGGGGGGAGGACAGGACGGGGGAACCCTCGCTACTGCCTAGGCACTGGTGCTACGATCAGGGGAAATGACTGAACAACAACTAGGGAGAAAAGGACCCCTATAGTGAGAGCACTCAAGGATAGGTGATATTGGAAACTAATGAACCTGATAGAAAATCGTAACATGTAATGATGGGTAACTTAAAAACAATTTTATTAGGAGAAATCCTCAAATAAAATAAAGTTTATATGGATAACCCTCTGTGTGAGGTGATCCTAAACAAATGGCGAAATTAAAATAAGGTAAGGGGATTGGAGAGGTAAGTCCTATTGGTGTAATAGGTGCTCCTCAATGGCTTCACTCTCTAAGGTAGGTCACAATGATGATTACAAAGGTAAGTGGAATATGTATGGTAGGTATTAGTGCTGTAATATACTATAAAAACAGACACTGGGTGAAATCTGTATGAACAATAGTGACTCCAAGAGTCAGACAACCTACTATGACGATTGGGCACACATGATAGCTGATAACCAAGGACCTGAAACTAAATAATTATTCTAAGTCCAGTGCTGCGAGTCAGACAGATTGGCAGGCAATAAGTGTCTGCCAAAGTGTCAGATGACAATGTCTTGTGCCCGGAGCCCTGTCTAATGCTATGGATACATATTCCCAACAACAATTGTGAACCAGTATAATTCAGGTAGTGAAGGCATAAAAGCAGACAGCACATAAACACTGTATAGCTGGACAGTGTAGCAGACTGAATGTGTCTGCAAACAGTGTATCACAAACCCTGCGTTTTCTCATGTGCTGACACTTGGATACAATGTGTATCAGTTACCCTCTTAGCAAGTGTATAGCTTCTTCCCCTCACCAAGAGACACGGACTGTGGAAGTCTGTGTAACAAAACGAGTTTTACAAAGGAAAGAATACTTAAGTTTGCTGCGGTATGCGGTAGTGACGGCCCGGAGGTCTCGGGGAGGCGTCACCTGTGACGTCAGGGTACGTCTCTTGCCGACGTACGTTTCGCTGGAATGCTCTGTCGAGGCTCAACAAAGCTATACTGTCCAGCTATACAGTGTTTATGTGCTGTCTGCTTTTATGCCTTCACTACCTGAATTATACTGGTTCACAATTGTTGTTGGGAATATGTGTCCATAGCATTAGACAGGGCTCCGGGCACAAGACGTTATCATCTGACACTTTGGCAGACACTTATTGCCTGCCAATCTGTCTGACTCGCAGCACTGGACTTAGAATAATTATTTAGTTTCAGGTCCTTGGCTATCAGCTATCATGTGTGCCCAATCATCATAGTACGTTATCTGACTCTTGGAGTCACTATTGTATTGTGGGTGTTCATACAGATTTCACCCAGTGTCTGTTTTTATAGTATATTACAGCACTAATACCAACCATACATATTCCACTTACCTTTGTAATCATCATTGTGACCTACACAATGAAGAGTGAAGGATTGAGGAGCACCTATTACACCAATAGGACTTACCTCTCCTATCCCCTTACCTTATTTTAATTTCGCCATTTGTTTAGGATCACCTCACACAGAAGGTTATCCATATAAACTTTATTTTATTTGAGGATTTCTCCTAATAAAATAGTTTTTAAGTTACCCATCATTACATGTTACGATTTTCTATCAGGTTAATTAGTTTCCAGTATCACCTATCCTTGAGTGCTCTCACTATGGGGGTCCTTTTCTCCCTAGTTTTTATTAGTTAGACTCCTATGCTGGGGAGGTACTTATGCTTGTTTCCCTTACTATTAGTTAGACTGGCAACATCCTGCATAGCGTCAATAATGCCTCAACTCAACTATATAGGGCACATTCCTTAACTGAAAATAAGGGACAGGAGACTCTTAAAATACATATTGTGATGCCCACACCACGTTGCAGTCTCTTTTTAGCCCCAGATTAAGGCAGGAAATGTAGTATTTCTCTGTATGGGGTTTATTTACAGGGATAAATAAAACACTAACAGGTGTTTAAGTCACATCCCTTTAACTAACTAACATCCATTTAAGTCAAAACAAATCATTAAAAAAAATGCCTACTCCTCTTATGAGACTAACTACACATGCAGCATCAGCCCTTACTAAACAGAATGGACAGCTAAGCTGGTTACCACCTCAAAACAGGTACTATTATAGCTAAACATACACAGTCTCTGCACACAGCAATATAGTGTTTGTTTTATCTGTTGTTCCAAGGTTATGGAGCAGATGTCCCCACTTCAGCACGGTCTCACGTCCTTCCTTCCTATGGAAGCTCAGAGAATCCTCTGTAAGTCCAATGTTAAAGGACAGGACAACCCCACTTCAGCACGGTCACGCGTCCTTCCTTCCTCTTCCTGGGATTAATACCCAGGCAGTCCCAGCAGATTCCGTGACCACTGTCCAGCGGGTCTACGGAACTGTGCCAGCCTCTTCTTTAGCTGGGTAGCACTTTCTATCTCTCCCCTTCTCTGGGGAAAAATCAGTCTCTCTCACTCAGCATGGCAGCTCCCTGTGTCACTCAGCATGGCAGCTTCCTGTGTCTGCCTTAAAACACTTCCTTGTTCATTCAGACCATGCTGATTACTTGCACCTGAGGGTAGCTTATCCATGGGAAATTAACTCCATGTATGCTGAAAGTCCCATAGCTGCCCTATTCCAGCACCTAGAGACAGTGATGGTATCACAGTAGCTATACACTTAAACATATTTACAGGATTCATGGTGAGACCCTTTGCAGAACCCCGAGGCACCTGCTTGCAGAGCATATACACCCTACTATCTTTCTATGGTGACATCACTGGACACAAGACCTGCAAGGGAATTGCAATCAATTCTATACAGTTACCCTAGGTCACATGATAGGGAAAGGCAATACCAGAGTGATCCCAACTGGTTAACACCTTTAAGGCTGTTAACCCAGAGAGAGCTGCACCACTAATGTATGTCATGTTGATCTTAGTCATAGTTTATGGAAATAAAGAAAAAACAAGCACACAACTCAGTGTAGTATAAAAGTACTGTATAATGTTAAAAAAATGGTAAACGTACAAGCACAAAGATCTTTTAGGCATATCATGTAACTTTGACATGGGTTACTGCAACGGGTCCATATGAACCCCGGGAAGACAGTGTTAGCGTCATCAGCCTTAGCGTCCAGTAATTGAGGAACACTTTGGAGAGAGCTACTTAAGCACCGGTGTAACCGTGATCTCCAGCATCACGGATCCTGAGGTAAGGCACTGCCGGTGTAGTGGTTGTGATTCTCTCGCAGGGAAAATCAGCTGTGAGCCGCAGTGAATGGCGATCGGTGAAGTCACCGAAGCGTCGCAAGTGCAACAGTACGGTGAGACGTCGGGAAGCCTCAAAGTCACAGCGGGCACAAATTTAGCTATAGAGCAGAGAGAGTCTGTGTATTCTAAAGTATATAAATAGTCCAATGCGTTTCGTACAAGAATTTCTACTTTAACAGGGAATAAAGTGTCTAATGAATATGCTGGTATTTACACCCCTTCCTTAATTCTGATTGGTTGAAAAAGGGTGTGTGTGTGTGAACCAACCAAAGGCAACCAAGCTAAACCTTCAAAGCTGCCTCACGTTACTAATAATAAAAGCACTGTATATATAAATATTTAATGACAAGATTATTATAAATTAGACACTGATAAAAACAATAGCAACAATGGATATAATATTTAAAAAAATTACCATATACTAATACAGAATAGCTGAAATGAAAGAAAAAGAGTTTAGGGCACTAGAAAAACAAATAGGAATATATCATGTCAAAACCGACACACTGTCTAAGAGATCATGAAAAATCAAACCTACATAAATGCTGGAAAAAGATGAACAACATCGGATTATCATGAAACTAGGAGAAATACACTTGAGAATAGCTATATAAACCAATGTGGATTAAACCATTTTGTGGCCAATCATAAATGACTCGAGTATAAAACAGTGATGCACCAATGAACTGCTTGAATATTAGGAATTGTCAAGTACATGAAGGAATAATTAATGACCAAAAACTTAATAAAGAGACCAAATGTCAATCTCCTCATTAAGTCCTAGAAGAGCTAAGGTTCTTAATTTATGAATGTAATAACTCTCTTGTTTGGATAAAGTGTTTAATCTGTCGCCTCCCCTTCTATTTTTTTTCTTTTTATTTCTCAAAATTACCTCAAAATCTGTGGCACAGCAATGGGGACACACTTTGCCCTTAGGTATACCAATATTTTTAAGGGGATAAGGGAACAACAGTACATCCGGTCTAATAATTAATTTGCAAATAACGTCAGATATATAGATGACATACTAGTCATCTGGGAGGGAGACACAGATTCTCTGGACAATTTCTTAAAGTACCTGAACAATAATACTATGAATGTAACCTTTACTTCAACTAATAACATAACATGTATTGATTTTATAGATCTACAATTAGAGGCTAAACCGGAGAACTTAGTGAAAACTAGAACCTTTTTCAAAAAGGTAGATACTAACAGCCTATTTCTGGCTACAAGTAATCATAAAAACACCTGGATTAGTAACATTTCCCTTGGCCAGTTCATGCGCATTAAAATAAAGAGTAGTACAGTGACCGACTTTGAGACACAGTCTTGTTGCTTGTTTGATACATTTTTGGACTATCTTAATTAATTACCCTATTTTAAGTCCTCATGTAAATAAAATACCCACAGTAATCTTTAGAAAAGCTAAGAACCTTTAACATTTCTTAGCGCCTAGTGATATAGGAATAAGACCAGATGTAAGATCAGGCTTAAATTGGTTAACAACAACACAAAAACCAGTAGACAACTTTAACTGTGGAAGCGGCACAGCTTGTAAATTGTTACATCTCGACAGAAAATCTTTTAAATCTGCAGCCACAGGGGAACAATTCACCATTGAAGATTGTATTTCATGTAAAACCAACGTTTGTTGTCTATCACGTAGAATGCCCATGCGGCCTTCAATATATTGGGAGAACAAAAGGATTCTTGAGAGTAAGAATTCTGGAACATGTAAGGAACATAAAAATAGGATACGAGAAACACAGTGTGTCAAGTCATTTTAAAAACCATCATCAGAAATATCCTCTTGGAATGAGGTGTATACTAAAGAAAAAGAAACCTAGTATGCAAGCACTCTCTCACTGCTAAATGTATAATGATTTAGTTAAAATACTTTATTACCATCAACTTAACTACTCATAGTTATGTTATTAATGATACAGTCACGTGCTGTTTGATATACATTTTATTTTATTTTAAACCCCCTTTTTTTATTCATTGGTTATTAATAAAGTATTTTAACTAAATCATTATACATTTAGCAGTGATAGAGTGCTTGCATACTAGGTTTCTTTTTCTTTAGCATACATTTATGTTCCTACCTAGTGAGCACCTCACCATGGTTCATTAGCACAGCTGTTGCGGGTATTCTTTGTATGTTCTTTGTATGTACGTTGTATGTACGTTGTATGTGTAGTCTTGGAATGAGGTATAAGGTAATACAAACTGTTCCCGTAAATACTGTAGAAGGGGAGACGACAGATTAAAAACTTTATCCAAAAAAGAGAGGTATTGGATTTATAAATTAAGACCCTTATCTGCTCTACTTAATGAGGAGATTGACATTTGGTCTCCTCATTAAGTATTTGGTCATTAATTAATCCTTTATGTACGTACTAGACAATTCCTAATATCCAAGCAATTCATTGTTCATCACTGTTTTATACTCCAGTCCTTAATGATTGGGCACTAAATGGTTACATCCATATTGGCATATATAGCTATTCTCAAGTGTCTTTCTCCTACTGTAGTTTCATGATAATCCGATGTTATTCATCTTTTTTAGCATTTATGTAGGTTTTTATTTTTCATGACCTCTTAGTCGATGTGTAATTTTTGGCATGATATATTCCTATTTGTTTTTCTAGTGCCCTAAACTCTTTTTCTTTCGTTTCAGTGATTCTGTATTACTACAGTATATGGTAATTTTTTAAATTGTTATATCCATTGTTGATATTGTTCTTATCAGTGACAAATTTATAATAATCGTCATTAAATATTTGTATATAGAGTGTTTTAATTATGAGTAACCTGAGACAGCTTTGAAGGTTTAGCTTGGTTGCCTTTTGTTGGTACACACACACACACACACACACACACACACACACACACACACACACACACACACACACACACACACACACACACACACACACACACACACTTTTTTCAGTCACTCAGAATGAAGAAAGGGGTTTAAATACCAGCATATTCATTAGACATTTTATTCCCTGATGAAGTAGAAGTTCTTCTACGAAACACATTTGACTATTTATGTACTTTAGAGTCCACAGACTCTCACTGCTATACAGCTAAATTTGTGAGGCTTCCCGACGTCTCACCGTACTGTTGCACTTGTGACACTTCGGTGACATCACTGATTGCCGTTGGCTGCAGCTCACAGCTGATTTTTCCCGTGAGAGGATCACAACCACTACTCTGGCAGTGCCTTACCTCAGGATCTGTGACGCTGGATGCTGGAGATCGCAGTAACACCACATCGCAGCACTATTGAGCTTAAGAAGCTCTCTCCAAAAAGTCCCTCAATGACTGGATGCCAAGGCTGACGACGCTAACAACGCGGTCTTCCCGGGGTGCGTACGGACCCGTTGCGGTAACCCATGTCAAAGTTACATGATATGCCCAAAAGATCTTTGTTCTTGTACGTGTAATACTTACCATTCACCGTTTGTAACATTATACTTTTATACTACACTGAGTCGTGCGCTTGTTTTATCTTGATTCTCTTAGTTCCTTGAGATGAGCCTTCTATTCTGAAATCAGCAGACTCCACTACATTTAATCCTTGATACAAGGTCTTGTTGTATATAGGTTTTGACTCAGGTGGATTCACACCTTTTATCACTTTACACTGTTCACTGGGTTAATTATTATTATTTATATCAATTGGTGCGCTGCATATCCCTCACTTTTTTGTATGTTCATAGTTTATGGGCCTTATTCTGCATTGTCTGAAGCAGCTTTTTGAACCTTTTTAGGCCGAAGATCCCCATTGAAGTCAATGTGTATTTTGGGCCAAAAACTGCTCAAATGGCCACTTTGGACTATATAGAATTAACCCCTTTCTTATACATTTATGTTTCAAATACTGACAGATTAATATAGCTTATAGAAATTGCACAATGAACTTCACAATAATGAGCAATACTTTTATTTTATACCTATGGTTACAGCATTTTTGGGGCAATTGAAACATTAAGAAATTGAACAGTTCATTCTATAATATGTATTTTAATTCATTTTACACTTCCCCCTCTTTATTATGTTGAAAATCCATAAAATATGTTAACAGCTGAGAATCGATTGACATAGGTGCTTCAAAAAACAAAGCAGACATCAAAAGTAAATTATAGGCTCAACTCTCATTCAAAAATTGGAAGTCCAAAACAAGGCAAACCCTGGACAAAACAAAGTTGGTCTTAATTGTAGCGAGATACAAATTTAATCTGCTAATGTCCCATAAATTAGTAAAAGCCATGATTTAGTTGAAAGAAAAACATTCTGATAAATGAGATAGAGCAGATAAAATGCTTGCAAAAAAATTATAAAAATATTCAATGAAGGAACCATTTTAGGGCAATCTGTAGTCCTACATTCTTACAGATCTCAAATATATTTCTAGCCCTAATAATAAAATGTTCTCTTCTTCAGAAGAAGTTATACAAAGGAAAATAACAAAACACTTAAAAATCTGTAATTTAAAACCTATTCACAAAGATAAAAGTGCTGAAGTGCTGTAGGCTGATCTATTGAGACAGAAGAACTATTAGAAGTAATTACAAATTACAAAGTAAAGTCCTGGGTAGGGATGTTTTTTCTAATTTTTATTATAAATCTTTTGCTCCCATTTGGCTCCCTAATTAAAGATGATTTTTCAACTCCCAGTAATTTCCCCGGGGGTGTTTCAGAAGCCATGCTTAATGTAATTCCTAAAATTGGTAAAAACCCTCTAAGGTGCTCCAGTTCTGGTGTGTGCAAACTGGGGGGTGCGAGATTTTTCAGGAGGGGGGGGGGGGGTGCGGCAGTTGCAGTGGCCCGTGCTCTTCCCCAAGGCATTTAAATCAAATGCCTGGGGATCGCGTGAGGCCTCTGCAACCTGAACATACCGAGATTTAGCCGGCTTCTGGATGCGTCTCCATGACAACACAGCGTCAAATGGCACCGTGAGTGACATGACGTCACACGACCCACGGCATCATTTGGCGCCACAGTCAGGTAAGGGGGGGGGGGCGTGATCACCAGGGAAAAAAAGGCAGGGAGGTGCAGCAACAAAAGTTTGCACACCCCTGCTCAAGTTAGTAGTTACAAACCAATCTCTCTATTAAACACATATCTTTCCTCATTAATTCATTTACACGTCTCAGTGTCTCTTTAGTGACTGCTCAGGATACATTACGGTACTAATGTGCAGGCTTCATGCAGCTGGGCAATGATATAGAAACGGTAGAAATGATGAATGCCAGAAACTTTTGTAGTACAAACACTCTCTATTTGCCCTCTTTTACTAGGGCTCTTTTTATCTATATACAGTACACGTTACAGAAGTCCTTGTCATGGGAGACCAGGTACTTTTTACACCATTTATACATTACCGGGATCATTCATTAGGTAAAGCAATGTAGTACAAACCAATTGCGTTTATTTTGGTAAACCCACTTACAACAAGAAGAGATACACCAGAAACAGTGAAAAATCCACTTACTGGGAGTCTAGGGGAAAAATCTAGGCTTTCCTAGGTGCAGGGCGCCTGCTTGGATGAGCTTATCCTGACCGGGATATACACCTGGTTCTCCTGGTCCTCTTTTCAACTTCAGTTCCCATCCGTGACTGAGGCATTCTAAAATGAGAACTTGATCCTCGCCTCTCTGCTAGGCAAACTTTTCAGGCTTCAAAATGAAGACGGTTGCTCTGCTATTTCGAACAGAGCAACTTTGAAAAGCATCATCGACTCAAGTCATTGGTTGCGCACCCTCGCTCTCTTGGTTTGCACCTTACATACACTCGGCTGGGCTATCTCCAGACCAGAGGGGAAAGGAGCAGCCAATCGGGGCTTGTCCCTCGGCTGACATCAGAGGAGCAGGCGTGCAAAGCAGGCTCGAAAAGCTGGATGAGAGGGAAATATGATTTTAGCCAAGGGTAGAAGACTCTGTGGCTGCATCCTTCCTGGCTACTCATTGCCACCCACAGGGCCAGCTCCACCAAGTCTGGCAACTACAAAAAGTTGCCACCACGGGGTGCCCTTTGTAGTCCGGACTTGGCAATTCACCTTTTCTTGCCCACCAAATGTTTTCATACCTCTGGACATCCTCTCCCCTTTGAACTACGGACTCTATGCATACTTGCTGGCACCTTAACTGGATGCCCGGGCAGACTGCATAGAGCCTTATAATAAATGTATCAAACATTGGAAAACATATTTTAGTACATGGGGCTCATGACTGTAAGGGACTTATAACGGAGATATCAGGGCTCTAAAACCAGGAGTCTGGGGGACACTGGACAGTCCCGGTGTAATTCTACTCGCGTACCGGCAAATCATGGCTGCTCGCTGGGTAGAATTAAGGTACTACCGGTAGCTCCTATTATTAGGACTTCCATTAAGATCTCATAACATTTGAAATATGTGAAAATCCTAAGTGGTTCACAAACGGTTTCTCGCCACTGTAGGACCACTTAGTTAAACTGAGCCAATACTTTTTAAATTACCGAACCCCTGAGGAAGATCACCTTTGAGCGAAACGAGTAGGGTTAAAACGCAAGGTATACTTAGACTGCTGTGACATCTCCACTCTCTACACTGCTACGGGAACGCAAACCACCCCGCCTCCATCGTTGATGTTATTGGCCGGCTGCATACGCAGATGGGAGCTGCGGGAAACCAGTGCTGACGTGTGGAGTATCCGGTCAACATACACCTGGACCCACAGTGGTCAAATTGCTTTTATTTGTCTGGGAGCATGTGAGTCTGGATGCACATTGCTCTTTTTTGTATTTTACATAAAGCTGCATTTGCACTATGTCCTGTCTTTCTCTTTCCTTCTCATATACCACAGACCTCTGAAACGCACCGCAGCACACCCCCTGGATCCACTTGGAGATATTACTTTGTGATAATAACGCTTGTTTTTATCTCACGTCATGTGAGTTGAACATCTATATTATCAGCACTTTTATATACTGTATTTTTTGGCATTATGTTTTTTCTTCTCTTTTTATTTTCACATGTACCTTGAACTTAAGTTTGCGCTTCGTATTTGCTTGTATCTTACCCTGTGGATATTGGGAAACATCCTGAACGGAGCTGCATCTTGCCCAAGATTTTTTGTATATTATCAATTCTGATTCACATTTATTATCACTTTTGTCTGATACCAGCATACACCTAATTAACCACTAATAGGGATTACTGTATACCGGTGCCCTGGGACAGTTTGATCCAATTAACCTCAAATTGTCGCCTTACTTAGTTACCCGGAATATCATATATATTCATCATAGGGTATCATATATATGTGTGTCATTTGTTGAATTTTAACACCCATTATTTTAATTAGTATAGCATTAAAAATTATTTTTAAATTTCACATCATACATCAGGGGGTATTGAGTGCTTATAGTGGGTTCTTGCTTCTTTATTACTCACCTTATACGTCACCCATTAGCACCTTACCCCCACACTATTACTTTGTACTTAGCTGAAGCGGGGTTCTTCTATATTGAACTTAACACTTTTGTCCTTTTCAAGGGACCTTAAATAACTTGATTTAAATTTTATTCCACATTGGTGGTTGCTTTGCGCCTCTTTTTTCCAATACTTTTTAAATGACTAATTGATGTTAGAATGCAGCAGCCAAGATCCCTTCTCAACTGTGAAGATACAGATGGTAATACACATTGAAATACCACTTCTTTATATGATATGTACAGTAGTGAGGTCCCCCTAGGTTCCCCTGACGATCCCCTTTACCTCCGCGGGGGCCGCCAGAGGCTGTGGTTAGACCACCGTAGGCAGGGAGCTGCAGGGAAGTTGAGGCAGAGGCGAATGGGTCGCCGGAGATCCACGGCGGCTCCCGTGTGCAGGGTGCCACCATGTTCAGCATGCGTGCGCAGGCGCAGATAGGTTCCTCAGTGTGGTGGTCATTAAAGAAGATCACGCATGTGCAGTACATGGGCGTGAGCGGCAGCCAATCGGAGAAGGCTCCCAGCAGGGACTACATGTCCCATGAGCCTCTGTATAGGTCAGGTGGTCCAGTACGGCCAATAGGGCTGCAGCTTGCTCCCTGGAGTGGGGAGTTGATACATTTGGCACGCGAGGACCACGCCAGTCGGAGCTGGGACAAGGATGGAGTAGGGTGTGTGTGCAGGTGTCTGTAGCACCTGCACTAGGCCAGATACCCCCTGTTAAGCCCTAGCTAGGCCCCTACTACCACATAGCTTGTGTCTGCTATAGGGACTGGCCCTTAGACAGGGACATTGCCCCGCTTAGCACTATCAGTGCGAGGGACACAGTGAGACGCTGCACGGTGACTGCGGCCTGCGGTCCAGAGCCATAGAGACAAAGCTAGGACGCAGCTGCGCTGGACTTAGGTGATCTGGTCCCAGATCAACTATCTAGAAAAGAGACTCTCTTCATGGTGGGACAGTCCATGCGGGATCCACCCAACTTAGAGGTGGAGGCATCGCGGGTTACTGCAACGGATCCGTGGATTCCATAAACCTCTACAGCATCTGTGCGCCCGGGTGTGGACACACTTGCAGATACCCAACGCATCACGTGCACCAACTCAACACTTTAGTGGGGCAGCACTGTCTCCCACATTTGGGTGGGTTGGCTCTTGGGGGATACTGGGACAGTCCTGTGCCCGGAGCACCTCAGTATATTGGGGTAAATCCCACAGGGGTGTTGACAGAGTGTTGGGGAGGCACGGTGAGGGGTTAGGGCCCTGCGAGGTCTGTGAGTGTGTATCTTCTTATTATTATTGGTTCTATGAGGTGTATAGTAAAACTGTTATGCTTTACACGTGTGTATTGTTTATTGTCCTGTAATGGGGTAATTCCGCACAGCGGAATCCCATACAGGTAGAGGCGCTACCGATCAACTCAGGTACACCCCAAGTTCCCAGCAGCGGAGCCAAAGGTATCACACCGCACCACATACACCGTAGCCACACATCTCCCAGGGGGTGGGGGAAAGTGCGCTACAGATATATTTGCACACTATATGGTCATTTCAATGGTTACAAAACACTATTAACTCTGAGTCTGAAACTCTTAAACTGAACCCAGCTGTATTAGCAAATCTGTAATAGTCTCTATATTTGATCTGTATTTGACTTGACTTAAAGAAAGAACTACACACCAGATGCTGACCAAAGGGAGCTCTGAATTGTAGACAACTACAACGTTTTTAAGCAATAAATCAGACTGCCATACAAAACACACAACTGCTATCTGACAATTCCCCAGCACAGTGTAAAGTTCTCATGTAATTTGTGTCCTGGACTACAAATGCTAAAAGTAGATTCACTACATTACATGACCAATACACCACTCTGTGCTACTACTCTTGTACGGCTCTGATGAGCATGTTCTATTCTTTTTGACTCATCTTCTCAGAACTAAGTGCAGGAGCCTAAAGAGAAAACACAGCCTTTCATCCCATGAAAAGAATGTTACAATGCGTCATTCTCCAGATAACTTCTCAGAGATGATCATCTATCAAGGACTGAATGGTGTTGTGAACCCAAACAAATCTTGCTTTATGATAGAACAACATTACATCAGAGAACACTAAAATGGCATAATTGATGAGCATATTATATTAGTAGCAATATTTGTGTTCCTTTCCTTTGGTTTATAACAAGATGACATGCTTTGATTACATTATTTATTCTTGATCTCTTTGTTTCCCATCCCCCCCGCAGGTTTCTTTTCCCCTTTTAATTTACCAGGAAACAAGCAGTCAGTGATTTCTCCATTTATTTCCTGCTGTACCTACTGTTTGTCTGCAATTACTGGATGTTTTTATGCATTCTTAGTACTCGGAGGCCTGGCTTCCTGTGCAGTCAGCTGTGTAGACACAGAGAGCACAGCTCTGATACAGTCAAAGGGAGCAGGGTTACAGTCAACAATTTCCTAAACACTTCTGTACATTTTCCACCCTCCAATCCTTGTGCATATTGAGGTAATGGAAAGTGGGAATGGACTATGAAACTTGGAAAGACATTGCTTGTGCTCCTGGTCGAGTAGATGTTTCCAGCACTTACACTCCACACCTGTAAAATATGTTTAAATGGAACAATTGGTTTTTATATAGCAAGCAGTTTGTATATATTTGGTTAGAAACCCATTTTGTTGATATAGAGTACACACCGTGATCCACCAGTATCTGCCATCGGCTTTGTATGGCGGTTACCCCCACATTACAGCATGATGAATCCTGCCCGAAGTGCTCTCCACTTTTAGTTTTAATATATATATATAGACCAAAAGAAACAGAAAACAATGACGTAGCGCCTCTAATATACCTTGAACATAAGCTATTATAATGAAAAACTAATTAACCCTACCATGAATGTGTCTAGTGGGGCGGTGTGATGATGGCCAATATCAATACTAAAAACCTGTGATCTCAAAGGAGATAAGGTAATACATAAATTATTTAATTAAACACAATATTATTTAATAAAGATGAAAAAGTAAAAAAATTGTGAATACAAAAATGTGTGAATACAAAAAATTCTTAAAAAATTAATGAATAAAAAACCTTTAAAAAACCTCTGAAAAAACAAAGTCCTGTTCCAATAGCAATGACATCCAGGTGTTTGCAGCCCGTTTCAAAGGGATCACTACTCCCTGAACAAATCTGTGAAAAAGAAGAAAAAAACAGACGCACACCTAGTGCATTAATGTAATAACATGTAATTTATGGAACATAAAATCAAACAAATGCCCACTCACAAGAGTACTGTATTAATAAGCGTGTATGAGATTGGCTCTCATGTGCCAGCAATGCCGTCCTCTCCGTCCGGTTCGAGGCAATGGCGTCCTCCCGTGTCCCTCCTTCGTGTAACCGGATAGCCGGAAGTGAAGTCCTTCCAACTCGGTGTTCAATGTAAGGAGTCCCTCCGGGAACCAGCAACTCAGAAATCTTTGTGCCGGCAACAATACCACAGGAGACACAGGAACCAGCGTCGCACTTCCAATAGTACCAGAGTTCATAGGCAAGTGACGGCCTCAGTCAGACCACACCCTACGCGTTTCAACATCGATGATGACTTCATCAGGGGTACCACTAGACGCCCCTTCACAGTATTTATAGGGAGGTATTTGCATACATTAAATGATTAGTCAAATACACAATTAACAATTTTAACAATTTCAATCACATAATGTTATGAGGACCCAATTGAGCTACTAGAGAATAAGTCCAAAATAGGACATAGAGGGATATTGCATTAGACTGGAATTAAATTAATAAAAGGAGGGACACGGGAGGACGTTATTGCCTCGAACCGGACGGAGAGGACCGCGTTGCTGGCACATGAGAGCCAATCTCATTCACGCTTATTAATACAGTACTCTTGTGAGTGGGCATTTGTTTGATTTTATGTTCCATAAATTACATGTTATTACGTTAATGCACTAGGTGTGCGCCTGTTTTTTTCTTCTTTTTCATATATATCCATATATATATATACATGTAGAGGTATCAGAACCGTGTTAGCGGAGCTTCAATAATCAAAAAATAAATAGATGATACCGTTCTGTGGCTAACTAAATGCTTTTATTTGTGCGAGCTTTCGAGATACACTGATCTCTTCTTCCGGCGATGTTACAATGAATGAAGCAAGCAAAAGCTATACTATAAACAGTGTATATTGGAATGTTATCTGTGCTGGTCCATATATATATATACACACACTGGTATATATATATATATATATATATATATATATATATATATATATATATATATATATATATACACACACACACACATACACATACACACACACACAAACACACACACACACACACACACACACACACACAGTGGTGTGAAAAAGAAAGTACACCCTCTTTGAATTCTATGGTTTTACATATCAGGACATAATAACAATCATCTGTTCCTTAGCAGGTCTAAAAATTAGGTAAATACAACATCAGATGAACAACAACACATGACATATTACACCGTGTCATGATTCATTTAACAAAAATAAAGCCAAAATGGAGAAGCCATGTGTGAAAAACTAAGTATACCTTATGATTCAATAGCTTGAAGAACCAACTTTAGCAGCAATAACTTGAAGTAATCGTTTTCTGTTTGACTTTATCAGTCTCTCACATAGTTGTGGAGGAATTTTGGCCCACTCTTCTTTACAACGTTGTTTCAGTTCATTGAGGTTTGTGGGCATTTGTTTATGCACAGCTCTCTTAAGTTCCAGCCACAAAATTTCAATCAGGTTGATGTCTGGACGTTGACTGGGCCATTGCAACACCTTGATTCTTTTCTTTTTCCAGCCATTCTGTTGTAGATTTGCTGGTGTGCTTGGGATCATTGTCCTGTTGCATGACCCAATTTCGGCCAAGCTTTAGCTGTCGGACAGATGGCCTCACATTTGACTCTAGAATACTTTGGTATACAGAAGTGTTCGTGGTCGACTCAATGACTGCAAGGTTCCCAGGCAAAACAAGCCCAAATCCTCACCCTTCCACAACCGTGCTTGACAGTTGGTATGAGGTGTTTGTGCTGATATGCTGTGTTTGGTTTTCGCCAAATGTGGTGCTGTGCATTATGGCCAAACATCTCCACTTTGGTCTCGCCTGTCCAAAGGTCATTGTTCCAGAAGTCTTATGGTTTGTTCAGATGCAACTTTGCAAACCTAAGCTGTGCTGCCATGTTCTTTTTAGAGAGAAGAGGCTTTCTCCTGGCAAACCTTCCAAACAAACCATACTTGTTCAGTCTTTTTCTAATTGTACTGTCATGAACTTTAACATTTAACATGGTAACTGAGGCCTGTAGAATCTGAGATGTAAGTCTTGGGTTTTTTTTGCAATTTTTCTGAGCATTGCACAGTCTGACCTTGGGGTGAATTTGCTGGGACGTCCACTCCTGGGAAGATTGTCAACTGTCTGGAATGTTTTCACTTTTAAATAATCTTTCTTACTGTAGAATGATGGACTTTAAATTGTTTGGAAATGGCCTTATAACCCTTCCCAGATTGATGGGCAGCAACAATTGCAAAAACTGCAAAAACGTCGGCTTTTATATAGGTGGTCACACTTGCTGATGATCAATTAATCAAGGGCATTTGATTAGCAGCACCTGTCTGCTACTTAGCATCTTAATTCCTATGGGAGCAGTAACGGTGTACTTAGTTTTTCACACATAGCTTCTCCATTTTGGCTTTATTTTTATTAAATAAATCATGACACGGTGTAATACTGTATGTCATGTGTTGTTGTTCATCTGAGGTTGTTTACCTAATTTTAAGACCTGCTAAGGAACAGATGATTGTTATTATGTCCTGATATGTATAACCATAGAATTCAACAATGGTCTACTTTCGTGTGTGTGTGTGTGTGTGAGATATATATATATTTCGACAAATCACCCAAAAATCTACTCGCCGAACAAAAAATCTACTCGCCACCTAGCCCCACCCCTAGTCCCGCTTTTAAAAATGGCACGTACACGTGACGGCGTGCGCCACTCTCCAGCTGTGAGTCAACTTCACGCCCCCTTGTGGCGTATTCTCTACCCATGCCTAGTTTCCCTGATGTCTCCCTGTATGGCGTGCGCCGCCCTCTAGCTGCCAGTCAAGATTCCCTGTTGATTCTCTGTGTGGCGGGCGCTGCCTCTAGCTGCGAGTCTTTCTTCCTATGTATCGCTGCCCCTTAGTCTGTTGGATCGCTCGGAGTTCGATCCTTAAGGGAGCCTCTTCTTATATAGCCTCTCATTTGAGACATATGGTGTACTGGCACTCCCCGGGAGGGATTTATGATTGGGTAGATTTGGAGAGCGCACTAAAAAGCCTGGTCAGTCTGCCTTCTTTGCTTTGGTTGAGCCCCGGGGTTTATACTGGGAGTCACTCTGACCCGATTGTAATCGGATTCACCTTAAAAATCTGGCAACTAGCAAAAAAGAAGTATAAACCCCATCCAGACTTACACCCCTGTTTGGTAACTCAGGGTTTCTGCCGGAATTCCAGGGTCAGGGTTTTGAAACCTGGAGACAGAGAGGGATCTTAGAGATGGGAGATCTATTAGAAAAAGACAAGCTGATGTCTTTTGAGGAATTGATGAGTAAATATTGTCTTCCTCCAACTGAGATGTTCAAATATATACAGGTCCAACATTTTGTTTGGCATGGATTTTATGGGGAGGCATTCCCCAGATAAACATGATTCGAAGATCGGGGCAAAACAAAAAAATACCAAAAGGGTCTGATCTCATATCTCTATACGGGGTTAACCCCTCAAAAGGATACCCTGGACCATAAATATATGGATCAGTGGGCTCTGGACTTCGAGACTGAAATAACAAGAGAGAACTCTATATGTGCTGTAACGAAATGAGAATATTTACAAAATTCTTCTACGTTAGGTACACCCCCAAAAAGTTAAAGCAAATGTTCCCGGAGTCTACTGATAGACGCTGGAGGGATTGTGGGCAGATCTAGCGTATATATGGTGGTTCTGTTCTGCTATAAAGACATATTGGAGGACAGTTCTGAAATTGATAGAAGATGTGATGGGGATTAAGATGCTGCTAGATCCAGTTTTAATTATCCTGGCTAGAGCCATGGATGATGTGAACCTGTTACGCCGGTGCTGCCCGCAGACCAGACCCGTCCCCTGAGCTGAAGGGGGAAGTGGTAATACACGCACATGCAGCAAAGGGAGCGTGTCCGGAGTGTGGTATGAAGCGTTGCCAGGCCAGGTGTAGTAAGGTAGACAATACTTGCCGGTACCGGTTGTAGAGATAGAGTGAAGGATGCCTTGCCGAAGTCAGGGAGTGGAGAGTGGAGATAGGTCGTAGTCCAAGCCGTGTTCAAGGGGTTACCAGAGTGAGCGTTGTCCAAGGGGTGCCGAGATCGAGAGCCAGAGGGGGTAGTCGTACGAGCTGCGTCAGAACCTGTGAAAACACTGAGAGAATCCAGAAGTACTTCCATACAGAGACTATGTCGAGCAAAGACTGAGAGCAGAGAGGAGCTAGATAAAGCAGGAAGGTCCAATTAGGAACGGAGGCGGGACAGGAAGAGCTACAGGGAGACACTGCAGATTGGTGCAGGCATAACAGGCCAGGTGAGTCTTGTTGGTAACCTGAGTATGCCCGTGCAGTGTGCGGGGGCAGAGCCTGAGGTCCGGGGGACGGGAATAAGAGTGTGCAGGCTGAGCGTGCTCCGTAACTCGTGTACGCACGTGAACCGAGCCAGTGGATGGTGCAGGTGTGCGTGCAGGAGGGCGTGGGCGCGCCCGGCGCTGAGCAGAGGAATCGCCGAGGGGAGTGATCCAACGACGGCGGCAGGGGCGGGGAGCCGTGGAGGCCGGTAAGGCAGGATTGTTTTGTGTGTCCAGGGGCACCCTTCGGGGAGGGAGTGCTCTGTGTGGGGACCGTGGAGAACGCCGATTCCTGACAGTACCCCCCTCTTCAGGAACGGCCTCAGGACGGTCCAAGAACGGTTTGTCTGGAAACTTTTTCCTGAAGGACTTAACAAGGGCCGGGGCATGAATGTCCTTTGAAGGTACCCAGGATCTCTCTTCAGGGCCAAAGCCCTTCCACTGCACCAAGAACTGGAGCTGACCCCTGGATAGGTGAGAATCCAAAAGAGAGTGAACTTCGTATTCCTCGTTATTTTGTACAGTAATGGGATCCGGTTTACGAGTCTGATCCGGAAAGAAGTGACTGGAGATGAATGGTTTTAAGAGGGACACATGAAAGACATTGGGAATCTTCATACTGGGTGGTAGTTGGAGCCGGTATGCCACGGGATTGATTTGTTCACAAATAGGGAAGGGACCCAGGAACTTAGGTGCCAGCTTAGGAGATGGTACCTTGAGGTGAATATTCTTAGAGGAGAGCCATACCAAATCCCCTGGTACAGTTATGTGGGTGAAAAAGTATTTTCTTAAAATTGTTAATGTTTGAATGTCAGACTGAGGTTTGGTATAAAAAGTTCCTCTAGCCTGTTATTGGGAAAGCCAATAATCTATCTAGTACACATTCTTCAGAAACACAGAACAGTTATGTGGATACGACGGTATCCCCTGGTACAGTTATGTGGGTACGAACGACGACGACGATCGGCCTGTAGTTTCGATCTGCGGGAGGAGTTGAGAAGGGTAGACTGAATCCTGGACCATGCGGTTTGGAGGGAAGAAATGCGTTCATCTACGGCTGGTACTCCAGAAGGAATGTTGGGGATGGGAAGACAGGGAGGGTGGAACCCATAATTTATAAAGAAGGGCGACTCCCGGGTGGACTCGTTTTTGGCAGAATTGACGGCATACTCTGCCCAAGAGAGGAGTTGAGCCCAATCATCCTGGAAATCGGATATGAAACATCTCAGGTACTTCTCCAGGGATTGATTGATTCTCTCCGTTTGTCCATTGGACTGAGGATGATAGGCGGAAGAGAAAGAAGAAGAGATGCCCAATCTCTTCGTGAAAGCTCTCCAAAATTTGGATACAAGCTGAGAACCTCTGTCAGAAACAATAGATGAAGGGATCCCATGAATCCGGAAAATCTGCTCCGTAAAGATATCAGCAAGGGCGGGCGAGGTGGGTAATCCTTTAAGTGGAATGAAATGGGACATCTTCGAGAACCTGTCCACGACCACTAAGATAGTGTTCATTCCTCTGGACCTGGGCAACTCCACGATGAAGTCCATCAAAATGTGGGACCAGGGGCGGTCGGGAACTGGAAGGGGTAACAGAAAACCCTGAGGCTTTTGACGGAGAGTCTTGCTTTGAGCGCACGTGGGGCAGGCGCGGGTAAACTCCAGAATATCTTGAGACATCCTTGGCCACCAGAAATTCCGACGAATGAGATCAGTAGTCTTCTTAAAACCTGGATGACCTGCAGATTTAGAGGAGTGACCCCAAGACAGGACCTCTGGAACAAATTTGGAAGGTACAAAGAGTTTGTTGTCGGGAACGACCAAGTCCTTGGGAATGCGTCTCTGGGAGTGTAAAATCTTGTCAAGATTCTTGAAAGAAGACGTGGCGAGAATCATCTCAAGCGGAAGGATAGTCTCCAAAGATTCCTCTGGCCTCTCTTCAGTAGAATGTATTCAGGAGAGTGCGTCTGCCTTTACGTTCTTGGTCCCGGGGATATAGGAAAGGTGAAAATCGAATCGAGAAAAAAAAGAGCCCAACGAGCCTGTCGTGGACCAAGGCGTCGAGCGTTCTCTATGTAAAGAAGGTTCTTGTGGTCCGTGAGAATAGTAAACGGCTCTTTCGACCCCTCCAGCAGGTGTCTCCACTCTTGAAGAGCCATCTTCACGGCCAGAAGTTCCCTGTTACCCACGTCATAGTTCCTCTCGGCAGACAAGAATTTCTTGGAAAAATATGCACAGGGATGTAACTTATCTTGGGGCATGGATCTCGGGGAAAGAACGGCACCAGCGCCGTAATCAGAAGCGTCGACCTCCAGGACGAAGGGAAGTTCAATGTTGGGATGACGGAGAATAGGTGCGGATATAAAGGCTTCCTTGAGTGTCTCGAAGGCGGAGATGGCCTCGGATGACCAAGCAGAAGGTTCAGCTCCTTTTTTGGTGAGCGCAGTAAGGGCTGCCACAATGGTAGAAAAACTCTGTATAAACTTACGATAATAATTAGCGAACCCTAAAAAACGTTGTATGGCCTTGAGAGAGTTGGGTCTTGGCCATTCAGTGACTGCTTGAAGTTTACCGGAGTCCATCATAAACCCCTCATCGGAAATGATGTACCCCAGGAACGGAGTAGAGGTCTGATGAAAGGTGCACTTCTCCAGTTTGGCGTACAAATGGTGTTCACGGAGACGGGAAAGGACGTAGGAGGTGTGGCGTATATGGTCCTGGAGATCTTTGGAAAAAATCAGGATATCATCCAAGTATACAATAACAAAAATATTGAGTACCTTACGAAAGACGTCGTTGATGAAATCCTGGAAGACAGCGGGAGCATTACATAAGCCGAAAGGCATTACAAGATACTCAGAGTGTCCACTACGCGTGTTGAAGGCCATCTTCCATTCATCCCCCTTCCTGATGCGCACCAGGTTATAGGCACCACGTAGATCCAACTTGGAAAAAATCTTGGCCCCCTGTAATTTATCGAACAGTTCGGTAATAAGGGGAAGGGGGTAACGATTTTTAATAGTTATGTGGTTTAAACCCCTGTAGTCGATGCAAGGCCTCAACGACCCGTCCTTTTTCTTGACGAAGAAAAACCCAGCCCCTGCTGGGGAATTGGAGTGATGAATAAAGCCTTTCTTGAGATTCTCCTGGATATATTCATCCATAGCGTGAGATTCTGGTAACGACAAGGGGTAGGTCTTGGACTTGGGTAGGGAGTAACCTGGAACTAGATCGATCGGACAATCGTAAGTCCTGTGTGGCGGCAAGAGGTCTGACTGTACCTTATTGAAAACGTCCCGGAATTGATGGTAAACGGAAGGTAGAATAACTTCCGGAACAGAGGTATTGGCCAGCAGTTGATGAGTCTCGCCTGACCTCGGCCTCCAGGAAATGGGAGCAAAGGAAGTCCAGTCAATGAGAGGATTGTTAAGCTGTAGCCAAGGAAGACCAAGGGTGATGGGTATCCCAGGAGTGTGAATGGCATCGAGAACTAAGATCTCCTTGTGCAGATGTGAGGACAGAAGCAAGGGTGCCGTCTCTAAGGAGATGTGGGCCGGGGTAAGAGGACGTCCATCGATACCGACGAGTGCGATGGGAACCTTCTTTCTCACGAGTGGTATGCGGTTTAACCTGGCGAATTCAAGATCCACGAAGTTTCCTCCAGCTCCTGAGTCAATGAAAGCAGCGGTAGAAGTCTTGAACTTATCGCCTGAAAGGGAGACTGGAAATGTAAGTTTCTTAGGGAGTTCAGCTTTAGAAAGGGGACGTGGAGACATTACACCCAGAGAGAGCCCCTCTGTACTCACTGGGTGTTCCCGTTTCCCGGACGCAGTGGACACTCCCGAACCAGATGTTCCATGGATCCGCAGTAGAAACACAATCCCCCGGCGTGGCGGAACTGCCGTATCGGTGTGCGGATGCGTTGTACCCCCAATTGGCTCTGGCAACTCCAGTGCAGGACGAAGAGGTATGGTAGCACTTGGGGAAGCAGGAGTGTTGCTGGGAGTACTGGAGAACGGAACTTGAAAGTTATGGAAGCGAGTGCGCTGATGCTCTGAGCGGCGTACCTGGATACGTTGATCCACTCAGACAGCCAAATCAATGAGGACCTCCAATTGATCCGGCCTGGATTGGCGAGAGAGTTCATCCTTGATGGGATCTGCCAGGCCTTGCCAGAATACGTAGACGAGAGCATCTTGTCCCCAGTTAGTCTCGGCTGCTAGAGTCCGGAATTCCACAGCATACGGTGTCACCATTCGCCGTCCCTGAGTGATCTGGAGGAGAGAAACAGATGCCATCTCTCAACGAGCGGGAGAATCGAATACTCGTTGAAATTCGGCTTTAAATGCCGGGTAATCTTGGGTAAGGTCAGAACGTCGCTCCCAAACCGGGGAAGCCCAAGCCAGGGCGCTGCCAGTGAGGAGGTTATAAATGTAGGCTACCTTCTTGCGATCAGTATTGTAGAGATGGGGGGCCATTTCAAACTGCACCTCAAACTGGTTTATGAAACCCCTACAATCTTGCGGTTCACCTGCATAAGGCCATAAGGCTTGGGGGGAGGAATCCTTACATCTGAGCTGCTAACTGCGCTTGCGGAGTGGGGGCTTACATCTGGCGGGTCGCGGTCGGTACCCTGTCTGAGAGTACTGCGACCTGGCGTGTAAGTGCCACAATTTGATCCGCCATAGCCTGGTTTTGCTGAAGCAGATTGGAGAGAAACTGTTGAAGTTCGGTCTGGTCTGCGTTTTGTGGGCTCGACATAATGTTACGCCAGTGCTGCCCACAGACCAGACCCGTCCCCTGAGCTGAAGGAGGAAGTGGTAATACACGCACCCGCAGCAAAGGGAGCGTGTCCGGAGTGTGGTATGAAGCGTTGCCAGGCCAGGTGTAGTAAGGTAGACAATACTTGCCGGTACCGGTTGTAGAGATAGAGTGAAGGATGCCTTGCCGAAGTCAGGGAGTGGAGAGTGGAGATAGGTCGTAGTCAAAGCCATGTTCAAGGGGTTACCAGAGTGTGCGTTGTCCAAGGAGTGCCGAGATCGAGAGCCAGAGGGGGTAGTCGTACGAGCTGCGTCAGAACCTGTGAAAACACTGAGAGAATCCAGAAGTACTTCCATACAGAGACTATGTCGAGCAAAGACTGAGAGCAGAGAGGAGCTAGATAAAGCAGGAAGGTCCAATTAGGAACGGAGGCGGGACAGGAAGAGCTACAGGGAGACACTGCAGATTGGTGCAGGCATAACAGGCCAGGTGAGTCTTGTTGGTAACCTGAGTATGCCCGTGCAGTGTGCGGGGGCGGAGCCTGAGTTCCGGGGGACGGGAAGAAGAGTGTGCAGACTGAGCGTGCTCCGTAACGCGTGTACGCGTGTGAACCGAGCCAGTGGATGGTGCAGGTGTGTGTGCCGGAGGGCGTGGGCGCGCCCGGCGCTGAGCAGAGGAATCGCCGAGGGGAATGACCCCCCACGGCGGCAGGAGGGGCGGGGAGCCGTGGAGGCCGGTAAGGCAGGAATGTTTTGTGTGTCCAGGGGCACCTTGCGGGGAGGGAGTGCTCTGTGTGGGGAGCGTGGAGAACGCCGATTCCTGACAGAACCACTATACAGTTAAATTAATTATGCATATCCTAACGGCGGCTAGATGCGCTGTAGCAGCAGCAACGTGAAAGAAGACTCTTCCGCCCTCCAGAAGAGAGGTTATTAGAAGGGTTAACGATGTCCAACTAATGGAGAGACTCACCTCATTTCTGAATCATATCACAAGAAATGTTGATACAATATGGGAACCTTGGGATGTGGGATAAAGATATGATTTTAATAGAAAGGAGTATTTGGGAGTGAGGAAAATATGATATGTGGTTTATAAAATGACGTACGCGATGTAATGTGACTGTTGATGACTGTAAGAATATTTTGTTACAAAATGTTTGTTTCCCTCCCCATTTTTTCCTTCTGTACCCCTCCCCATTTATATTTGAAACATCTCAATAAAAATATAAGTAAAAAAAAAAAAAAATACTGTACCAAAACATTACCCAGCCAACATATAGTAAATAAAAGTTATACTTACCCCTGCTAGGATTAAAGCTGTCCTTGTCCTCCTCGTCGTCAGTGGGCACTGACAGGGAAATAAAAAGAAACTAAATACTGACCTATAACCCCTTAAAGACTGTAGCGATTATTAACCACTATTGTAATTAAGGGGTTAAACCACACTCCCCAGGGACAACTACCCCCACCCCACACCCCCTCTACCATTGATCTTCACTGTAGTAAACCATGCCCACAATACAGTAGCGGCAGCTTTTATTTGCAGTAATGCCGCCGGCCGGACGCGGGTGCAAAGTGTGGTGACGCGGCACGTTGCGGCGCACTGTGTCGTCACAGTCACGTGCGCACCCGGCTTCCCCGGGCTTCCCCGACACCCCTGGAGATTAAAGTAAGGTAAGCGGGGGTGCGGGGAAGCAGAGGGGCAGAGCAGGAGCCGGGTTTGGGAAGGGGGGGTAAATTGCGCGCGAAGTGGAGGGGGGGTGCGTGGGGGAAACGCGGTGGCGCGCGGTTTAGACTGGCGGCAGCCGGAGTAGATCCCGGCATGCCGCCGGCATTACTTCAAATAAAAGCTGCCGCTACTGTATGGGCATTGATTGCCCCAATGGTAAGGAATGAAAAACCTAAAAAAAATCTAAAAAAATTAAATACATTACAAAAAATGCATTGATTGTCACAAAATGCTTTGATTGTCCCTTTGCTTATCTATACCCCGAAACGGGCATAGATAAACACATTTCCAGTCAATGAGCATCCTAAAAAAAATACACTTTTATATAAAATACGATTAATGTGTTTCTTACCTTTGCCAGGATGAACATTCACCCTCCTCATACAACTGTGGCACCAACTCTTGCCCACGTTTCAATGATCTTCAACAGCATGATGTGAAGAAGTCCATGATCCTCAGTTGATTGCACAGGAATCTGCTGTAAGTTCTTTATCTTTCCTTTGTCCTTTGACATTGTTTAAATGTCCCATTCACGTGGGCCGTGACGCGGGAGAATTTAAGCATGGCGATACTGGAACCCCATACCAAGGCTTAAACACAGGAAGCAGGGGGTTCCCAAGGCTGAAATTAATGCTCCGAAGACCCCCTGCTTCAATACTGTGTTATTAAAATGAAAGCCGCGTGATTGCCTGTTAGAGGCGCGCAGGGAGAGTGACTGATTCAGTCTCACTCTTACAGATAGGTGCAGCCCGGTAAGATTCACAAAGCGGGAGTCCCATTCAGACGCAGGGATGCTTGCCGTATTAATCCCAATGGGCCATTACCAACTGCTATGCACTGTGCTGCGGACGGTAAAGGCTTTGCACACCGTGCACCCGTACATGCTCTGCGGCCGCACAACAGACCATAGCACTGCATCTGTGTACACATACACACAATGTACACTTATATAGGTTTATAAATGGAGATACCTAGTAATATAATGTGGTTTTTTCAATCATTCAATATCGGGAGATTTTGCCAACTGCATTTGGCAAAAACAGCCATGCGGAATACCACAGACACCAGTTGTGTCTTGTCAATGAAAAGGAACAAAGCTGTCAAATTAAGAACATAAAAGCAAGAATTGTTTTCTTCCAGCAGACTGTTCAGAGCTCTGCTAATGGAACACACAGTTGAAATTAACAATTGCGCTGCTGGCAGAACTCTACATTTTGTATTGGGTGAATAAAGATGTATTGGAACCATTGTGTTGCATACTAGTAGTTGGTGAAAATATTGCAATAATGACCCATGATAACCCTTCCCAGTTACTGTAATAATATCACAACAATTACGATCTGTGTTTAATAAGGTGCATGTGCTGCACCCTAGAATGAAAAGCAAATAAAATGACTTTTATCACTCCTGCTTCTCTTACAGTATAATCAGAGGAAACAATGTGAGGCCAGGATGGACCAAAAATCGCCAAGCTTTCAAGTAAACATACATATGCATACTAACCGAATTTTTGTATACATTGTGATGTTTATGTTTTATGGGGTAATATTAAAATACAGCGGTTGAATACATACTGTATTCCGCATGGAAATCAGGAAAGTGTTATCCTGAGTATGGTTTTCTTTGTCCATTGCACTGTTATATATGCATGTCATCTTAGGTGCTACTATTGCACGTTGTATCTGCCCAGTACTGCGTGCTCGCTCTTTCTAAATAAAGTTTGATGATAATAAACGATGTTTATCATTCAGTAATTCTAGTGGTTTCAGAGAAGCCAGTGATTATTATAATGATATCGATGCCTGGAGCTAGCCAAACGTTTGGCACCATTAACAAGCAAGAGGCTTTGATAGCCATAGCATCTGACAAAACCCTTGGCTTTCAGTTGCTCAACTTAAGGAGAAGGAGTGGCTCAGTGAGTAAAGACACTGACTGGTGCCGAATTTGAAGCATGTACCTGGTTCAATTCCTGGTGTTGTGACCTTGGGCAAATCACTTTATCTCCCTGTGCCTCAGGCACTAACAAATAGATTGTGAGCTCCATGGGGCAGGGACCTGGGCCTGCAAAAATGTCTCTGTAAAGCGCTATGTAAAAACTAGCGGCACTATACAAGAACATATTATTATTAAGCAACCTCTCCTGTTTCTTACCCTTTTCTTTCCTCAATTACTTTTTCTGACTCTTGCATCTGTTATCAGAGTCTCACCATAATGTTAACAATATTGATATTGATGGTTTTCATGCCTTTTGAGACATACTGTACCTGTTTTGCTAATGTTAAAACCAAAAAATAGCCAGGGAGAATTACAGCCCAAATATCATTCTTAAGCCATTCACCGAAAGGCAGCTTCACAACATATTGAATAGAGGTCTTAAGTCTTTATATTGTTGGTAAGATTGACAAGTAACATGCAATAACCCTTATAATAAGGCCGATGAGCAATGTTTTTGTGTCATTTCTTTCTGCAAACGTTACTCTGTGGTTTCCAGCACTTACAATCACTTATGCTACTGTGAACCCATATATGGGCCTAATTTCTCGCTCCTTCCCCGTCCCCTGCACTTGATTTTAGTATTCTAAGCTTCTTGGAATCACCATTTCATTTGTTTGTTTTTTCCCCCCTCAACCATCTTCCTTCCCAATCTGTCTCTGTACTTCTGTAGGTGCTGCTGAATATATATTAACCAGAGAGGAACCTGTGTAATATATACCTTTTATTGCTGTTTCTAATTTGTTTACGATCATACTGTGTTGTATGGATTTTTTTTAAGACACGCGAGTTGCAACACATTGCAAGGAATTTAAGGACTTCTGGGATATGGCAGGGATACAACTGGCACAACTGTTGCCCTGCCAACAGTGGAGTTTGTTTGTCCACACCCAAGAAGGTGGGCAATGCATTGCCCACAAGTCTGTTTCAACATTGTCAATTGATAATTCAGATGCTTTAACTACATTATCTATTAATCTCACAATTTTTCAACTGCAGTTGCAGAGATTCCTCAAAAAGTGAATTACCATCCTCTGGCAGGTCTATAACCTGTATGTATAATACATATACATACTTATCATAATGGTATACATATGCATCTTTAAGATACACACAGAAATCCAGACATCCCATCTTAAACCAAAAACATACAAAGCGCAGCTGGTGGAAGCGAAGACGCAAACATTACTTGTCTCATTAGGAAACAGGGCCCCTATAAATCCTGAAGCTTTATAGTTTCAGCTATCGACAAATATTCTGATTCTTTGATTTAATCAGAGCAGAGGGATAGGAATATATATGTTCATTAACCTGCCCACATATGTTGGGCCAATTGTTAGTTTTCTAACCGATACAACCACATAGGGTAAGTTGGCAAAAATACTGAAGTCATGAGTCATCTGAAGAAAGATTTTTAAAATGGCTCTGTGGGGAAGGGGGTTAATAATTAAATGCCTTGTACTTGTTATTCTTCCATCGCCCACTTAAGAGAGAGACATATACACAGTAACACTAGCTGTAGCATGTTTGGCCTATTCATTTCAATAACCTTACTGCACATGATTCAATTAGCGTGGCTTTGTGAATATTCTTCACAGGGGAAGATCCTACCTGGGATGCAATGATCTGAATGCAACATGGCAAAGCATGCCACAGTATTACATGCCAAAATCGTTCCACATTTCACTTTCTTAGAATCAGCTGATACACTGTGACCTGAATAATGGTCCTCAATAATATTAACACACTCTGAAACCCGACATAAGAGAGGGACTACTGAAGGGGTCTATTTATTTCAGTCTCTGCTAGAGAATCGTTTATTTCATATAATTTTCTACGGCTTTAGTGTAGTCCTGTCCAAAACTGCATATTGTTGATTATTTTGTCAGCTGAGGAATGGAGCTGTAGAGTGGGGCATGAAGGAACATTAAAGTTAACATAGAGACTCGATTCGAGTCCATTTTGCTTTCCTTGCGGCTGTCAAATAGAATATTTCCTTTAATGGGCTATCTTAACAGCCAGGAAACTGGTCTTTTCATCTGGACAATGTCAGTTTCTTGGCATGGCGAATCCAAATATTAGCAAATACCTCTGTTTTTTTTGTTTTTCCTCCCAGATACTTAGACATTTCTCCTCTCTGCTGAGGAACACATATTTCACTGAAGTGATCGTAAATATTTGGCCAGTGGAAAGAAAAGATGGTGACAACTACACCTTTCTCCAGACAGGCTCAGAGTTTGTTAACCCCTCTCTGCTGAAAGGACATAGAACATATTTATTGGCCTAATGTAGCAAAAAGTGTGCTAAATAAGGCTTATTTTAACACCCGTAATATTTTCTGGAATATATTTATTTCTGGAAGGTTTTGCAATACAAAGATGCTCCATTGCCGAAGAACCTTGAGATGTATACTTTCTATTTTGCAGGCCAATACACAGTCGGACTGTCCCACCAGGGAACTGGGGAAAGCCCTGGTGGTCCTTGTCTCCCGGGTTCTCGGGTTCGGCACATTGCGGATCGGGTAGACAGAATGTTGGGGGGAGGGGGGCTGGGATTGATCCGGCGGTCTTGGTACATGTTGGCACCAATGACAAAGTTAGAGAAAGATGGAGGGTCCCAAAAATGATTTCAGGGATCTAGGCCTAAAGCTTAGGGCAAGGACCTCCAAGGTAGTATTTTCAGAAATACTACCAGTGCCATGCACTATCGTTGGGAGACAGTCAGAGATCAGGGAGGTTGATGCATGGCTAAGAAAGTGGTGTAGGAAGGAGGGATTTGGGTTTTTAGAGCACTGGGACTCCTTTTCTGAGAGGTGCCATCTATATTCCAGGGACGGATTGCACCTCAATGAAGAGGGGTCTTCTGTGCTAGGGGGGAGGAGATTTTAAACTAGGATGGAGGGGGAGGGGACTGAAACAGATAACGAACTAAATAGAATAGAAGAGGAAACAAGGGATTATGGAGGTAGAATAGAGGCAAGTGGAAGTTTGACAAGCAGTGAGACACTTATAGTACATACAGATAATACTAGAAAACTTCAAAAGACTAAACCAAGTTGGCGCAGAAAGGAAAGAGCAGATAAGATAATAGTACAGGCTGAAAAAAACAACTGCATGCGTGCTAATGCAAGAAGCCTGACAGATAAAATGGGGAAGCTTGAATTAATAGCTGCAAGGGAGCAGTATGATATCATAGGCATTACTGAAACATGGTGGGATGAAACTCATGACTGGGCAGTTAATTTAGAGGGTTATTCCCTTTTTCGGAAGGATCGAGCAAATAGAATAGGAGGTGGAGTATGTGTATACAGTATGTTAAACCGGATCTAAAACCTATTATAAGGGATGATGTCTATGAAGGGAATGATGAAAATGTAGAGACCTTGTGGATAGAAATTAGCAGTGGAGGTAAAAGTATAAAGAAAATATTTGTAGGGATATGCTATAAACCACCAAATATCTGTGAGATTGAGAAAGCTAAAATACTTTTGCAAATGGAAAAGGCATCAAAACTAGATCATGTTTGCATAATGGGTGATTTTAATTATCCAGACATAGACTGGGGCAATGAGATTAGCGTTACAACAAAAGGAAACAGTTTTTTGGAGTGCTTAAAGACAATTATATGACCCAAATTATTGAGGAACCAACCAGGAGAGGGGCAGTACTGGATTTGGTCATATCAAACAATGTAGAAGTAATAGCAAATATTCAAGTCCTGGAACATTTGGGTAACAGTGATCATAACATGGTCTCATTTGAAATAAATTATCAAAAAACAGATTACTTGGGTTCAACAAAGACCTTAAACTTTAGAAAAGCAGATTTTCATAAACTGAGGTCTAATCTACAAGTAATTCATTAGGATGATGTTTTTGCAGGGAAACATATAGAAGATAAATGGGCAGTCTTTAAAGCACACTTTAAAGTGTTAGAAAAGCACACTCCGGTATATGTATACCCTTGGGTAATAAGTATAAAAGAAATAAGTCAAAACCAATGTGGCTAAATAAACAGGTAGGGGAGGAAAAGGACAAGAAGAAGAATGCATTTAGATTCTTTAAGTCAGAAGGGACGGAGACGTTGTATCATAATGATAAGGAATGTAATAAAAATTGCAAAAGGGCAATCAAATTAGCAAAAATGGATAATGAAAAAAGGATTGCAATAGAAAGTAAGGTCAACCCTAAAAAGTTCTTTAAGTACCTTAATAACAAAAAAACGAGAAAAGAAAATATAGGACCCTTTAGTGTGAGATGGGCAGGCAGATTATTGGAGATAAGGAAAAAGCAGAGGTATTAAACAAGTTCTTTTCCTCTATGTTTACTAGGGAAGAATCAATTTCAATAGTAGTGCCGCAGGAGGAAGCCACAACCTCTATATTAATGAACAATTGGTTAGCTGAGTTCATAAGGAGTTCATAAGCGGCTTGAAAAAATTAAAGTAAATAAGGCACCTGGCCCCGATGGCATACATCCAAGAGTTCTCAAGGAGTAAAATTCAGTAATAGCCAAACCATTACATTTAATATTCAAGGATTCTATTTCCACAGGCCCAGTACCATAAGATTGTCGTAAAGCAGATGTGGAGCCTATATTTAAAAAGGGAGCTAGATCACAACCAGGGAATTACAGACCTAATAAGACTGACTTCAATTGTGGGGAAACTACTTGAAGATTTAATATGGGATAATATTCAGGAATACCTAATGGAAAACAAAATCATTATTAAAATAGTCAGAATGGATTTATGAAGGATAGATCATGCCAAACTAACCGTATTTGTTTCCTTGAGGAGGTAAGTAGGAATTTAGACCAGGGTAATGCAGTTGATGTGGTCTACTTAGATTTTGCAAAGACTTTTGATACGGTTCCAGACAAGAGGTTGGTGTACAAAATAAAGAAAATTTGACTCAATTTGGGCTCAACAGAGCATTGTCATAAATAGAACTTTTTCAGGTTGGGCTAAAGTCATGAGTGGAATACCTCAGGGATTTGTACTGGTCCAATGCTTTTTAACTTGGTTATTAATGCCCTTGAGGTTGGCATCGAGAGCAAAGTCTCCATCTCTGCTGATGATACTAAATTGTTTAAGGTAGTAGAATTAGAGCAGGATGTAATTTCTCTCCAGAAGGACTTGGAGAGACTGGAAACTTGGGCAGGTAAATGGCAGGTGAGGTTTAATACAGATAAATATAAGGTTATGCATTTGGGATGCAAGAATAAACAAGCGATTTACAAATTAAATGGGGATAAATTGGGGGAATCCTTGATGGAGAAGGATTTGGGAGTGCAGCAGGCTTAGCAATAAGGCCCAAAGTCATGGGCAAAGGCAAACAAGATCCTCTTGCATTAAACAGGTAATGGATGGAAGGGAAGTAAACATTATTATGCCCTTTTACAAAGCATTAGTAAGACCACACCTTGAGCATGGAGTACAATGGGCACCACTCCTTAGAAAAGACATTCTGTAACTAGACAGTGCGGAGTAGAGCCACCAAATCAATAAAGGAGATTGACAATCTAATTTATGAGGAGAGGCTAGCTAAGTTAGATTTATATACATTAGAAAAGAGGCATCTAAGAGGGGATATGATAACTATATACAAATATATTCGGGGACAATACAAGGAGCTTTCAAAAGAACTATTCACCCCATGGGCAGTACAAAGGACTCGGGGGCATCCCTTAAGGTTGGAGGAAAGGAAATGTCACCAGCAACAAAGGAAAGGGTTCTTTACAGTAAGGGCAGTTAAAATGTGGAATTCATTACCCATGGAGACTGTGATGGCAGATACAATAGATTTGTTCAAAAAAAGGTTGGACATCTTTTTAGATGGGAAAGGTATACAGGGATATACCAAATAAATATACATGGGAAGGATGTTGATCCAGGGATTAATCCGATTGCCAATTCTTGGAGTCAGGAAGGAATTTATTTTTCCCCTTATGAGATATCATTGGATGACATAACAATCGGGTTTTTTTATTTGCCTTCCTCTGGATCAATAAGTAAGTATAGATATAGGATAAAGTATCTGTTGTCGAAACTTAGCATAGGTTGAACTTGATGGACGTACGTCTTTTTTCAACCTCATCTACTATGCAACCCTGGTAGGCCCCACGACTGGCCAGAAACATCAACAACTGGGATTTAGACTGATTTCCCTGTCGCCCACTAATCCCACCACAGACGAGCCTATGATGAAGAAACAACAGGATAAACTCATTGGAGGAAGTGGAGTAGAGCAGATAGATTGGATAGAGGAAAATAAAGAGAGACAGAGAGAAAATTCAGCTCTAGAAAGAACACCTGAGAAAAATAAACAAAATTAGAAGTGGCAAGAAAAACATGTGAAAGATGTGTGTTATATGGAGTAAACAATGCTAAAACAATACGGTAAGAAAGAGAAAAAGGAGGTGGATGAGGAACAGCTGAGGCAGGTGGAGAGGAAAATGGAGGAAGAAATGGAAAGGCATTGGGATGGAGAATGCATACAGCAGTGGTAGTCAATGGAACATCCTCACAGGTTAACACACATACAGTAACTACATCAGTTTAGTACAGGCCTGTAGAAGAGCACAAATGGATCACAAGAACCTGTAGATCACTTTAAAGGACTATTAAAATCTATGTTTTATTTTAAATAAAACAGCTCGCTTTTGCCTCTCCTGTATTGCTGGCTTAAATCTTCCAGAAACATACATATAGAAAAACACACACATATACACAAACATATACGAGTCTCAAAACAGCTCACACACACACATACACACACACACACACATACACACACACACACACACACACATACACACTTATGAGTAACACAGGTAAATGCAAATAGTTCTTAGAATTAATTGCAAGTCAGCTCATGTCAGCTCATTAAAAGTGAATCAGTTGCATGTGCCAGAAATAGAAAAAATTATCCTTGTTCAGTTCAATAACAAAATTGTGGGTGGCATGTTATACTTCTAAACCATTCACGCTTCCCACACAGCATAAAATAGGAATTTCAAAGCCCAGCTGAATTAATTCAGAACCCCTTCAGCCTACATCTGCGTCGCCCCAAAGGCGGATGTCTGAAAGGGATCCCCGTGAACTGCTCCCCTCTGCACAGAACCAGCGTGCTAAGGGTTAACATCGGGGATTTCTGGCTGCAATGTCTTTCGTCAGCAACACCCCTGTAGTGTTTATGACTGGACAAAGGAATTGCAAAGCCCAGCTGAATTAATTCAGAACCCATTCAGCCTACATTTGCGTCGTCCCAAAGGCAGACAGCCTTTGGCTGCACCCGAAGGGCAGCAAAGGGTGTCAGCAGTTTGGTGCTCGGTTACTGGGTTGAGTAAAGTCTTCTAGCACACATCATTGCAGGTCTGTCCTACCTCTTCTAACACAATTTTGACTTTATCTGCAACTGTTACATAGGCCATAATCATAAATCTGTAACTATACATGAAATGTCTGTATAGTGTATAACCTCTGTCCATTTAATGTAACCATGTATTGTCACCATAACGCTGTGCCCAGGACATACTTGAAAACGAGAGGCGACTTTCATTGTATTATTTCCTGGTAAAAAAAAAACATTGCATAAATAAATAAAATAATAAGTCTAAAGGCCACTTTACTCTGCACTTATACTGTAGCACCACATTCATGATTGCAAACTAGATCAACTATTACAGTAACTATAGCCTGTTAGAGTAAAAATAATCTCTTACGCCCCACCAAGCTGTTGTAATGGCCATCACACAAGTGGGACAATGATGGCAATGTGCCAGTTCCTGTACAAACAAAGAAAGGCTTGCGTTTAATTGACGTCTAGAAGTGAAAAAATGGACGCATTGTGTCAAGGGAGGGGGCAAGTTATATTTCAGAAAAATGCCATTTATTTTTAAACCTTACAAGGGACAAAAGACCATTTCTGTACATACAAGGTCTAAAATCATAACAACATCTATATTTTTAGACTACCTAGCAAGTGCAACAGAGTGCACAATATATATTTTTCTGCTTACATCAAGCTTTTATACTGATGCAAAATAGAACGAACACATATGTTTGTGGGGAAAAACGTTTCATAATGGCACATACTGTATACAGCAAAAAACAAGATAGGTAGTGCTAACTAGATTGAATATGGTAATACAATATGAATAATGATAGTATATATAATAAAAACAAATCCTTATATATAGATGTATATTACAACCATATAAGTGGCTGCCACTGATACAATTCTGACCCCCTGGTCAGAAACAGACAGAGTGAAAAGAAATATGTATCTAAGGCGCCTAACAGAAATAATAATATAGAAGGATATAAACAGCCGAGCCTGTTAGTAGTGCAGATCTCGAGGTTCTCCTGGTGAAGTGCTGAGTGCTTCAAAAGAATAAAAACAGTGCATACCTGTAGCATAATACTGTTTGATATGGTGACAAACAAAACATACAACACAAATGACAAACAGCTGAGATGATCAACAGGTGATAATTAAATAAATGCGCATTTAATAAAAACATACATTGGACACATAAAAAATAATAAAATGGTACTTAAACAAAATGTGTAAGGTCAGACTGACAACCTGCTGCAATGGTAGAAATGCCCACTCACCAGATGGATGATAAGGGCAAGCAGTGGATATATTTGAGAGTATCCCCTCTCCTCTGTGGCTGGCTGCAGCTGGACACGTTATCCTCCGTTGGTGAAGAGTTGCACACACCGGCTGGTGTGTGGGTGGATCGCCTCGCTCAATACACTGGTGAGAGTGTGCAGCTTGTCCGCGAACGACGGCAGCAGATTCGCCAGGAACTGGATGCTAATTTCTCAGTTCGTATGAGCAGATTCGACACAGCAGTCCGTGGAGGGGGGGGGGAATCAAAATTTCGGCAGTAAGGTCAGCGTGACCACCCTACGCGTTTCAGAAGCGCTGCTTCCTTCCTCAGGGGTACCCCCCCCCCCCCTCCACGGACTGCTGTGTCGAATCTGCTCATACGAACTGAGAAATTAGCATCCAGTTCCTGGCGAATCTGCTGCCGTCGTTCGCGGACAAGCTGCACACTCTCACCAGTGTATTGAGCGAGGCGATCCGCCCACACACCAGCCGGTGTGTGCAACTCTTCACCAACGGAGGATAACGTGTCCAGCTGCAGCCAGCCACAGAGGAGAGGGGATACTCTCAAATATACAGTAGAGGCAACTCTTATTCTAACAAAAACCAGTGGCAATTCCTCAAAAGACCCAGGTGCACCCAGGTACATTCTGAATACATGCCTTAAACTTTCCTTAAACTAGCCCCAGCATTTCTGCATTGATTAATGGCCTATCAGATTAACAGCGGGGGTCCCTGGCAGTCCCATTCAAACTGAATTGGACTGCCAGGGATCCCTGCTGTGTTAATCCTATGGGTCGTTAGTCATTGCAGAAATGCCTTAAACGTGCCTCAAACTAGCCCAGAACATACCCAGCACATACCCTGAATGTAACCCGGCTAGTTTACAGCAAATGTTAGAATAAACGTTGCCTCTACTGTATCCACTGCTTGCCCTTATCATCCATCTGGTGAGTGGGCATTTCTATCATTGCAGCAGTTTGTCAGTCTGACCAAACACATTTTGTTTTATGTACCATTTTATTATTTTTTTATGTGTCCAATCTATGTTTTTATTAAATGCTCATTTATTTAATTATCACCTGTTGATCACCTCAGCTGTTTGTCATTTGTGTTGTATGTTTTGTTTGTCACCATATCAAACAGTATTATGCTACAGGTATGCACTGTTTTTATTCTTTTGAAGCACTCAGCACTTCATCTGGAGTCACCTCGAGATCTGCACTACTAACAGGCTCGGCTGTTTATATCCTTTTATATTATTATTTATGTTAGGCGCCTTAGATACATATTTCTTTTCACATACTGTATACAGATGCAGCAAGGATGAAATCACCCACTCATAACGCAGAAAATCGCGGTAGACTGCAGAATATCTCCGATTTTCCATTGAATGACAGTGATAACGCAGAATATCCCACCATAACATGCTAGCGGGTGTAATAACCCCTGATGTGTGTATGTATATACAGTATACTGTATCACACATACACAGAAGTGTATATAAATATATTTGTATTCCACCACCTTATCGATTGCAGCTTTCAATTAATTAATTTACCTATTGTTGCAAATGAAAAATAATATGTAATGAGACAACTACTCTCGATCATCACCTTCCACCATTACACTTTAACCCTTTGCGTGCGGAGGGTGTTTGTACCCCTGAGTGCTGAATACAATTTTGCGGTTGGCAATGTTCAAGCCACAATAATGATAACATTCTTGATATAAATCTAGGGAAATCATAAATGCTTTTTTTCTGCATAACTTGTAGATTCAAATGTTATCCATGGTTTCATGTCATTTTCTCACGTTATAGAAATTTCAGCCCAAACGCTTAAAAAATGCCTTTTCTTCAATTGAATAAAGTTAAGTAAATATAAACTTGCATGCATCCTTCATTCAATATCACACTTGGCATACGGGTCGCTCAATGGCTAATACTATATACCTCATACCCCTTGGGCCCTTGTAGACATGCTTGTATGTATTTATGTATGTCTTTATTTATATAGCGCCATTAATGTACAAAGCTCTTAAAAGCCATAATACACGTGACGATCATATAAATAATAAATAATACAAATAACACATACTGAAATATGTGCTTCAGACATAAAAGTAACATTTAGGAAAAGGAGTCCCTTCTCCGAGGAGCTTACAATCTAATTGGTACGTAGCAGGAACGATCAGATACAGTAGGAGGGTGTTCAGGTAAGTGTGTCTGCCAGGAGCCAAGGTTTATGTATCAGGTGTATAGTGTTAGCCACGGTGCTACTCATATGCTTCGTTAAGCAGGTGCGTTTTAAGGCGGGTCTTAAAGGTGGATAGAGAGGGTGCTAGAAGTGTATTGAGGGGAAGGGCATACCAGAGGTGTGGGGCAGTCATTGAGTAATGTTTAAGGCGGGAGAGGGCTTTAGATACAACAGGGATAGAGAGAAGGCATGCTTGATCAGAGCGCAAGAGTCGGGATATCTCTTTACATTCTTCCTAGCTACCATTGAGATTGTAAGCTCTTCGGGACAGGGACTCCTTTTTCCTAATGTTACTTTTATGTCTCAAGCGCGTATTCCCATAATGTGTTATATGATTATGTCACGTGTATTACTGCTGTGAAGCGCTATATACACAGATGGTGCTAGATAAATAAAGATATACATACATACTTACACAATGTATACACCATTATGATCCCCACCCATCAAGCATATTTATAAAGAATTACTTCTGCAGTATGAAAGCACTAGAAATGGTGACAAACACATCTAATGGTAAAAATAAAAACCTGTTTTCCTAAATTCAGCAAGTTTAGAAAATTTTCAGAAAAGAAAGTTTCAGCAATTTTTAGAAAATACACTCAATTAATGTATATATTTTGTAAAACGTGTTTCTTATTTCAGTAGTGTTCACGTGTCTCCAAAGTGATAAAACTGTTATAGGACTTCCTATAGACTCCGTCCCCAGCAGAAGTCATAAATGTAACCGTTTATTTTGGGAGGTACTGGTAAAAAAGCGCCACCTCCTATGACCCAACTGTTATGTTATGCAGGCCCACTCTGTGACTTTTAGGTCAGTATCAGTTACTGTACGTCATGCAGCACTCAAGAGGTTTCACCTAACACACATCTGTTTGTCTGATACAAATTGAAGAGGCACTTTCTGCAAAGATAGCCATGGCTGGAGAATGAGTCGCAATGGTGCTGAATCGAACACAAACCACGGACCGCCAAGCTACATGATCAGGACGTTAGGTTAGCCTTCAAGTTACCATAATTGGCCCGTCATTGGCAGATAGCAAATTGCTTCACATACGTCATACTCTGCGATTAGCCCATACATTGTCCCTCTAGGTGTAACTTGCTATATCTTCGTTCCAGTTGATTTTTTTTAAAACGAATGTCACACATTTTAATGTAAAATACCCATAATTTACTTTTTTTCATCATTAAATGTCTAATAATGGGCTCATCTCTCTATGTTGTCTAATGCAAAGCTCATTTCCCCACATAGCTTCAGCTTCTATAAGAAGTGATTCACCTGCACAGACACTGATAGGGGAATTCAGTGTCTGTAATGTAATAAAGCTAATTGAAAACCGATAGATACATTAACTGACCATTTGCAAATACAGACATCTCGAATAAATAAACTATCCTACAATACATTCTTAGACTGTAATCTAAATTGTTGATCTTTTAGGTCTTAGAAGCTTCTAAATAGTACAAATAGTTTACATTCTGTCCCCATCTCCAAGTTTTAACCTGGACAAACATAATAGCTTGAACTCTTGGACTGCTGTGAACATATTATTCTGATAAGATCAGTTCTATTCCTCTGGCTCTTTTACCCATGGTAATAAAGCAATTTGTGACATTCTACAAGAACACAGATGAGAATAATCCTGTACACAAAACAGTAGAGCATTAAAGTATCTTGGGTATCATTTTCTCCAGGTTTATGCTATAATAACCAGATGTACAGTACAGTAAAAGCTGCTGTAACCCAAGAATTAACATGGATCTTGCTATGAGACACCTGGTAATACGATGCTGGATCTAGGCTTTCATAAGTTGCCATGCACTTGCTGTATCTCTAATTAGGATGTAACCAGATACCAAGAGTAAAGAAAGGTATCATCTTTAACCTCTTCCCTGCTGATGAATGCTTTTCAAACACCAAGTATCACTTTCCATCTGTGGTCACACCAAGGCTGCACAATTTAAACCACAATCTTTTTCTTGTATAGTGCAGTTTCTGCAGGTGCAATAAATCCCTGCAACAAATAGCTTACCGTACAATCATGGAGATAAAATGTCAAAGGCCTCACGGAGCTACATGGAAGCTTAGAAATCTGCAGAGATTAACAAAATGACACAGATATTTTGTTTCATGGAAGCACAGAATAGAACAGCCCTTTAGCCAAGTACTGTATAAGTAATTCTAATGTAATATCTTCCTAGCTAATTCTGAAATAATTCTTATTCACAGGGAGTTCGAGAACAAAAAACAATGTCTCTTAACCCAGTTGAGTGCTGCAATAGACCTGTGCTACTTATTCAGCCACTTGAAACTGCTCAATAGTTATTTCAAAACAGCTGACCAGGAAATATACACTTATATTAAAATATAGTTTTCCAAAATAACTGACGGAGACCGTGTTACTGTTTTTGAACATCTACTGGTCCAGAATTGCTCCAGTTCTGTTATACTGTATGGTCTCCTACCTTAAATGTACCGGCTCCAAATGCACCTTATTATCCATTGCTGTTGCTTCTTATTGATTCAAGGCCAATCACTCCCTTTTTGTCTTTCTCCTTACCTTGACATGGGGTATGTTTCTCATACTTCACCTCACTCCTCAGAGACATGGATCCATACAAGCATGTAGAACATGTAGGAGATGTTTTGCCTCCCTGCATTGTCTCAGTGATGAAATAAACTTGTCCTTGCCCTTTTGAGATCTCCAATTCCTAACCATGCCATGCAGGACTAGGACTATGATGCACAGGTGATGTTTCCCCTCTCCAAGCTAACTGTCATGTGACCTGAGTGATTGGGAGGCCTGCCCTCCCCTTGGGAAATTCAATCCAGGTATGAGGTTTCAATTACAGTGGGAAAGTAAGGAGGTTCATATGCCATATGCGTCCTGAATGAATAGAAAAAGGCGATTGGTTCATCATTTGTGTCTTGTTAACAAACAATTGTCTGCTCTACCATTTCTTTTATCCAGATACGATCCAAATGAACTGTGATACCTGCGTGCAGCCACCACTTGCTGGAAAACCGTCCAGCACATTTCCAGTGACAGTGCCTTCCTAAGCTTCGACTGCAATGTGTCTGTGTGTCAAGATTGCCATTGTTATACATTACGTGTTCCTTTCATGCAAAAACATTTTAGCCCAATAAATGTTCTGTATTGTGTTAAAGCCCGAGGAGGATTAGTGTTTTATGATACTTGACCATGCAACATTTACTGCAAATGTAAAATGAGTCGCAGGGAAAGAGACACCCAAAATCGTACAAGGTTCATATTAGAAGGAGCACCTGAGTTCATGACCTCATGTTTTCATTTTCTGTACACTATATAACTAGGTAACATTCTTTACTATAGGATGCTGCTTCATGGAGAAAGCTGATCTACCAAACTCACCTATACATTTTTATGCATCTTATGAAACTTCTGGTCTTACACTCTTGCACATAATTTAGGCTTTGGTCGTGCTGCGTCCGGCGGTGCGCGCGGCCGCGTGCGCGTTCCTCACCAGCAGGGGTATCCTTCTGAGCCGGTCCCAGTTCCCCCTCGCTGCACGGCTCACAATGCGCTGTGACGTGTCAGCCGCCAGGGGATGCAAGAAAATTGCGATCCCGAGAGGTGACGCATCACGTGGTGCGCTGATGAGCCTATCAGCGGCGAGAGCGGGAGCTGTCAGAGAGCTTCCTCCACAAGGTAGGAGGGGGGGGGGGTTGTGTGTGTGTATGTGTGTGTGTCAGCACGGAGACGATGAATACGGCCGTAGTGATGCGCTGGTAACCTGATTCAGCTGATTCAGACCGCCTCCTGCAGCCCGGGAGACCGACGCCCCCCCCGCTGCAGCCATCCGTGGGGGGGGGGGGTTTACGGGAGCAGGAGAGGGCATGTGGAGGGAGGGGGAGAGTAGCGGGTCCCTCCGCTCAAACCACGCCCCCCGGCCGCCTCTCCCGCTCCCTACAGACCGCAGGTAGCGGTTAATTGCCTGTCCGCACGCCGCCTGTCTGAAGTGCGGGCACGCTGACTGAGGGAGCGGGGCCTTAGCCTAACACTTGTCTTCATGCAACGTTCCATTTCCAGATAAAAAGCCCTAAACAACTGTACAACCGATGGATTAAAATTACCAGCAGAGATTGCAATGATAATATAACATGGGGGACAAAATAAAAAATATCCAAGTAGCATAGAAATTGATGGTAGACATGGGCTATTTGGCCTACCAAGACTGATCATTTCCCCAACTGCTAGTAAAATCATAGACTTTATCCGTTTCGCCGTAACTAAATGACAGCTGGCGCTTAGCCGCAACTCACTTTGCCTCCAGGACCCTCAGCTGCCGGCCGCTTCACCGCTAATGTAAGTCCCTAACCTTACCCTAAAAATTCCTTATACTAACGGGGCCCCTTAACCTCCTTTCCCTAAGCCCCTACCCCAACCACTTAAACTTACCTTCTCTTAGAACTGGGCAGTGGCTCAGTGTCCAGCGGTGGATCGGCTGTGGCAGAGGGTCAGCTGAACGCCAGTGGCGATCTGGTAGCGGTGACACGACCTCGACCAAATGTGCCATTCAGAGAAGAACAATCTCACATTTCACCTTTCAGTTTAAAACCCCTTGTTCTCTGAAAGATGCTTCCCTCTCGACCCTTATTTATGCAATTCACTGTCTGTATTACTGCCTCCTGAAAGACTTTATCTCCGTTGACCACAAATTCAAGAGACTTTGCAAGACCACCTCTCTTCACCATCTTCGTTTCCCTTTCTTGGCCATTGATAACTCCTTTAGAGCTTGGAATATTTGAAAGGAAGCAAGCAAATTATGAAACAAGGCAGCATCATAATATGAGCTTCACTATAAATGCATTTGGGAAGGGATTAACAATTTAACATCACGGCTGGAGGTGACAACAATGCATTGATTTAGTTTAGTCATATCTCAGTGATCCTGCAATGCTAACGACCATTTTCTCGTTATACAACAATAACTTCATTCAAAGTGCTGTGCATAGATTTTAAATGCAATAAATCCCTACCCAACGCACTTACAATCTAATAATGGCGATTGTACCAGAGATAAAATAGCATGTGCAAAGTACGGGGACACTGAGGAGCATGCGCAACGGTTTACACTTGTGTTTATTCTATAGCGCAGTCACAATAATTTAGTTAACCCATAAATGTCTGTGTGTGAGCTTCTCCAGCAGTGATCGAGCTGTATAGCAGTGAGGAAGCCTTTTGAGCAGAGGGCTGCTAATTCTCTTGATTTTCCTTGGCAGAGAGCATGTACTGGTTTTTCAAGCAGTGAAGGGGTAATAATAACTTCAGATTTGAGGCCCCTTGAGGCATTCCAGAGCAACACTGGTATTTGTCTACCGAGCAGACTGGAAGAGCATAGGAAGAAGCATGTGAGCAGTTTTCACATCCTCCATACATTGCACAACCTCCTCAAAGGCAAATGCCTCCTCCAGGCAAAGCAAGACAAGACATGCAATGCACAACCATAAAAGAAGAGATAAAAACAATCATTTTAATAATGGAGGTATTGTGTTTCTATTACATCTTTTAATTACAAAGTGCTTCACACTTACGAGGCATTTGTGTAACCACTTATGGAGGTGGAATCCTGGCAATATATTTCTGCAGCTCGGCTCTGCCTAGCAGCCTCCAAAAGGCAATGGGTAGAAAGGAACAATAATTTTGTGGTTGTCCAGTAACTGGTGGGTGAGCTTAGACACAGATATGTGATGTTCAACGATCATACAATGAAAGGGAATGAATAGAAGGCGTTTAAAGAGGATTATAGATGCAGCAGATACAGAATGACAGGACATAAACAGGTGAAAAATAATCCTATATATTTCTTATCCATGTATATACACACACACAGTTTGTGTAAGCCTCCAGAAGGTAAACAGGTGTGCCACATGACTATCAGAATAATGCAACATTACGTGACCTTAACGCGTTTCACACCTTACATGCTTCAGCCCTGATGAAGCACGTGAGGTGCGAAACACTTGGAGGTGACGTTATGTTGCATTACGCTGATGGTCATGTGACACACCAGTTTACCTAGAGGCTTACACAAATGCTCCGGCAAAATTGCACACACATGGACACATAGGATGCTTTTCCATAAGACACGTTCCAGGGCACAGAGCCCATGTGGATCACGCAAATTTGTGGTCTCTTTTGACATTCATCTCAGCCACACTGTGATCGTCAATCAATGTATTTTAATTGTAAGGGATGCATCACTATTTTACCTACTGTACTTTTAATACAACTTTATACTGATCCCTAGTGCACTCTGTGTATCTTTTCTTTCTTTGCAATCTCCTTATGGGAGTTGGTTGTGGGAGCTATTGGAGTGATTCAAAATAGAATCTGTAAAAGGGAGAACATTATGATTGACTTTAAGAAGCACGAGTGTGGACATCACTTGTAATAATAAAAAACATTTAAAATGTATATATATATATATATATATATATATATATATATATATATATATAATAATACTGAGTTAAGTTATGGTGATGAAGCAAAAAGTGGCACTGAGTGCTCATTTGCATGTCATTTCCCAGAATCCCTTGCTGCAGTGGAAGTGCTGTATGCTGGGTGATAATGGCGAAAGGTGGGGTTGCAGACCTGCCTAAGACATGCAGATGAGCATACAGTTGTATTTGCATATATATATATATATATATATATATATATATATATATATATATATATATATATATATATATATATATACACACACACACATACCCTACCTTATCTACAGTATATCTGTTTTTTTTTTCTCTCTACACTGTTTTAGCCATAGATTCCTGTGTATATCAGTATTGCTTGACCTGAAGAAGAGAGGAGAACTCTCGAAATCTTGTCCTATGACATAAATTGTTAGTCCAATAAAAAGGTATCCAGTAACTAGCGCCGAGTTAGATCCCCTGAAGAAATCAGTAAATCTGAAGAAACAAGTAGGGTTACACGTGTTGCTATGATCAAAAGGTGTTGTGAGCAGAGGTTAATTCAAACTATACTGGAGAATCGAGGGACTCCGCTGCCCCTATTCAAACGTTCCCTGCCTGGAACAAAACTAACTTGGTGCTAGTTACCGGAGGACTATCTAAAGGGTGACACCACTGGGAGTTTCTGCTGGCCGGGAACTCGTGACGTATTGCGCAGACGAGTCGGAGCAGAGTAGCGGAGCTGTATTAACAAGATTGGGGCATGAGTATTTATCTCATAAAACGCCTGATTACATCTATGTTTGTGAGTTTTTAATCGTGATTGTTGGAAAATATTAAACATTTTTTAGTGCTAATGTACTAGGATCGGGCGCTTTTTCTTTTTGTATTCTATGCAGGTTTGTGAAGGGAGGTCGTTGTACCCATAAAGAAGGCTGCTGGTATCCTGATATGTGCATCAAGACAATATAATTATAACCAGCATTTCAATGGACATTATTTTGTATGGTTTTCAGTCTTGGACTTTTTAACATATTTTTATATATTTTTCATCTTATTCACTATTAGTTATTTTTGTATTTTTTTTACTTATATTGTTTATTCAGATTCACAACAACAGCATAATGCATATTGTTATCAGCTTCATAATTATATATATATGTTATTTATACAAGTCATTGACTTTATCAGTTTAAAGGTGTAATATTATAATTTGTAATTAGATCACAATTTACATTGCACGAGCTCCTATAAGGGGCTAAAGAATATTGTTTATATCTTATATTACCACCTTACGAACAGGCGCAGTCTTTTATATAAGATTTGATATAGATATACATATATATATATATACACACACACACACACACCACACACACATACTGTACACACACACGCATTTATATTCAGGCAAAGTGGTTAAAAGGAAACAAAACAGGGAGATAAAAAAAGATTTGTTAATTAAAAGCAAGGGTGAATTATGCAATGCTTCCAAGAGTGTTTTCAAAAACATGGGTGTCATCACAAACTCAAGAGCTTCAGGCTAAATCTATAAACCACCAACATTGAAACAATACATGGTATTATTTTACAGCCAACTGACACAGACATATCATTCATCGCAATGCGTATGTAACACCCTTATCCCCCCTGGCAGCAGGAGATAGGGTGCACTGTACATGTGTGTGAACAGGGTTCCGACCGCTCCCGGTGGGATTAGAGTGTTAGCTCTCCGTTCGTTACCTTTGATGTCAGGGTTCCTTCTGCCAGGTTCAGGCCTTGGCTGTTATGGAGGATGAATTGGTGGTTGTGAGGACAGGACAAGAAATAGGGCGCCAGGATCTTTTGTAACTCAAACGGTTTTATTGACACGCACAACAGTTTCAGGGCTTCCACTGCATCAAGGATCAATCCCTGTATACATCCCAGCCCAGGGGCATCACCCCTTCCCTGGGCAGGATAGCACTAGGCATCTTCAGCCATGAAGCAAGGCAGGAAATACCAGCAATGGTAATAAACCCTCTGTTCCTCAGCATCCCTCCGGGACCCAGGGGCATCATCCTCTCCCTGGGTAGGACAGGACTAGACATCCCAAGGGCTTGAGGCCCTCACAATAGTCTAAACACCCTCACCCCCCAAGGGGCAAGGCAGGAACACACCAGCCCCAAGACTAGGACAGTATCAGGGCAGGTCCAGATGACATCACAGGCCTAGTCTGCCCACCCCCCTTATTCTAGCAGCTTCACAAGCCCAGACTTTTGCCTGTAAGTTGCTACACTCAGCAACTGAGGAGATGTGATGTCACCAGCTCACTATTAACCCCAGCACTGCCTGCTCTTACCAGGACGTATGTGCCAGGCTTGGGGGAAATTAGTGAGGGGGCTAGACGTACTTTCTTCATTTCCTATTATGAAGGTTCAGTGTTGTCTGAAGTCAAGTCCCATTTCTAGCCATAGAAACTAGTATATCATAGCTCCCAGTTACCCAAAAATGTCTACGTTTTGTATATTTTGAGCTTGTTGTTTCTTATCCATTGGTTTGGTTTTAGGGACACTGTTTGACATTGCTTTATTTGTTCTCTTAATGATCAATTTATTTTGGGCCTTTTGTGTTGGCAATTGGCATAAGGGTTTACAGTGGGTAGTGATAGTGAAACATGCTGTCTATGAGGATCAAATGATCCAAATTTTTATGTTACTACTCAGAATCCGGATATCAATTGGTATGAACGCAAGATCACATTCCAGTTTTGCCGCTGCCGTGAGAAATATCTCCAAAGAGTCTCTAATTCAGCCTTTACAGAGATCAATACAAGAGAACTACCTGTAGTGGAATACATTGTGGCGAGGGCGACCGTGAAACTACCCAAATATCTGAACTTTAAAGACGTTTTTTGTACTGTAGAGATGGAAGCACTACCTCCCTATCATCCCTACAATTGCCCTAATGATCTGATCTCGGGAAAGGAAACACGGCATGGCAAAATCTACTTCTTATCCCCAAAAGTTCAAATTTTAGAAGAATATATTGACGAGTCTCCGAACAGGGTTTATATATGGCTCCATGTCGCTGGTACCTTATGTAACCATGCTGTAAAATGGCTACAGTCATCTCTCCTGCTGACAGTAAGGCCTGGTAAGTTATGGGCATGCCAGCAGTAATTATGGATGTTTGCCCTCACACCCTGGTGAGGTGCCCTATGTATGGATGGGAGTGGTCACATGCTCTGAATTCATGATTAGTGATGTCAAAGTTGTACCAGCCCCCAGAGGATACATAAGGCACAGCACTGCTCAAAAGTTGGTTGTTGCTAAGCTGTTGGAAGATTATGTAAGAGGTTATGAGACAAGGAGCAAGTCTGAGTGCAGGCTTGGGAGGAGACAGCTTATATGACTGTGACCAGGGACCTGGCACAGAGACTATCTCCCTAAGGAGAGATAGGGAATCCACCAATTTAGGGAAAGGACACCTTTCAAAGGGAAGTGCGGTGAACATGAGAAGCTAAGTACACCCACTGTGAGGGGCAGCTGGCCAGCCGAGAGTCAATAAAGATGATCCTGTTAAATCATACCCTCGTGTGTAAGTGTGGAGTGATTACACAGAGGAGTGCATCACAGAGGAGTTCCTCACCAGGACCATCCACAAGCGGACGCTGGGAACCTTATGAGGTGGAGGCGCTGCACTGGATATAGGTAGGACTCATGCACACTACCTCAGCTGCCTGTCTGGGTTGGCAATCCTCACACAACATCATGCGGGAGACTCAGGAGTCCTGTTGCCAACAGGTGCACCACCAGACACTACACTGTAATGGGGCCTGGTTAGACCACAGGGGCCAATGTGAGATTGGGTGGGTCAGGCTAGGCCAGAAAATCCGTTACACTTAATTTTGTGTTAAAAAGAAAACGGACGAGCTTTACCCATGCATCACATTCGGCGAATTACCATCAAGAATCGTTACCCTTGCCCAATTTTCTCGGATCTTATCTATCAAGTACAGGACGCTTCCGTTTTACTAAATTGGATCTAAGAGGGGCATACAACCTTGTGAGAATACTTTCTGGCGTACAGACTTTACACATACAGTGCTATGCTATTTGGTCTGTAAGGCCACGGACAAGGCTTACCACGCTGACCCGCGCTGACGCTCGGCAGTGAGCCCCTGCAGCCGCAATGAGAGCGACTTTAGCAGGGGCTCGCGCACGCTTCGCTTCACCCGATAGTTGGATTTTAGTTTGAGCGCTGTGTCCGCTCACGTGACTCCAAAGCAGCCAATGAGGAAGAGGTGAGTGGAGCAGGGGGAGAGATGTGAACGGAGGAGAGATTGCCTGGCAGCGGGGTGAGTTGTTGCTCACGGGGTGAGTTGTTGCAGGGGAGGGGAGGAGGAGGGAGAGACTGGCTGCCAGCGGGGTGCCTCCCGCCTGCCTCGCCAGCACGTTCACTGCCTCACCGGCCAGGCCAGGCTAAAGCTCCTGCTTGCGCTGACCAGGCACACCATGAGCATGCCTCAGCACGAGAGACAGGAGTATGGACACGGCCTAACGCCCCAGTTGCTTTTCAATTTTTTATTAACTACAGCAGCGGCAGCTCTTATTCGAGCAAATGCCGCTGGCTGAATGAGGCTGGGAAGCGGGTAGCCGCGGCGCGTGGCGGCGCACTGTGACGTCACGGTCACAAGCGCGCCCGGCTTCCCCGTCTTCCCCGGCTTCCCCAGGCTTCCCCGACACCCCTGGAGTTCAAATATAGGTAAGCGGGGGTGCGGGGAAGCAGAGGGGCAGAGTAGAAGCCGGGTTCGGGGTGTCTTTGGGGGGGTAATTGCGCGCGATGTGGAGGGGGGGTGCGTGGGGGAAACGCGGCGGCGCGCGTTTCTGACTGGCGGCAGCTGGGGTAGATCCCGGCATGCCGCCGGCATTTACTTTAATAAAGTATGTCGCTACTGTACATTTTTCGGGAGTTGTTAGGCATTTTTCTTACAGTGTGCTTGGATTACATTTTGGTCTATTCCCATTAAAAAAACGAAGCACATTAGGCATGTACATTTAGAACTACAACGTTTATGCAGACATAGGTTATAAGCCAAACTTGACAAATGTATTTTTCCCGTTAGTGAGGTAGAATTTCTGGGTTATGTTTTAATTCTATGGATAAACAAAAAAATTCACACCATATTAGATTGGCCTGTCCCACACACCATCACAGAGATGTAAAGAATTTCTACTCCCGATTTACACCCACATTTTCCCAGCTTGTTACACTGTGAGAGGTTGCAAACATATGAAAAAAAATCAGGATGTCGGACAGTGACAAGTAGACAAGTATTCGTTGCTAAACCAGGACAGGTTTATTCCTTTGACAGTTTGTACAGATTGATGTCCATGGACCAGCTTTTTAAGGAGGCAGGCGCAGCAGGTCCTGGAGACTGGAGCTTTGCAGGGCATCTGCAGTGAAGTACAACCTTCTCCTTCTCCTTCTCCTTCTCCTTCTCCTTCTCCTTCTCCTTCTCCTTCTCCTTCTCCTTCTCCTTCTCCTTCTCCTTCTCCTTCTCCTTCTCCTTCTCCTTCTCCTTCTCCTTCTCCTTCTCCTTCTCCTTCTCCTTCTCCTTCTCCTTCTCCTTCTCTCTGATCTGCAAACTGACCCCTCCTTAAATAGTATCAGACACCTGGTTCATTTAGGACCAAACCAAGTTCAGCCAACCACAAAGGGGAAACATTTCCAAAATATACACAAATTAGAAAACATAATAAACTTGGCATCACATATACAATTTTGTACAGCAAAACAAAAGTAAATACTGTATCATAAATATCAACTGCACGTTTTTACTCTTGCAAAATAAGAAGTTTACTGAATTTCAGTATCACCTGCCTTTAAACCCCATACAAATGGTTTAATGCACCATGTATGGTATTGCAGGAAGGAAACACCCTTTCCTTTTCACAGATTCTGCCCAAGTAACATCACGCACCAAGCCACCTTAACAAATCCTGCTATAGTTCAGGTAAGGATTTGTCTATATTTATTATACCTGGCCATTAAGAATTAAACCCCCTTCATTCCTGCTAGAACTGCCTGCATGTGTAAAATACATTGACTGTGCTGCAAATAAACCATTCCTGCATTCATTTGACTGCCTTCAGGACACCACATGAAAAGTTAGTCAAGTTTAGGGAAAAATAGAGAAAAACTAGCTGAGCCCAGCAAAAAGAAAACAGAAAACACAGACACAAGTGGTGCACTGATTGCAAGAAAAAAAATGCACTTTACTGTACAAGCAGCCCTGTCACATACACCTCTTACAAATATGGCTTGAAAGGGTGCGTAATTTAAATGGTCGCCAGAAGATGATTCACCATTTAACCAACTGAAGCAGAGATTCTGTGGGTCCCCTGTTCTGATACAACCAAACGCTATTAGACCTTTTGTTCTGGAGACGGATGCCTTCCACTCTGCCATAGAATCCATTCTACCACAGCATGATGAAGAGAACATACTGCATCCTATTGCATATCACTTGCGCAAATTAACCAGTTCCAAATTGAACTACACCATCTACGATAAACAACTATTGGCAATCAAAGTAGGGTTCCTCCAATTTGCGACACTATTTAGAAGTGCTCCATACCTTGTCGAAGTGATAACTGACCATAAAAACTTGACGTTCTTAAAATCAGATAGGTCCCTTAATCCTAGGCACGCTCAATGGATGTTGTTCTTTGCCTGGTTCCAGTATTTCATCTCCTATCAACCAGGAATGAAGTATGGGAACCCCAACAGGTCAGGTCTTAAGGATATTCCTGCTCCAGCACAGGTGGGTCAATCAGCGGCTCAGTCATTTTCACTGAGCCACCTGTGTTGGTGCAGGGATATCCTTAAGACCTGTTGGGGTTCCCTGAGGACTGGTTTTGGGAAACACTGCTGTACATACATCCATGTCCTACCATTCTACACTGAGAGATGGGCCACATTTTCAAGAATTCCCCATTCCAGCCTCAAGCTCTTTGTGTGTTTCCATTTTGAACTTGATGAATTCCAATATACAAGATTCTGTATACACAGGTTTCGCTTTCTTCAGCTCCTAATCAGCAGCAGATGTGCCTTCACCATAAACAGGGGCATGTTGGAAGGCAAGAAACTCCTGTTGTATTTACTTATTTTTGACAGACGTTGCTGAATGCTTAAGACTTCTATTGCTAGTCTTGTATTTTTATCAGACCCTGCAATGCAATTATAAAAAGAGGATCACAATCAAGCAAACAGAAGGTTTACATGTCTTTGAGAAGTATGGATGGCACAGACAAGATAAGTGCACATTTGGAAGCTTTCTTGTTACATATACATCTAGACTCCCTTATTGCACTGGTAATCAGCACAGTGATGTGGACGACAAAGCAGCATACTGTAAGTCATCAAAGGCCAGTCCATGAACCATATGGCGACTGCTTCACTTTGCTGTTTTAAAAGCATTTCCAGGTTCAAAATTCCCTTTGCCAACCTGCTGAGATACTAACCAGAGGAAGAAATCACTTAGCTAAGGCCTGAAAATGAATGGCACATGGACCATTACCCATCCTGGAGGTAATAAATATGCATCACATGCATCAATGCTCTTATAGTGGCCCTAACATTTTGATGTCCCAGTATACAATCCTATTACCCACAAATCATCATAAGATGCAAATTTTCTTTTCCATCTAATTAATCAGTGTGTCTTGGCCCCTTTAGCTGTAAAGGCATCAATGACAGTTTACGTAGAACTGTACATCACATTTTAAAGACACAATGAGTATCTGCCCTGTAGAGCTTACAATGTAATTTGACTTGCCCAAGGTTAACAAAGTATCTGGCACAATGAAAAGTTTATAAACTAAATTTTTGATCCTGTGACCCCAACATTACACAACACCATCAGTATTTAAAAGTATTAACAAACCGAAGCCAAGTAATAAGAACATAGTGTAGTTAAACAATGTGACAAAATCCAGGCTTTCTTCAAACCTTAAATCGACCACACCGATTTTTCTGACAGACCATCACATAGGAATCCAAAAGCAGGATTTAATGATTATTACACTGTTAATTGTAGGTGCAGGTGCACGAGTAAACCCCTACTTTGAAAATAAAAATATTGTTTTTTAAATCGTTTCCCTATTATGTGAACCAATAGTTCTCGCCTCCAAAAACCATTTTTATATCTCACAAATTTAAAAGCACCAACCCTCCCCCCAATTGTTTTTCACGTTTTCTGAACATGATGGCCCTCAAAACTGATCCACAGTCCCCCCCACCTCTGCTAACCACCTGGTTCACAAGATATGTGTTGTTATTTGTGTGCAAAAAAATTACTACATTTCCTGCAGAGTCCCTATAGAAAACTGAAATGTAGTTTCCTGATGACATTGGAACGTTCCGTTGTCCCCCGGAGCGAGCGTGACCTCACGACCATATTGGCTGCTCATTACTCAGGGTTGACCCGTAAGTTCAAGTAAGCAAAATAAAAAAAGTAGAGTACACATATTGAGGTGTTCAGTTATTATTAAATGAGTAATATGTACATACAGTGGCGAGCATGGTCACAGCACCGCTAACATCTCAGGACAGTGTATACTCCCTGGCGGATCTCCCGCTTAACCGCCCCCTGATCCAAGTACTATTTCCCTCTATTAATGGAGCACATTCCTGAGCGCAGGACAGACTCACATTGCACTAGCTCCCAGTTCTCTCCTGACTGGGATAAGGGAGAAAGAGTCCAAGCCTTAATCCAGGCACATTCTTCTGGGAACTGGTGAAAGAAATATATATATCACTGGCGCCTATGAATGCATATAAAAAGAATAAAAAATAATAAATAATAAAAAAGTAGTATACAACCCGGACTCAAAAGCAAAAGAAAGACGGTGCAAAACAGCGCTAAAAATAACAATAGGACACACTTGAAAAACAAATGAAGTTACAATGGTGGCAGCCAGACAAAAACTGACAGTACAGTCAGTGGGAAGGCAAGAAGAAAAAAGAAATGCCGGCGCCAAACGTGACAATATAGAATTAGACAATTATAGAATTATAAAAATGAAGTCCAAACCAATTAGGTGATAGTCCAAATAGATGTCCTTAGGTGGTCAGTGGCTGATCAAACGGACTATGGAAACTCTCCAAGGGATGGTGAGATATGTGGAAATAAAAGAAAATGAATTATGGTGCAGTATGTCAGTCAATGCAGATATAAAACCATAGAACATATAACATTAACAACACAATACAAACATGACACACTAGACAAACTAACATTAACACAAGCCAGACTATAAAATAATGAAAAGCTATTTATTAACAACTAATTGCAGGGTTCCATGGTATGCAGACATCAATCCTGGGGTGGGGGGTAAAATCGTTGCCCTACTCTCACGGTTTAAGACGTTTACAAGCGGTGAGGGTAAAGACACAGTCTTCTGCAGTCTGAAGATGGCGACCGGAGTCCTCTTACTGGCGTCCCACGTGACGGGGATGCAGTGTGGAGCCGCACGGGCCGCAGGAGCTGTGCCACCAACCGGACGTGACGTCACGCTCCTTCCTCCTTCTGCAGTACTGTCCTCTTGTTATTCTCGTCCCCCACAATCACAACCTGGATACTGGGCTGCTGCTACCGGGAACCACAACTCCAACTCTAAAAATGAATACTTCCCAACGCGTTTCATGCGCATGCGCGCACTTTCTCAAGGGATGTCACTGCCCCTAGATCTGGGTGGTTTAAATACCCATAGTCCATGTTTCTTATTGGTCAAAAAAAATAATTAAACAATTGAACATGTTGATACTTAACCACATGATTACCAGAATGGGGGTAGCTAGCTACAAAGCCTGGCTAACATACATGTATACATGAAGATCACAAACCTACACAACATAAAACATTAAAAACATATAAAAGTTACTAAAAGGACTAAAAATATAAATAATGAAAGAAGCTTACAAGAACTAAAAATTATAAAAAGGCCTTCAATTCAAAATCTATATTTAACCCCTTCGGTGAGAGTGTTTTCAATTCATAAATCCAGTATGCTTCACGCATACTGGCATGATTGAGTCTGCTCCCACCTCGGGGGTTAGCCTGAACCTCCTCAATGGCTTGACACCGTAAACCTATGGGGTTCTTATTGTGATATAAAAGAAAATGGTGTGAGACACTGTGTGTGACCAGTCCCTTTTTTATATTGTAGACATGCTCATAGATACGTCTCTGAAAAGTCCTCCCAGTTCTGCCAACATATTGCAAGCCACAAGGGCATTGCAGCAAATAAATGACAAATGTTGAATGGCAGTTAATGAATGTTTTAATTGGGTAGCTCTTAGAGGTAACTGTAGATGTAAACTGTCTAGCATTTATGCCAAAGGAACAGGCCACACACTTGGCACAAGTAAAGAAACCCTTTAGACTCCCTGTTTGTTTCTGTTTATGCTGTTTAATGGGACAGCTGGGAGCTAATTTAGATTTTAAATTATTGGCCTTGGTGAATATTATATTAGGTTTTTTAGGAAGAATGTCCACCAACACTTCATCTTTAAGTAAAATAGGCCAATATTTATTCAGAATCTGTTTGATTTTAGGGGCCATCTCATTGTACTGTGTTATAAATGCAATTTGTTTAGTGTTTTTCTCCACCATGTCTTTTTCTTTATTTTTGTATTTAAGTAAAGTATCCCTTGGTAGGTTATTAACTTGGTCAAAAGCCCTATCAATGAGATCCTCTGGATATTTTCTCATAATGAATTTGTCTTTTAATTTTTTTATAATTCTATAATTTGTCTTTTAATTTTTTTATAATTCTATAATTGTCTAATACAACCCGGACTGGTGGAGATAACTGGAACCCGGGATGATGTAATCATACACATGGAAAATAAAAAGAAATATAAAACATAGCGTAATACTAAAAAATACAACAAAATAACATAACATGTAGACACTAGACTATTAGCTGGGAGCTGAGACGCACAACAGGTGTACTTCAAAAGTAAAAACACATTTATTATAACAACAACACTAATATAATAAAAGAATGCAATGTTCTCCCTATAGAGATGTCCCACAGATGATTCCACTGAATGGCTGAATTGACCACTTACCAGATGGTAGTGGGTCACAGGCAGTGGACAGATCTGAGAGTGTCCCCTCTCTTCTGTGGCGCTGGTATTCAAATCAGGTCAGCTTAGCTGTGATGCTATATCTTTGCAGACGCAGGCTGCACCGTGCAGGTCCCCGCGTAGGGCACTCCAAATGGACTCAGGATACCAAGGATTACGGAGCTCGCTCTCTCTCCAATAGCCAGGGGAAACATGTAAGCTCCTGCTACCACGTGAACGCCAGAGTTGGAGCCGAAATGGTAGAACTGCAACAGCAGATTCGCCTCAAAGAGGGGCAGGCAATACTAGGCACAGACAGTGGAAACTGCGGGACTACCCTACGCGTTTCGAAAGGCAACGCTTTCTTCGTCAGGGTATATAATATCACACATCTCTGACTAGGTGGTCAGAGTCATATCATAGGCTGCCCCTATATTCCTACTGATTGTTAGGGTAATAGGTATTATACACGCAATAGAGCACATATCACTTTAGAATTAGCGCTTCTTTTTCTTTTTAGTTGCAATATTCTACTGGGAAGCTTGATTCCCCGTGGCTCACCTTGTTCACGGCCGCAGAGTCCTGCAGGTCCCAGGTACACTTTTCTGGGCAGTCCCCACAGCCTTTTGCCCTATCTCTCTGCAGGTTCTGGAACAGGTAGCTACAGTAGACCAAACTGGTTGGGGGAAAGTCTCTCTCTCCCCCCCCCCTCCCCTTTCTCTCTGGGGAAAGCAGTCTCTCTGTGTAAGCAAAATCTCTGGGGCAGTTCATCTGCCTTTTCCACCACTGGTCCAATCAGGACGCATGCGCATGACGGGCCGCATCAAGCGCTGATCAACATTGCGGCCAGCTGCCATAGGAGACACTGTTTCAACTCCATAGGATTGGATTTGTTTGTCAGAAGGAGCCTCTGGAGTCCTGCACCAGCTACCATCTTTCTGCAGCGTCAAGTGAGAGTTGGACTTCGGATCCTGGATGCTGACTGACCAGATTGGCGGTGATATTTATCACAAATTGCCCTTTTTATACTTACCCTTGTGAGTGAATTTCCTCCCCCCCTCCTTAAATGTACAATTTTACGCTATGGGGCGTGCGCTCTCTCTTCTCTTTTTCCTATAGGTATTCCTTGGATGTGATTCATCCTATCTGAGAGCGGCCGGAGACCCCCAAACCAGTATTCATTGTTCAACTATTGATGGACTCTTTTTGAAAAGGACTGTTTTTTCTACTTCTTTCCACTTTTTACTAGTTATTTATGTAGTGATATAGTGATTAAGTTTTATAGTTTATTCACTAGTTGAGCACATAAGATATAATTTTATTTGTATAGAATATATTCATTCACCTTTTTTTTCTGATATCCCTCAATTGTTTATCACATCACCATTTTTGGCGCTACTTTATATTTCTTTTTTTATATATATATATATATATATATATATGTGTGTAACCCTTTTTGTGAACCGGCCGACCCACCCAATCTCACATTGGTCCCTCGTGGTCTAACCGGTCCCTTTCCCTGCAACACACCTGCTCTAAAGGACTACTGGTACTGCATAACCTGTGTGGCTCCAGGAGATCTGAGCCTCCGCTAGCTGGGAGCCTGGGGAAACCCTTAACGTTACCTGGTGCAGCGCCTCCACTTACCCAGGATCCCCCGTTAGGAAAGATAGCCCTGAATAAGAAATACCATAACACACGTAGATATAAAACAATAGCTAACACTTTACTTAATAACACATAACACAGTACATAACATCATAACATAACCGGATGCTCTATCCGCATCACCTCAGCCCAATGTCTGGTATTCCCCACCCAGTGTCCTGTGATCACCCCACACCCAATGTCTCGCAATCCTGCGAAAGGTCGTGGGTGACTGCGCAGTCACTATGTTAAGCTAGGGCCCAGTTGGTGCACTTTATAATATTGAAGATACCTTCCGAGCACTCCGATGCTCGGGACCGCAACTCTCTTCTAAAAGGGTCAGACGTCCGTCTGATCCTTTCCAGGTACTCTGCCGGTGGACCCCAACGAGGGTCCCACCGCTTCACGGGAACTGCAACCGGATCACGGCAACACCAACCGCATGGGAACAGCAACCGCCGCTATCCCTATCACTAACCACTGCTAGCGTGACAGCAACCCTAACCTAGGGCCTGTCCCTGAAGAACCGCAACACTGGGAGGGCTTGGGGGAAAACTCCTAGGGCCTGTGGACATAACCTGCCCCCCCTTTCCCCAGCTACCCAGTCCTAACTGTAACTGCTACTAGCTATTAACTAGCTACTCCCAAAGCACCTGCAGCTGACACACCGCTCACACTGTCAGCCTGCAGGGATCCACACTTCACACACACTGCACGCACTGCGCCCAGCACATACAGCGACACTACTCACAGACAGCTGCAATCACACACAGCCCCTGGATCCCGCAGCAACCACACTGCTAGCACACTGTGCCTCTTTGACAGTGCCCACAGCACTCTCCGCTGCGACACTGCCAAACCAGCACCTTCCACACTCAAGGGTCACCTCCCTAGCTAAGGCGTCCCTCTTCAGTTACCCCCTGCCCTTTACCCGGGAATTGGGGCCTGCCTGGGAATCTAGGGAGGACCCTTACCTGATGCAGGAGCCACGTGCTCCCTGCACCCTTCCTACTCCTTCCTCTGCTTCTTCCTGACTGACGCATCAAAGCCCGGGAAATGTATCTATATTCCCGGGCTGAGCTTCCTTCAGCCCTATTGGCCACACTCAGGCACCTGATGCCTGTCTCCCTAAGCCTCCTGGGAATTGTAGTTCCCAGGGGGCTGTCTATGCATTGGGGCCGCGTGCGCGCTTCCCTTGCGCATGTGCGAACCCCTAATGGCCGCCTCAACCTCTCTACTACCTTCCCTACTCTCGCGCGACCTCTCCCTAGCCCTGGAGTCCTATCGCGCGCTGGCCGCCTCCTGCGCATGCGCGAACCTACGCGCAATGGCGTCGCACTCTCCTCAAGCCGCCGAGCCGGTGGCAACGCGATCGCGGCCCTAGCGCCGGCCCGATCGCGTCCCCGGCAACCAGCCTGCACCGCTCCCTGCACTGGCCCCCACCCTCGCGAAGTGCCGGCGGGTCCGTCGCAGCCTCCGGCGGCACCCGCTACCTCACGGCACTCGCGGAGAGGGGCCAGGGATTCAAATTTTACCTCGGGGCTACATATATATATATATATATATATATATATATATATATAGTGCAGAATAAATTCGTTCTTCAGTATTAGGTGTTACCTTTTTTATTGGACTAACAATTTATATCTTAGGACAAGCTTTCGAGAGTTCTCCTCTTTTCTTCAAGTCAAGCAATACTGATATACAAAGGTTTCTGTGACTTAGACAGGTATTAGAAAAGAAAAAAAAAAAAAAGAAAGAAGAAAGAACAGCCAGGCACTGGAGGGGTGTTAAAACAGAGATAGGAAGGGGAGAATTAGGGATGGGGGGTAGGGAGGGAGGGGAGGAGCTGTACATCACAGCAGCACAGAGGGGAAAGAGGATGCTGGGGGGAAGGTATAGGATGGCACAATAGCAGGGAGGACCATTACAACAAATTCTGATAGTGTGTGAGAAACCCCATGTCTGCATTAAGTCCACTTGTTTTGGTGTCAAAGAGTCTTATCATTCTGAGCTCAAATGTTTTCCATTCTTGGGTGCGTTTGAACATTTCATTGAGGATTTTGATTTTTAAATCATTTATGGAATGGTCTGGTTGTGAGAAATGATTTCCCACTGGTGTGTCTGTGCATATTCATTCTGCCTTGTAGTTTTGAGCTGGTTTACCCAATGTAGCATCCTTGGTCACATTTGTTGCATTGAATCATATACAGTACATTCCTGGATGTGCAGCTGTATGATCCTTTAACATTGAAGGTTCCATTGTTGTGACTGGCTGTGGGATCTTGGCATATATGTTTGCAGAGTTTGCAACGTGTGTTGTTGCACGGTTTTGTGCCATTATCAGTGTCTTTAAGTTCGTTATGAAGTTTTCTGTTGACTAATTTCTGTTTGAGGTTTGGTGGTTGCCAGAACGCAAGAATGGGAGGTTTGGGAAAGATTTCTTTTAATGTCACATCCTCTTCCAGCATGGGTTGCAGATCTTTGATTATATTTCGTATTCCCTCTAGGGTAGGGTTGTATGTGGCCACTAGTGATATGCGTGTTGTAGGTTCTCTGTCTGTATTGTAGCAGGTGTTCTCGTGGGGCTTTTAGTGCAGATGTAATAGTTTTGGCAATAGTCTTAGGTTTGTATCCCTTCTGTCTGAATGATTCAGTCAGGGTTGGGAGATGCCTGTTTCTGTCTTCAGTGTCGGAGCATATGCGGTGGTATCTTATAGCCTGGCTGTGTTTGATACCTTGTTTTGTATGATTGGGATGGAAGCTGGAGTTGTGGAGGTAACTGCATCTGTCTGTTGGTTTCTTGTATACAGATGTGTGTAGTTTGCCATCTTTCAGTGTTACTGTTGTGTCTAGAAAGTTTACTAGGTTTGCAGAGTAATCCATTTTGAGTTTAATTGATGGATGGAATGAGTTCAGGGACTCGTGGAATTGTTTTCGGTTTCCTTCACCCTCTGTCCATATTATAAACAGGTCATCAATGTATCTGTAGTATTTGTAGGGTTTGTGGGGGCATGTAGTAAGAAAGCTTTGTTCCAGATTTGCCATGAAAATATTGGCCTAATGCGGTGCCATCTTGGTACCCATTGCAGTCCCCATTAGTTGTAGGTACATTTCCTTGTTGAAGCTGAAGTAGTTGTGTGTGAGGATGTATTCTATCAGTTTGGTAATTACAACTGCGCTGTATTTCTGATTTAGGGGAGATGTTATAAGGAAATGCAAGCATGCCTCAATACCATCCTTGTGGGGGATGTTACTGTAAAGGGATTCTACATCCATGGTAACTAGTAGTGTGTTGGATAGTAGTTGTTTTATGTTGTTAAGGTTATTAAGAAAATCTGTGGTATCTTGTATGAAGCTGTTGGTGCTTCTGACCAGAGGTTTGAGGATATTCTCAACTACAGTAAGCCTCATATTTTTTTTCAGTGAGTGTATCCATACCTGTTATAATGGGCTTGCCGGGGCTTCCTGGTTTGTGAATTTTGGGAAGCATGTAGAAGATCCCAACTCCTGGGTTGTCAGGTATTAGTTGCTTCAATTGTGTTTGAAGGTGGTTGGGGAATGACTTGATGAGATTCATGAGTTGCTTTGTATATTCCTGGGTTGGATCATGCGTGAGTTTCTTGTAGTAGGTGTTGTCTGTGAGTTGTCTATTGCCTTCTTCTATGTATTTATTTGTGTTCATAACCACCACTGCACCTCCTTTGTCTGCTGGTTTGATGGTGATGTTGTGGTTGTTTCGCAGTTCCTTGATTGCAGATCTCTCCATGGGGGATAGGTTGTACATTGTTTTTTTCTGCTGTGCTGATGCTAGTGATATATATATATATATATATATATATATATATATATATATATATATATATATATATATATATATATATATATATATATATATATATATAGCAACTGTAAATATTACTGTATATTCATTTGCATGTCTTAGACAGGTCTGCAACCCTGTCTTTCACCATTATCACCCAGCACACAGCACTTCCACTGCAAAATGTTTGTCAGGTTAGAATAAAACTGTGTAAGTTAGGTTTTTGAAGTAATGTCAGAGGAAGTCATTTAGTATGGATAAACAATCTATTTGCATAGGAAGCAGAGGGAGCTTCAAAGGGGCAGCAGACACATTTGGGATTCACAAGTACAGTGAGTCATAACTTAAGTCCAGGACTTCTCAGGCATCATGTGGAGATGACTCCGGCATGTCTGGGGAGACCCGGATTTAACAAAGAACCTGGCATTGTAAGGTATTACGTGGGGAGGAGGAGAGGTGAACAGTTTGGCCTGACAGGTGGCTAGGTGTCAGGGGACAGGGAGACATTGGGTCTCAAGGGAAGTAAGCCTGGCTAGGTATGCTAAGCAGCTGAAGTGCAATGTTCACACATGCTCATGGCATGCCTTGAAGCCTCTGCCAGTCTTCATGAAGTATGGGCAACCCTTACCAATAGGTGGGATGATTGGTTCCCACACAGTGATTCGCTGCAGACTGTAAAAATAGGACTTGTGAGGTTTTAAAAGTCGGTGCAGACAGTGAGGAGTTAGTTCCATCATGTAAGAAGTTCCATCTGATTCATCTAAGCTACAGCGGGTGGTACAGAGACTATTTCATCGCAACTAAAGATTTGTATCCAGCTTCCAGTATTCGTAAGGACTAAGGATTTGCTAACTAATCCTGCATTGGTGGAATAGAAACATTACCTTCGGCGGAGTAAGAGTGGTTGCAGGCCGCGCCAGTAGCCAAAGACTGTTACACGGCTCTTTCTACGCATCACCCCGCGTTTGGGAATTGATGCCTAGAGGCTTGATTTCGGTGGATTTCGTTCGATGGACATTTTATTTCATTTTCCCCCATCCCAGTAAGTGTTTATTCATGTTATTTTGTAATTCAAGCTGTGTGTGTTCTCCTGTAAATACATCACAATTTATTTTATCTCATGCTTTAATCAATCAAAGGATCCAGATGGTAAAGTGTTAAAAAAGCTTGGTCTCCCGTGACAATGTTACATAGGGTGGAGGAAGGGAATTTGATGTTAGAGGTACGGCGAGTAGGTTTCCTTGAAAAGGTGAGTTTTGAGGGAGTTTTTAAACATGTTAAAGCTGAGGGAGAGTCTGATTGTATTGAATTCCAGAGAGAAGGGGCAGCATGGGAAAAGTCATGTTTTGTATGTTTTTGTTTGTGGTTTGATTTTTTTCGATTTATCTGTATTTTTCTGCTGATTGTGTTGGTGTTTTTGGTCTTTAGTTTGCACTCTGACACTTGGATACTTTACGGCTATGCTGCTTTTATTTTGTAGCAACAGGTGTTTGGCGCCCTTTTCTCACTTGGCGTCTTGGCTTTTGTAGTTTACTTATCTTGTAAAAGGTTTGTGAGGGGACTGCAACATTGATTTTTGTACAATAAATATACTTTAATTCATTGAAGACCACCGGAGCGCCACTGATTTCTGTTTGGATTACCGGTGGATTGTGTGATTTCACCTGAATGTTGCTGAGCACATGTGGCATCTACTCCAAGTACCGTGAGTGCACTTTCTCTTGGACATACATAATATATATACACACACACACACACACACACACACACACACACACACACCTTGACAAATTATAAAAAATGCTGTTTGCCTGACAGAAAAGGACTCGCCACCCCTCCCCCTGCCAACATTTTTTTATTGCACTGTACAGCTGAGCCTGCACTGCCCCTCCCCCTCCTCCTCTACCTCTCTCACCCTCCTCCACCTCTCACACCCTTCTTCTCCTCTTCCTCTCACCCCCCTCCTTCTCCTCTTCCTCTATCACCCCTCCTTCTCCTCATTCTCCCACCCTCCTCCTCTTCCGCTCACACCCTCCTTTCCCTCTTCCTCACATCCCTCTTTTCCCTCTTCATCTCACACCTTCTCCTCTTCCTCTCACCCCCTTCTTCTCCTCTTCCTCTACCCCCTCTTTCTCCTCTTCCTCTATCACCCCCTTCCTTCTCCCCTTCCTCTCACCCCTCCTTCTCTTCCCCCTCCGTCTCCTCTTCCTCTCACCCTCTCCTTTTTCTCTTCCTCTATCACCCCTCCTTCTCTATTTCTCTCACCCCCTCCTTTTCCTCTTCCTCAGGCCTGCTCTTTCTCCTCTTCCTCTCACGTCCTCCTTCTCCTCTTCCTC